>NC_086317.1:422165433-422495433 GCF_036172605.1 Pelobates fuscus
TCAGGTAACACTAAATGCTTTTAATCCTCAACTTATTAAAGTGAAATATTCAGCCATATTAAAGAAATATTTATTAATAGTAATAATGCCTGGAATTCCAAATATATGTTTTTTTTTTTGAATTTTTTATTTTTGCAGTGCATATAGTGATTACAACTGGCTCTAGGTACCCCAACGGCATTCCTTGAGCTTCTTGGCATAGATAACAAGTAGGGTAATAGCTAGACAGTGCACATTTTTTAGTATAATAGGAACAGGATAAGGTTACATGCAAATAATACACTCTTTTTAAGTGTGTAAGCTTTGTATAGGATAAAGAAGCAGGTTCAATAATTCCCTGACGCATAAGTTTAGGTCAAACAGTAGGAGCACGCTAACACACAAAAAAAAAAAAAAAAAAGAAAAAAATAGCCATCTACGCTTGTCGTTGCTAGACTAGTTATAAGAAGTAATTTCCTCTAAATATGTAGGTACATTCCAGCTTAACAGTGTTGTCGGCTGCATATTTAAAGTAATAGGATCGATATTTCGACAGCTTATGTTCTCGTTTGGTTTAGATGAGTTAACAGGACGTACAGATCAGATAAGAGTATGCAGAAGAGTGACAAAGAAGGACACCCTGAGATGTGCATTTCAAATATAAACAAGGCTATGCAGTGCATGGTATACTATATGTGTGTCCAGAGTGTGACAGGAGATCAGTGCACGTGTTATATTGTAAAATAATGCATAATACGGCAGATTTTAAAACCCCTGGCAACGGTTATAAACAAAAAGGTAAACGTTACTTAAAGCGCAAGTGTGTTTAGGAGAGTCCAGGTATGGTTTGAGCATTACAGCCCCACTGTGTGTAAGGCCAATTCAGCTGCATCTCTCCTGCAGGTCCATCACCCGATCCCTATACGCAGCTGGGTGTAGGAGCAGTTGAAGAGGCTTAGCTGGTCAGCCTTGCAGCCCTTCGTAGGCCTGGCGCCTCCTCGGCCCTGGATCAGTGTGAGGGCTGGTACCTTCCGGCCACGAGCCTGGGGTCCACTTGGGTCCAGGGTCTTTCCCGACGAGCGGGTGCGGCGGGCCTTGCGTGTATCTGGCACGGGCCGTCGTTTGGGTTCTGTAGCCCTCCGTTTGTGTGGCCGGTACCTGCGGGTTGGTCCCCCCGTTGCCCTCTGTCCAGGCAGGCGCTTCATTTTGGTTACTGTGGATTGGCGTTTTTTTGCGCCCATCAGAGGTTTCCCGGTCCTCCCAGGGCTGCTGGTTTGCTTTTTAGGTGGGTCAGGGAGTGGTATGACTGTAGCTGGTCGTATATGGGCCATTAGCTGGGCCCAAAACTTATCAAAAATGATGTCCAGAGAGTCTCTCGCTTTAGGAGTGGGGTAATGTGATACATGCTGCTGCTGCATGTCACGAGTGCAGTCGTCGCTTTTGGCCGCCATTTTCAAGGCCTTCCCCTCTGGTCCGTCTGCTTGAACCGTCGTTTGCAATAGCAGGTCAGTGACCGGGTTGGGTCTGTGTGGCGGGGACCGGGATGTCCCCCACCGGTCCAAAGGGGGGGGGGGGGATGTTCCGTGCGTGCTTGTGGCTCGGAGTGTTGAGCGGGAAGCGGCCGCCTTCCCAACTCCCCTTCTCTCACTTGCCTCGTTCTGCCGTTTCGGGTCCCGGGCACTCCGGGAGATGAGACCAGTATCTGCGGGCGCCTACTGGGTTCCTCCATCTGTTGAGCCCCCGTTTGTGGATTTTCCCGGTATGTGCGCCCTGATTTTCAGCGTTAAATTTCCCGTTCAGCGGGAGCTCGAGCTGAGCACGTCCTGCTCGCTCGCTAGCCAGGCTCCGCCCCCCCCAAATATATGGTTTTAACATACTCTCAGGATTAGTGGAATGAGGATGAAATTAAAGTATTAATCTAAGCACCATAACCATTACCTGCCATACCGCTCACCCTCATTTCTCAGAGTAGCACATTGCAGCAGTAATGTTTACAAATCACTATAGTACCGCCCATCAGAGCTGTCAATCAGGTACGTGTGTACCTGTACCAATTTTGTCCCTATTGTATGTGCAGTGTGTGGATGCCACAAACACAGGAGCTAAGGCTCACAATCTCTCCTCTCTGGATAAAGTCTATCTGCAGGCTGACAACAACCACGTTTACTAAACAATGAATTAGGCTGCGTATAAATACTGAGCAACAGCAGTATGGCTGCCACAAGTTTACAATACAGTGCCAACCCCCACTCTTTTAGTAGCTGGATGTGTTTAAACCTGTTTTGTGACCTGTGATTTCTGCAATTGTACAAGTTATTATATTACTCGTCTTGGTGTCCCTTTAAGAACAATCCACACTGAATGAAGGATGGTGAAATCGTGTCTATAGTCTGTTTTATCAAAAGGCAAATTTTACTTTATAATCCACAAATAAGGTTAGCCATATTGAACCTTGCACAATGATCTCCATATATTATATATTGTGTTTAGTTCATTTCAGGATGGACATGATCATATTTTCCATCTATAATTTTGTTTTGTTTTTCGTTCTTTGATGTGATATCTGCTCCTGTATTTGCACTAGTGATTTGAAACTCTGTAAGCTCAGAGCACCATAGAACTTATATAGATGAGCTGTACTAAATCATAACATAAACAGCTTAACTTAGAACCTTTGTGTTCCTGCAATAACTGTGTTACTTGTAAACAAAATCACTGCTCACCATGCCTACTGTCTGGCAATTCTTTGGATTTTCCTGCTTTATTAATCTGTAATAAGAAAGCACATAAATTAATTTTTATTATGCAAAGGGTACATATATTGCTAATAAAATATATATTAGGTCTTATAAAAACCCCACTGTTGAAATAGCTATATCTATCTATAAATGCCGGTAGAAGAAAATAGCTAGTCATGTCAACAAAACTTAAAGTTCTTATTTATAAACTGTGATACATTTTGTGACCCCCACAATGAAAACCTCCACCAGCTTTATTGTTTTTTTTGTTTTTTTGTTTCCATGTCTTATTTTTATTAGGAAATATTTCCATGTTTTTTGTTATACATAAAAAGCATCATAAACAGAAAAATACAGTAGGAATGCGTAATTTAAGCTGATCCGTATCACATAATTCATACTACACAAATTAACATAGTACATAATAAAGTCCAAATACAGAATGCTTATCCCAATGGCGGTGTACAAATACCAAATTAAGACATAATTCAAATAAATTTAGCTTGTCTGACAGGTAGTATGGTATATATCACACCTACACATGCTCATATCGCTGCTTAGTCTCAGCACCTATTTAGGTGTCTTCCATTACACTATTTTATAATCCTATTTGTTTATAGTGAGCAATAGTAATACTTCCTATATTATAAAGATCTTATCCTCCGATCTAGTTAATTATTATAGCTCATTTTAGTAGCTTTGTCTTACTTCCCCCTGTACATACAATATATCTGAAAAGGAATAATACATTTTTTTTTTTTAAATTACAAAAATGGGATAATCTGCACAATTTATCTTGATAAAGTAGATCTGTGCTTTAGCCAATTAGCCCATTTCTGAGTGTGAACAAATTCTTTCCCCATCACACGATGTGCCATTTGTTCCACATGATATATATATCATCCACTCTTTATAGAACTTCTTTTAGTAGGGATCATATGAAGTAAATAATGAATTAAAACCAGTTATTTATTGAATAATATGTTTTAAAGACTTCATAGGTCAAACAAAACCCGACACTTCCAAAATATATGTTTAAATGAACCAATTTCAAGCAAGCATCTCCAGCATTTAGGAGAAATATTAGCAGACACACGAGACAATCTCAGCGGAACCAAATACCACTTCATCATAACTTTACAAAAAGCCTCCCAATGTATTAGCCCCTTAAAGGACCACTAGTTTTCCTGGCTCTATAAGGTTCTTGGGTCACCCTCACCCTCAGGGTCCCCCTCCCGCCAGGCTCTAGGGTGAGGAAGGGGTTAATCCATTACCTTTTTTCCAGCGCCGGGCTCCCTGGGCGCTCCCTGGGGACTCTCCTCCTCCTTTCCCGTCATCGGCTGAATGCGCATGCGTGGCAAGAGCCGCGAGCATTCAGCCAGTCTCATAGGAAAGCATTCTCAATGCTTTCCTATGGACGCTGACGTCTTCTTACTGTGAAAATCACAGCGAGAAGTGCGGAAGCACCTCTAGCGGCTGTCAATGAGACAGCCACTAGAGGCTGGATTAACCCATTTGTAAACATAGCAGTTTCTCTGAAACTGCTTTGTTTACAGCAGAAAGGGTTAATCCTAGATGGACCTGGCACCCAGACCACTTCATTAAGCTGAAGTGGTCTGGGTGCCTATAGTGGTCCTTTAAGGACTGAGCCAAATCTACACGTTGTGATCAAAACAAAACGTAAACAAGAATTTGCGCTATATGTCTATTCAGGCGTAATTCACCTCTTTCATATTATGTGCACCCACACTTATTATATATAATTTTATTCAGGTAAAAACGGGCTTTCATTTAACATCAAATATTTAGGTATAAAACATAATTTAATATGAATAAAATGTAAAAAAAATGGGAGAAAATAAGAATTAAAAAAAAATGTTTCGTTCTACGTGGCATTCTAACTGTGAATGTCATAATACTGTTTAATTTACTGCAATAAAATACACATATTTGTTTTTAGCGATGTCTCATGTGTAAAACAGTACCCCCTATGTACAGGTTTTATGGTGTTTTGGGAAGTTAATGGGTCAAATGTAGTAATTCGCCAGATTGGTTACGTTGCCTTTGAGACCGTATGGTAGACCAGGAATGAGAATTACCCCCATGATGGCATACCATTTGCAAACGTAGACAACCCAAGGTATTGCAAATGGGGTATGTCCAGTCTTTGTGACTAAGTGGCTACTAAAAAAGACTGGACATACCCCATTTGCAATACCTTGGGTTGTCTACTTTTGCAAATGGTATGCCATCATGGGGGCATTCCTGGGCTACCATACGGTCTCAAAGGCAACGTAACCAATCTGGCGAATTTCAATGTAAAAAAATCTGAAACGCAAGCCTTATATTGGACTCTAACTTTTGAAACCACTATAAAACCTGTACATGAGGGGTACAGTAAAATGTATCACAACAATTATATCGTCCATGTAAGTGCCATTTGTGTGTGAAGAATGCAAAAAATGTCACTTTCACTGACGATATCATCGTTGTAATACATTTTACTGTTTTGAAACACTAATATTTGTGTTCAGCAAAGTCTTCCGAGTAAAACAGTATCCACCATGTACAGGTTTTATGGTGTCTTGGAAAGTTATAGGGTTAAATATAGTGCTAGCAAATTAAATTCCCTGGACTTTCGGCCTGGGTTGTCAGGCAGGTCCCGCAAATTGTAATTAATAAAATTACCTAATTATGTAAAATTATTACATAAATATATACGTAGAATTATTATATATATACACACACGTGCTGTTTTTTTCACTGTTTAATTGTCTTGATAAAAGTCCAGATGGGACTGAAACGTTGACACTTTTTACTTTAAATTTTTGCTGCAATAAAGAAGCACTATTTTTGAACCATATCAAGTCCTGTGAGTGCTTTCCTACAAGGTATTATATATATATATATATATATATATATATAATTTTTAAATTATTTTTATTTATATATAGATATATAGTGATATATACGTATATACTTTTTTTTTTTTTTTGTAAATCTCTTTATTTGTTGGTTGTAGGATAAGATAACAAGTCGGCTCGCAGGCCGTCATGAAAAAACAATTGACATACAAATGTGGTTTCGGACAATTTGAATCATAAATCATCATTCCAAGTAGCAGAGCTCCATTATATTGTTGCGATTTGTTTCATTTTCCCTCTTTTTTTTTTTTTTTTTTTTTGGGATAATACAACTAAGGGAAATATAACAGGAGGGTTAGGCTCGCAGGCCTTTGGTAATGACAAACGTTGTTTCAAGACATGTAAGGGGAGTAGAACGGGGAGGTTGGGCTCGCAGGCCTTCAGTAGTAACAAACATAATTTCAGGACATGTTTACGCCTTATGGCCCTCTGTAAGCATATTAGCAGTGTTGTGGGTCAACTTTTATTTTTGTCCCAACGTCATATGTATTATGTAATTCGTTTGTAGTAGACAGCGTCTACGAGCTCTCCCTGTCGCTTATGGGTGTCCACATTCTGTATGAGGACCTATGGCGGGTGGCCTCGCACGTGATATGTACGTAGTGGGCCTGCGTCATGTCAGTTGCCTATGTATTCGCTGCTCTCATGTCCCGGTATATTGGGTCTGGTGGGGTTTCATGTGCACCCTGTCCGAGCTGCCCTCTCCGTCATTGTGCCGTATGTCTGCTCTCAGTTCTGCCATATCTGAATGTGTGTCCATGGGTAGCATTTACAGTGGTAGTGTGTCTTGTTTGTTTTTCTTCTGGTCGTGTGATCGTGGCTTGTTTTCAGTAAAATCAAATGTAGGTGCTTGTATATGGTATGGAAGGTGAGTGTATTATAGTCACAAGAGTCGTGACCTAGAAGAAGGGAGAGGGAAAAGGGTAAGGTTGCGGGTATTGAACTATGAATTGAGACGTGGGGTCCGCCCCGAGGCTCCGGGCCCCCCCCCCGTGCCACCTTATCGAATTCTGGACACATATGCGAACCAAGGGCGCCACAGCTCTGCGTGTCTGTATATACGTATATACTTATGTATATAGATATATTATTTCGTTCTAAGTGTATTTTGATATCTATATATATATATATATTAATTTTAAAATACAGTTAGAATGAAATTACACATATATATTTTTATTTATTTATTAAATTTTTTAAAACGTATTTACATATATATTTATTTTATATTATATATATATATAATGATAATTATATATATATTTAATCAATATCATTGTACGTGTATTTTGATAATATATATATATAATTATATATGTATGTGTGTGTGTGTATATATATATATATGACAGTGTATGTGTGTGTGTGTGTATATATATATATATATGATCTAAGTATATATTTATTTTTACACTGTTTTAACGTTTTTTTATTTTATTTTCAGACAGCAGGGGGAGTACCTGTCGTTACAGGCACTCCCCCTGCTGGCTATGCCGTCCTCGCGATCACATGGCCCAGGGGGGCCGAAGAGGAACTCCCTGGGCTCCCAGGTAAGTCCCCATACCACGATCGCCGGTGTGGGGTTGCCGGCGACCGGGTAAGTACATAGGACGGCGGGGACGTGCTATGCCGCCCCCGGTGTTTAGAGCCAGGTCCCTAAGGACGGCATAGCATGTCCCCTGTCCTTAAGGGGTTAAACAATGTGAGGCAGCTCTGATAATCTTCATTGTCTGAAACCATAAATCTAAAGAAAACATTACACCTTATTCTTCCTCCCATTTGGGCATATATAAAGGTTTAATGTCTGTGTCTATATTAATCAACTCTGTGTAGCACAAAGATAATGGTTTCCAGATTGGCAGGTGGCCTAAACATTTATGTGCAAATATTGATAAATCTGTAGGATTATAGCTATATAATTGTCTAGTAGTAATAATATGTTTTAATCTCAAATATGTAAACATTTCCTTAGGTGAAATGAAAAACTCTTTTTGAAGATCAGAAAATGGCTTAATACCCTCCATCTTGCATAGCTTAGCGTACGTGTGGCATGTAGCGCAGCGCACGGATGCATGGAGTAGGAGCGCGCATCTTGACAGCCCTGAGCATGGTTGATGCATTGCAAACCCACTGATCGGCGAAAAAAAAAATATTTTTAATTTCGTGCTGCCCTTCAAGCCTTCAAGCCTCTTCCGCGTGTCCGCTAGCTCGTTGTTTATTATTTTTTAATCTGCTAAATGCTGCGGACCTGCTACAGCTTTACAGCTCTTAATGGCGCCGTCCAATTAGACGAAAATCACGATCTCTCCTTACCTGCCGGCTAGAGTCTGAGCTAAAGCTGCACAAGAGCTTGAAGTGTTAGAGGTATGTTCACCTATCAATGAAGCTTCAAATGAACTAGAGCAGCTTTCTGCTTCAACTTTAGCATCAGCCACTAACATTATTAATACTGCTTTGCCCACTGCTGCACTTACTGAGGTTTCCGAGAGGTCTGAGAACTTTGTGGTAGTACTGATGCCTTTCATGACACTCCGGTCACAAATAGACATTTGGATACCATGCTTAAGCATCTATGATTTACACTACAAGCTGATTTTAAAAGCATAACTGCATCTCTGCATATTGAGATTGTAGAGCTTGGAGAGAGAATGGGGCACTTAGAGCAAAAAACAGAGGATCTGTGTACTGCCCACAACAGTGTGATTGATAAACTACGCTTGTTGGAAGAAGAGCAGGTAGCCATTAAGCACAAAATCGCAGACCTTGAGGATAGGTCGAGAAGCCAGAATCTTAGATTTCGGGGAATAGCAGATACAATTACGGCTGAGACTCTATCCTCCTATAAACCACATTTTGCTAAATTTTAGTTCCATCCTTGCATGGATACGATTCACCGCTGATGTTCCACGAGATACCATTGTGAAGTTTCATTATTACTAAGCTAAGGAAAACTTCTTTACCGGCTCTTCCTTCACCTTACCAAGACATTACTGTGTTCGTGGATTTATCAAGTTTCAAGATGGCACGAAGACGGGAATTTTCTGCAGTAACAAAGTGTCTGAGAGATAATAAGATATTATATAGGTGGGGATATCCCATGAAAATTCTGGCGTGGAAAGACAGTGAATTATGTGTTTTTCCGGAACCAGATGTCAGAGTAACAACCTTGAAAATGTGGGGCTTTATGGAACAGCAAGCAACCCCTTGCGACTTTCCCTCCGTAAGATTATGCCAGAACGGAGAATGGTGGGGACATCTAAGAAGTAATAAGTTCCCTCAATATAGAGAGCTGTAAATATGGATTTGATTAATTTTCTTTTTTCTCACCTCTCAGCCTTTCTTCTTCTTCCCTCCTCCTTTCCATTTGTTTTCTTTTCTCTTCCCTTACAATATATAAAGGGGAATATACAAAACCAATCCCCAAAAAAAGGGAAAAGAAAAGAAAAATAAAAAAAAAAAAGAGAAAAAAAGGAAAGAAGAGAGGGCGTGGCTGGCGGCCGAGCAAGCTGGACGTGTCCAGATAGAGCTCCGTTGCAGCCACGGTGCCAACAGCCTACAATAGCCGAAATTCGACGGAATTTATTGGAAACTTAGAGTGCCAGAACAGGGGAACTGTGATGGATAAAAAGAACCCGAGAAGGCAGACGAAAAAACCGTCGGAGACGGTTACATTGGTCCCTGACATGTTCGCGGCCACCCGTGCTGCACGATTGAGCACTCAAGATGGCGGACGGGAAGGCCAGGGGACGCCGCGCTCGCCCTCGAGCCCGGGAAGCAGCGCCACGGTTGGGGCCTCTGATACGGACACAGGTCAGATTTTAGCGAAACTATCGGAAGTGCGCACCTACCTGGCCACCGAGATCGTCCGGAATACTGCTGAGGTGAAGGCCGAGATCCAGGCCTTGGGCGCGAGGACGGCGGAGCTAGAAGGCCGGATGGAAACCACTGTCCGGGCCCATAACGACTCTGCTGCCCGGATCAATGCACTGTCATCTCAATTGCTAACGGCCGAAGCAGCGATCGAGGATCTTGGTAACAGGTCACGGCGGAACAACATTCGCCTCCGTGGCCTACCGGAACAGGAGGGTGAAGGCTCCCTCATAGACGTTGTTCTGGACATTTTCAAGCCGCTTCTTCCAGGGGTGCCGGATTACTTGTGGCACGTTGAACGGGCACACCGGGCGCTTCGGGCCAGAAGGGCGGATGACAGGCGGCCGAGGGACGTCATAATTAAGTTCCTGTCTTTCCAGACGAAAGAGGCTTTGATGAAACGGGGCAGGGAAGGACCCATAGTGTACAAGGGGACTTCCCTGGCCTTGTACCAGGATCTAACCCCGACGACCCTGCGGAAGCGACGAGACTGGCGTCCTATCACTGAACTCCTGCAGCAGGCCTCAGTCAAATATGCCTGGGGTCATCCTTTCAGGTTGCTGGCCTTCAAAGATGGCAGAACCAGAATCTTGTTTGCAGATGGCGATCCGGCGGGCTTCCTGAGAGAGCTGGGGATCCGACCTCCGGAGGGCTTCGCAGTTCCGGGAGCGGCGGCGGAGGTCCTTCAGGCCCTCCCTCGAGAATGGTATGAGGCGGGCGAGTGAGTGCGATCGGTCTATTCTACGCGAATGCTGGTCGGCTACCGGTGGCTCCGGGCGGTGAGCTTTCCTGGGGGGGTCCCTGTTGTTTGGGTCGGCGGGCTGCGGGGGCTGCATTCCCTTCCCCTCCTTTAGCTCTCGGGTCAGACACGGGTCTCTGTTATAGGCAGCGAGGCCCCCCAAGAATGGCAAGATCGGGCTTTTTTTCTCGGCCCCGGGTGGGCTCCTTCTCTTTGGGGCGGGCTAGGGTTTTCATTATTATTATTATTATTGTTGTTGTTATTATTATGTTCATTGATTTCATTATGATTATATTTATTGTTATTATGGTCACCGCTATTATCGTTGTCGTTGTTATGCTTCGGCTGCCGGTTCTCGCCCACGTTTCCCTATGGACCCTCTGGTTTGAGCCCCGGCTCCTGTTTGCTAATGCGACCACGGGAGGGGAGGGATCTGTAACATGTCGCTAGTGGGCTCTGTCTACACAAACTTTGCTGGACTGACATGGCGGTGGGCGATTTTGCGTTTTAAATGTATCATCTTTGTTTTTCACTTCTCCCCTATCCATGGTTCAACAATTGCTGTACATGTATCTTGCATTCTAGGCCTGGGGACCTTGGGACGGATCTGGGGGGCGGGCGGAGGATTTTCAGATGCAGTTGGGGTGTGTGCTGTACAATGCATTGTGATGGTTCACGGCCGCGTTGTGTTGCGGAGCATTAGCCTTAGGCTTATATATGCCCTCCCCCCCCCCCCCCTTTTTTCCTCCTCCTCCTCCCCCTCCCCCTCCCCCCTCCCCCCCCCCTCCCCCTCCCCCCTCCCCCTAGTCAGGAGGTTGGGCCACCCCTTTAATAACTACCAATGTCTTTGAAATTGTTAACCTTAAATGTCAAGGGCCTCAACGCTCCTAGCAAACGTCGCCTTATGTTTAGGGATCTCAAACGTAAGAATCCGGATATAGCGTTCCTGCAGGAGACACATATACCGACCTCAGCGAAATTCGCGCTTAGGGATTATACTTTTCGGACCGTACACGAAGCGAGGGCTCTAAATAAACGGAATGGGGTAGCGGTGCTTATACATCACAGATGCCCATTGCGGGTGGGTACTGTTACGGCCGACCCGGGTGGGCGCTTTATATTAATTTCGGGCTATCTATACTCTCATACCATCCACCTCCTCAATATCTATGCCCCCAATGACCCCTCTGTGGATTTCTGGGACAATATGACCCGGATGGTGAACGGCTTATCTCCTGGCATGGTGGTGGTGGGGGGAGACCTTAACGCCACGCCATGTCCAGCGGTGGACAGAGGACATTGCAGGGGACTCCCGCGGTCACACGGGAGAGGCAGACAAGATAAGTTGCTACATTCCTTCTTGCACCATACCGGTCTCATAGACATCTGGAGAGCACACCACCCTGATCGACGAGATTACACTTTCTATTCGGCGCCCCACGACACCTACTCTAGAATAGACTTGTTTTTAGTTAACTCTTGTTCTGCACCCAGGGTGTCGGGCAATGCGATTGGCTCCATTACATGGTCAGACCACGCGGAGGTCACGCTGACCCTGGATAGGTTGTGTGTGGCCTCTCCGTGGTCTTGGAAATTGAACACCTCTTTACTGCATGATCCGGCTGTGGTTGAAACTGTTCGTAGGGAATTGCTGGAATACTTTGCGCGAAACACGGAGGCTGGAATTCGACCAGCCACGGTGTGGGCCGCACATAAAGCGGTAATCAGGGGTATATTAATTCGCGAGGCCTCCCTGAAGAAAAAACGTAAAACACAACTTTTATCGTCTTTGCTAGAGGCTCTGGGGAAGGCGGAACAAAAGCACAAAACGGCACCATCATCCGACAACCTGTCGGACGTCCGTAACCTTCGATCTTCGATACGCGACGCACTTACTGACGACACCGCTAGGGCTATGACATGGTCCAAGAGGACCTTTTACGAGAAATCCAATAAAATGGATACGTTATTGGCTAGGTCTCTCCGCCCGAGACAGGGACATTCGCATATAACAAGGATTAAGGGTGCTTCGGGTAAATTCTGTACAGATCCTAATGAAATCGCTCGGGTTTTTACGGAGTACTTCACTGGTCTTTACAATCACTCTAATGGGACTGCTTTGGACCAACAACGCGAAGCGGAGCATACCCGGGCCTTCCTGGCACGCTTATCCCTTCCGGTATTGCGGGGTGTCGAATCTGCCGCCCTCGGGGCGCGCATATCCGCCGAGGAGATAGCCGCTGCCATTTCCATGTTGAAAGGCAATAAAGCCCCAGGCCCGGACGGATTTGAGGGCAGCTATTACAAGACTTTTCATGAGGAACTTGTTCCCCATTTGGAGTCGTGGTTTAATGATCTAATGGAGGGAGGCATGCCGGACCGGGATATGTCGCTGGCGGATATCGTACTTCTGCCAAAACCGGGGAAGGATGATCTTACCCCGGGTAGCTTCCGCCCCATCTCACTGATCAATCATGATTCAAAGATCCTGGCAAAAATTTTAGCTACTAGGCTGAACCCCCTACTCACTAGATTGATACATCCGGACCAGGTGGGCTTCGTACCCGGACGGCAACTCTTCGAGAATACCAGGCGGAATGTCGACCTTATCTGGAGGCAAACAACTAGAAAAATCCCAACGCTGTTATTGTCCCTCGACGCGGAGAAGGCCTTCGATAGGGTTAAGTGGCCCTATCTCTTTGAGGTCCTTCGCCATTTTGGCTTACCGGACACTTTCATTACCATGATCAAGGCAATGTACACGGACGTTAAAGCACGGGTTCGGATTTCAGGGGCGTCACTGACGCCCTTTCACCTAGGGAATGGTACCAGGCAGGGATGCCCCTTGTCCCCCTTGCTGTTTGTCCTCTCCCTGGAGCCCCTTTTGCAGGAGATACGTAGTAACCCAGGAGTCCATGGGGTTTTGATCAGGGGTCAGCGGTACATAGTGTCGGGTTTTGCCGACGATATATTGCTGACCCTAACAGATCCGATTGGCTCTATGGGGACACTGGCGGAAATATTGGATACCTACGGCAGGCTCGCCGGGTACAAGGTGAATATGCCTAAATCGAGCGCACTTCCTCTCTGCATGACTGAAACAGATATAACAACTATCGGGGATACCTACCGGATTAGGATAGCGAGGGACCAGATCAAATACCTGGGGGTAAGGTTGACAGCGGATCCAACACATCTATATACACAAAACTTCTCACCTTTGTTGCGCGCCCTGATCACCGATATGGAGAAATGGATAGACAAACCAATTTCTTGGATTGGTAGAATCCATTCGGTGAAAATGAACGTGCTGCCCAGAATCTTGTTTCTGTTCCAGGCCCTCCCGGTTAAGCTGACTAAATCTGACCTAGACGGGCTCCAGCAGGCGATAGGTAAATTTATTTGGCAAAATAAGAGGCCAAGAGTCTCCCGAAACATCCTATATAGGGCTAAAACAAGGGGCGGCCTGGGACTCCCGAATCTATACTTTTACTACTTGGCGGCGCAGCTGTCACAGGTAGTTCTATGGCATTCCCCTCCGGAGGAAAGGCGGTGGGTAGACTTGGAATCGTCTCTCATGGGTCCCGACTTACCTCAATTTCTGATGTGGGTCCCTAAGGAAAACCGACCCTCGACCTGCATCGAATGTCCGGCTATTGTGAATTCCCTGAGAATTTGGGATGCTACCTCGACTAAATACGGTTTACCACCCGGGCTTTCACCCTTAGCCCCCTTTTTGAGAAACACGGCCTTCACTCCTGGACTGGAGGCTAGAGACTTCGGGGGCATTGAAAGTACAGGGATACAGCGTCTTTGCCATCTGTACAAAGGTGGCTCCCTAGTAACGTTTGAAGAATTGAAAGATAGGGCCACACTGCGCCCTGCCGACTTTTTTCGCTACCTCCAGATTCGGGACTTTGCCCAAACCCCTTTGATTAAGATCAGTGCCCAGAAATCGCTCACATTCTTCGAAACTATATGCCTCAAAGAACGGTCCCCTGGGGGCCTAATCTCCTTATTATACACTCACTTAAGTTCGAGTACGAAAGAATGGGGGGACCTCACTTACATATCTCAATGGGAAGCCGATTTGGGTGAGGAGCTGGAAGGCATTGATTGGCAGGAGATTTGGGATGCTGCGGCCACCTCCTCTATATGTGTCTCCATGCAGGAACAAGCATACAAAACCATCTTCCGGTGGTACACCACACCGGTAAAATTATACAAGATGCGTAAATCGCCCACTGACTTATGCTGGAGAGGGTGTGGTTTGCAAGGGACGTACCTACATATGTGGTGGGATTGTCCCAAGGCACAAAAATTTTGGAGCTTAGTGGCCGGGCTTCTGAAAGATATCTTTAACAAAGCAGTTAAATTAGACCCCTGGGTGTTCCTTCTGGCCAGATCTTTGGACGACTGGTCCAGGGCGGAACAGGCGTTATTGCATAAAGTGAACCTAGCGGCCAGGAGGGCACTCGCCCAAGCATGGCTACATAGCGAGGCTCCCTCGCTTGACGCTGTCATACAGAAAATCAAGGATGCTTTCCTCATGGATAAGCTAACGGCGCGGGTCAGATGCACCCTCAAGAAGTTTGACAGGGTTTGGGCCCCGTGGATAGATAGCGGAATAGGCGATTAAGACCGGACGGCTACGATATCTCCCCCGAGCCCTCGCTTCGAGGGCTGAACACTCGACCCCGCTCCACGCCCACGAGACAACGCCCTGTGAGGGTCCTCCCCTGCCTTAAACTTCAAACCCTTGAGGTGGCCCCGACCTCGGTCTAGTGCTTTGGGCTTCTAGATCTATACCACCTCCTATAGCTATATAGCGCTTAACCCACGGAATATATTCATAGTTATCGACGGCTAGCAGTATATTGCACTCCCCCCTCCCTACATCTTTTCCTCCCCTTCCCTCTCCCCCCCCCCCCCTATGGAAGTTCCTCCTTTCTTTTTCATCTATCTCTCACTTCTCTCTCTACGATCGTCTCCATTTTCACCATATATCATCTTTTACTCTGTGCCCTCTATAGCAAAACTCTCACGACCTATGCATAGGGAACCGATGCAGCACTGTAGATGCGGTTGGTCAGCTAAACCATATTGATGTTGCAGGGTTGGCTAGTCCACCCTCGCGGGGGTTTCGAATGTTTTGCTGGGGATAGACGGGCTATTTGATATGAACACATGCCCTACCTCTTACTGATTACGAGTGCTACGCTAGATCGAACGGTGTATGGGGATTGATCATTTTCTATATTTCTTAAAAATTAAACACCCAAGGCGCTGCACCATGACTATTTATATCCCGTTGGAATATGGCGAACAGACAACAATTAATGGAGACTCCGTCAGGATTATCCGCTCAGTGATTTATTTACTCTCTTCATGTACCAGTAACTGTATAAGATGCTTTCCTATGCGATGTTATAACCATCAGTCACTGCTGTTTACTGTTGTCTTTTTGAATTCATGTGGTGCTTTGCCTTGTTATAAATAAAGAATTTAAAAAAAAAAAAAAAAAAAGGAAAGAAGAGAAAAAAAAAAAATAATAATTTATTTTATATATATATACCGTATATATATATAATGTTTGCTTTGAAAATAGAGTGTTATAATTGTATTTGGGCTGGAAAACCATGCAAGTGTCCGTCCGCTCAACCCCTGAAAACTGGGATTGTAGGAGTTATACATTTTTTACTTCTCTGTCCAGTATCCTAGGTAACTCTCAAAGTTATATGTTTTCATTTACTTTTTATTATTGTAATTTTTTAATAATATGCAGTGATTTTAACTGTACCTTAAATCCTGATTTGGATATCTCTAGAGAGCATAATATATTCCCCCCCAGCGGATGTCACGATTATTGAGTAATAAGCTGACTGCTCTAATTCATGCTTATGATACATGATATGATACGTGGAGATGTTTATATCCGTCAGCAAGGGAATACTTTTTTTTTTTCATCAGTTCACTTAACTTATTCCCGCATTGATATGTGCCTAGTAGACATGTATACTCTTCCAAATTTAAAGAGGTACAGATAGGATCTTATCCCGTACGTGGGCGATGAAAGTGGAGGCTTAATGAATATGTTTTGGATAATCCTGAATTGATGCAACAAGTGACAAGGGAAGCAACACAATTTTTACAGGTAATATAAATAATGCTACAGCTATTATGATAAATTAGCTTGCACATAAAGCTGTGATGAGGGGGACTTTTATTAGGTTAGAAGCTACACAAAAGAAAAAGACCTGTGCAAATCGGTTACGACTTCACAGGGAGTTGACAGAATTGGTAGCTAGAAATCGTCAAAATCCTGCTACAAGCTTAACTAAGCAAATTCAAAATATCAAAAAAGAGATCCATTTGTTAGACCTTAAAGACACAGAAAAATACATGAGAAACCTTAGACAAACAAATCATATACAATGCAACAAAATGGGAAAACTGTTGGCTGCGAAAGAAAAAAATAAATATTTATCAACCAAGACCCCTTATATTGTTGCAACAGATAAAATAAGACTATACAAACCTAATGATATACTCGACAAACTGGCTGATTATTATGAGGATCTGTACAATCTAAAAAGGAATACTAATATTTATCATCCAAGATTAAATGACATCAGAGATTTGTTTAGAAGAGGTTTTTTTACCAAAATTGAAGCAGTTCCAAATACAAGTTCTAAGTGCTCCCTTTACGGAAGATGAGATTCAAATAGCCATTTTATTAAATTAGAATCCTTATTAACACCTTACTTAACTGTTCTTTTTAATGAAATAAAGGAATCAGGTAAAATTCTGCCTGAAGTGCTGGAGGCACATCTAGTGACAATACCAAAATTGGGAAAATCCCCAACTGAGTGTGCCAATTTAAGGCCACTTTCCTTGTTAAATGCAGATTTAAAATTGTATGCTAAATTATTGGCGCTTAGTATAAAGCCAATGCTTAAAAGTTTAATTTCGCCAGAAAAGGCAGGTTTTGTACCGGATAGACAGATAGGGGACAATACAAGACATTTTAAAAACCTTATTGAATGGGCACAAAATATAAACCACTCTGGTTGCCCTTGACGCTGAAAAAGCGTTTGATCATTTAGACTGGTAATATATGACAGAGAGAGGATAGGGGGCACTCCCGAGACCTACTTTTGTATGAGAGGTGCTGCCGCTGTGACCAAAACTTCATGAATGAGAGAATAAATAGTTACGGCGCACTCAGACTACAAATAGAACAAAGAAGGCTACTAAAATGCCTATCTAAGTATAAATATGGGGATTTGGTTCCACCATATGGCCATATGTTGTTAAGCCCACCACTACTTTCAAAGTACCCCATCATTGGTGGGTCCTACACTAAAATGTGGGGGGGCAAATAAATAGTAATAGTGTTAAAAATAAAAGTGTTAAATGAAATACTGGTAAGAGCATAGTGAGTATACAAACAAAAGTGATGAAAGCAATTAAAAACAGTGTTAAAACTAAATAGTTAATGTGTTTGTGCTAAAATGGGTATACTCACTATTGCAAATGTCTGTGCTAGCTGGAAAAATAATAAAAGTGAACTGACTATTGATAAACTCCTCCTATATATACACACCTGTGGCCACCTCTAAAGGAGACTCTTAAGCTGGGGGGGCCTGGGCGGGGTGCTTAACCTAGTAGGTCTCGGGAGTGCCCCCTATCCTCTCTCTGTTCATATTATATTTGGAATCCAGACCAGATTCCTTAGGGGTTAAGCACCCCGCCCAGGCCCCCCCCCCCCCCCCCCCAGCTTCAAAGTCTCCTTTAAAGGTGGCCACAGGTGTGTATGTATAGGAGGAGTTTATCAATAGTCAGTTCACTTTTATTATTTTTCCAGCTAGCACAGACATTTGCAATAGTGAGTATACCCATTTTAGCACAAACACATTAACTATTTAGTTTTAACACTGTTTTTAATTGCTTTCATCACTTATGTTTGTATACTCACTATGCTCTTACCAGTATTTCATTTAACACTTTTATTTTTAACACTATTACTATTTATTTGCCCCCCCACATTTTAGTGTAGGACCCACCAATGATGGGGTACTTTGAAAGTACCGTATATACTCGAGTATAAGCCGAGTTTTTCAGCCCATTTTTTGGGCTGAAAAACCCCAACTCGGCTTATACTCGAGTCATAGTCTGTATTATGGCAATTTGCATTGCCATAATACAGACCGGGGGAGAGGGGGGCTGGCAGAGCTGTACTTACCTGTTCTGCAGCTCCTGTCAGCTCTCTCCTCCTCCGCGCCGTCCGTTCAGCACCTCGGTCAGCTCCCAGTGTAAGTCTCGCGAGAGCTGCGGCTCTCGCGAGACTTACACTGTGAGCTGACAGAGGGAGCTGCACGGACGGCGCGGAGGAGGAGAGAGCTGACAGGAGCTGCAGGACAGGTAAGTACAGCTCTGCCAGTCCCCCTCTCCCCCCCACTGAACTGCCACTGGACCACCAGGGAAGGAGAGCCCCCCTCCCTGCCATGTATCAAGCAGGGAGGGGGGACGAAAAAAAAATAAAATAAGAAATAATAATAAAAAATAAATAAATAATAATAATAAAAAATAAATAAAAAAAAGGGGGTATAAGGACCACTGTGGGGGGGGGGGGGGGTATAAGGACCACTGTGGGGGGGGGGTATAAGGACCACTATGGGAGGGAGGGGGTGGGATAAGGACCACTATGGGAGGGAGGGGGGGTATAAGGACCGCTATGGGAGGGAGGGGGGGTATAAGGACCACTATTGGAGGGAGGGGGTGGGATAAGGACCACTATGGGAGGGAGGGGGGTATAAGGACCGCTATGGGAGGGAGGGGGGGGATAAGGACCACTATGGGAGGGAGGGGGGGGATAAGGACCACTATGGGAGGGAGGGGGGGGATAAGGACCACTATGGGAGGGAGGGGGGGGGATAAGGACCACTATGGGAGGGAGGGGGGGATAAGGACCACTATGGGAGGGAGGGGGGGATAAGGACCACTATGGGAGGGAGGGGGGGTAAGGACCACTATGGGAGGGAGGGGGGGATAAGGACCACTATGGGAGGGAGGGGGGGGATAAGGACCACTATGGGAGGGAGGGGGGGGATAAGGACCACTATGGGAGGGAGGGGGGGGATAAGGACCACTATACCACTATGGAAGGGAGGGGGGGATAAGGACCACTATCGGAGGCAGGGGGGTGGGATAAGGACCACTATGGGAGGGAGGGGGGGGAGAAAAGGAACACTATGGGAGGGAGGGGGGGATAAGGACCACTATGGGAGGAAGGGAGGGGGGGGATAAGGACCACTATGGGAGGGAGGGGGGGATAAGGACCACTAGGGGAGGGAGGGGGGGATAAGGACCACTAGGGGAGGGGAGGGGGAAGTAAGGACCACTAGGGGAGGGGAGGGGGAAGTAAGGACCACTAGGGGAGGGGTGAGTCAGGACCACTGGGGGAGGGGGGTGAAGGAACACGGGGGTGGGGAGGTAAGGACCACTGAGGGAGGAGGAGGGGACATATGGGGGGGCAAATATCCTTGCACCGGCCCTGCACACACTGCATTCATACACACACTGCACTCATACACACACACTGCACTCACACACACTGCATTCATACACACACACTGCATTCATACACACACACGCTGCACTCATACACACGCTGCACTCATACACACACACGCTGCACTCATACAGACACTGCACTCATACACACACACGCTTCACTCATACGCACACACGCTTCACTCATACGCACACACGCTGCACTCATACGCACACACTGCATTCATTATACACACACTGTAAATAAATATTCAATTAATATATTTTTTTTAGGATCTAATTTTATTTAGAAATTTACCAGTAGCTGCTGCATTTCCCACCCTAGTCTTATACTCGAGTCAATAAGTTTTCCCAGTTTTTTAGGGAAAAATTAGGGGCCTCGGCTTATATTCGGGTCGGCTTATACTCGAGTATATACGGTAGTGGTGGGCTTAACAACATATGGCCATATGGTGGAACCAAATCCCCATATTTATACTTAGCTAGGCATTTTAGTAGCCTTCTTTGTTCTCTTTGTAGTCTGAGTGCGCCACAACTATTTATTCTCTCATTCTGGTAATATATGACACTGACACTTAGACAAATAGAAGATTTAAAACAAAAACAAAACATAGTAGGGTAGGAATCATTCCCCTGCCCTAAACCCTTTTAACTTCAAATATTGTATCACATTTCCCTATGGTCAGCCATCACCAACAATTAAGATGCCCATACAAGTATGTGAAGTAAACTACATACTTTTGATGCCATGTTGCTGAACTTGCGTTGAATTTCTGAAACAGAAGTAAATATTCAGAATTGAAATCTTGATAATCAGTATAGGTACTGCACATCTTGAAGGAAGCAGATGTAACATTCAGAAAAGTGCCTTAATGTATTAACACATGTGCACATTATCTATGTGCCTACTTGAGGGGAACATTACCATTCATTTGCCTTCTGGGTGACGTAGCTTAGGTACACAATCGCTTAGATCATCAGGATTGCATCTAGCTGTTCTGTATTGTATGTATTCTGTAGTCTACAGAAATTATAGTGGATAGTTACACCACATAAAGATCTCTTTAATTACAGGACATGCCTCCTGCTCAGACAAGATTGAGAGGAACCAAAATAATTTTCCTGTAATTATAGCTCTTCTTAAGGGGAAAGGTGGCAGATTATTTCCTCAAAAGGTAAATTAATGCGGGACATGATTTAAAGCTGTCTATATTAGTATTAAATCATCAAACACACTGGCTGCCACAGACAGATAACGTACCTGGTGAAAATACATTGCTATTATTTATCACTTGTTGCGCACTTCTGAGGACCTCAGCTGCTGTCACTGACGAGTCTTTTCTAACGGGAATCACTGGTTTAAGTTTCAGTTTGTCTCTTTTAGTCTTAGAGTTTGCATTCTGTGCAACAGAAGTCTCCTTCTCTTCAGAATCATGAGGATGTGCTATTAGCATGTTTCCTACGAAAGAAGTGCTCGGCGACTGTTCCACCAATGTGCCTTCTGTGTTTGAACCTTCATTGAACCTGTGCATTAAATTGCCTCTTGCACTAGGATAGCCTTTCTGCTGTGTTTCCTTTAGAGAATGAGTCAAGAATGTCTGTTTTGCTTTAGGAGTGCTTGTGACTCTAGGTGTCACATTTAAATTAGAAAACCTTATGGACTGCGTGTTTGAAGACATCTGAACATCATGAGATCCTGAAGGCTTTAATCCTGCCATGTCTGGTTTAATAGCAGAACTCTCAAGCGGTTCTACAGAATGTGACACAGGCGTTTCTGAAGTATTTGCCCCTGATGCTTTGTCTTTAATAGTAGTTGGATAATTATTACCTCTGGGTGTTTCTTCCATGTTTTCTTCCTAGAATACAATACACACACATGTTAGAGTTTATACAAAGAGAAATGTAACCTAAATGTCATATATTAAAATATCTCTTAATGTAGTGGTTTTAGTTCAGACTGACAGCCACTAGAGGTACTTCTAACCCAAGATTTTCAAAGGTCTTCACATTCAATGTCATCACGCACAGCAAGACAACGCTAAACGCACCCACTGCTTTGCGTAGAGAAACATTGAATTCACTGATTCATTATGAGCAGTATCAGACTGGTACAATGCACCCTATGTCCCTAATGTCCCTAATGCTATATTTATATTTAACATTATAGTGTTAACACTGCCAGTCATTTACTATACTATATGTATTTACTATACTCTGCATGTCACTTTATTGACCAAATTAAGAATTAGATCTCCTCTCTTTCCTCGACCCTTCCGAGCTTCTGTTCCCTATTCCACTCTTAACTCCATTCCCCATGTATCTGAACAAGAAGTATCTCCTATCCACTTGTCCCACTACCTATTATCTTATTCCCCTCCTCTCTAACCTTATCCATTCACTTTATCCTAGTCTGGTCCCATCCCTAACACATATTTTCAACCTTTCTCTGTCTACTCAAATATGCAATCATCAATCCCATCCTTAAAACCCATCTTTTGACATTACTTCTAACTACCATCCTTTATCGTTACTCCTATTCACTTCTAAGCTTCTTAAATGGTTATGTTTACACATCTAACTCAATTTCTCAATACTTACTCCCTCCCTGACCCTTTTTAATCTGGCTTCCGCTCCCTACATTCTACTGAAACTGCCCTCATCAAAGTGACTGCCAACTTAATCACTGCTAAATTTAAAGACCATTTATCTCTCTTAATTCTCGTTGACCACTCTCTTCTGCTTTGTACCCTTCATGACTCTGACACTGTACTTTCCTGGTTTTCCTTATCTTTCTAAACACTTATTTAGCGTCTCCTTCTCTGGTGTCACCACTTCCGTACTGCCAGTCTCAGTTGGTGTTCTCTTTAAGGCGCTATTCTTGGTCCTCTTTTATTCTCCATTTACACTGCCTCTCTCAGTAACCTTATTACTTCTTTTGAAACTCAATTTAATTTGCAGATTATACTTATATTTACCTCTTTTCCCATGACCTCTCTCCTGCCCTCCTGGAACGTGTCACAAACTGCCTCTCTACCATCCCTGACAGGAGGTTTTCCCTTTTTCTAAAATATAATCGTTCTAAAACTGTACTTTCCTAGTTTTCCAAATCTTTCCTCCCTCAAATAGTGCACCTCCATCTATCTCCCTGCACGCCAAACGGGATACCTATTACCCCCAACCCCTTTGGAATTAATTATGACTCAGCTCTTAACTTTTCTCATCATATCCAGTCTGTCAAAACTTACCTTGGGTCTCCGCTTCTACAATGGCACCTCTGAGTTGAAGCCGCCTGAACATGTGCAGGCGCAAAGACAACTGGGTAAAAACCTATCTGGATTTGTTTGCCTTGGATTTTATTATTTATTTCTCCTCTACAAGTACTGCATTTTGGGTTTCATACAACAACCTGACACAGTCTGTCTCCAAATCCTGTAACTTCCGCTTTAAAAATATTATCCACATTTGCCCTTTTCTTTTTTTTTTCTTTTTTTTTTTAAATTCTTTATTTTGTTCGTGCAGAGAGAAAAACATGCAAGTTGCACTGCCACAACAGCTGGTGCAGATCTATTGGCATTCACATATGTTATTTGGCATTAGAGACATTGCACTTTTTTTTTTTGTAAAGTGAAAAAAAAACAATCAGGTTAGCATCATATACTTCCTAACCACCTAGAATGAACAGTCGCTTTGTCTACCGCTTGATAGTGTGGTTTAGGACAAAATAAAGGTGAGGGTCATGCTAAAAACATCGTTTTATAGGCTTAAGTCGGGGATGAACGGCTACGTGCCCGGTCTACTCATGTTAGCGCCTAGTGCGTTGAAACAGGAAGGATATAACACAACAAGTTTAAGAGGTAACTAGGAGTCGGAGCTCAGGTAATATGGTGCCATTGCTCACTGTGCCCCAACAATAATTGTCAGTGTTCTGAGTGACATGTTAAAACAGTGTTAAGGCATGTATCATGCTTGAGATATAACATGGGTAAGACTGTCGTGGAGTAAATATGAGTGAACTGCTTGGGCATTGCTCAATTGCTTGATTACCTGCTAAAGAAGGATACATTCTAAATAAGGTACCATCCTAAATAAGGCACGATTGCGTTTGCTTGTGTAATTACTGCGCTACTGCCCGTTTGGTATGTCGCATCTTACAGTTAAGTTACTAGTTTTATAGTTGCTTGCTGAATAGTTCAGTCACAGTGAATACTATCGCTTGTAACTTTCTGAATAATGGTTTCTACGCTATGTCATAAGCTAGTCAAACATAAAATAATTATACTAAACATACAAAATATACATGCGTCGGACATAATAACTCTTAGCTTCTTTGGAGTTTACACAATATATAATTATTACAGTAAATCGTGCTAGGCTAAGTGTGCACCCACCACTACTAGTTGTGCATATGATTATAGGTGTATTGCACCTTTTTATAATGCATCACAATTCTGTAGGGCAGCCTAAGGCTTATGTGTGCGCATGGAACAGGGTTAGTAAATCGATTGTGTGTTATAGTATAAGCTAGTGGGTTATCTGCATTACGCTGGGAGGTAATACAGATAAATATGTAAATAAGAGTCGCGGTGGCAATAACTATTGAAGGGTTGTGTGCGTGCTAAATAAAGCAAGGCTATGCATAGTATGTGGGAAGTATACAAGGCACCTTAAGAGCAATATTATGGGGGAGAAGAAGCTGCGGATTCTGGCATTTATATAACTAGCGTCCCTTCACACATAGCCGACTCAACCTATGCCCGCGGCTGTCAGTCCAAATCCACCCGTGGGGGAGCTTGAGTCTCTCGGCTTGTCCCTCTGACTCCTTGCATCTGCTTGCACTGGCCTGCCCCTCATGAGGTAGGAAGGAGAGTCCGGGTCGCCGTGAGTTCCGTGTCTCCCTGCCGTCTGTCCCTTCCGTCTTCCAACCGCTCTCGCTGCTTTGGAGGTCGTGGATGCGGATCTGAAGCGGGGTGCTGGGGAGGTGCTGGTCCGTTGTGGCATCTTCGTCCCTTGCAGTGGTAAGAGGTGGTTGCTGGCTAGGTGCATGGTTGGTGACTGAGCGCCTCTTCCCTGCGGGTCTGTTTCAGCGGTGATGGTCGTGCGGCGGGCGGGTGATGCCGGCGATGCTTGTTGTGCCACTCCTATGTCAGGTAGCCGCATGGTGGTCAGCCGGTCGGAGGTGCGCTCTGGGCTTTTGGGTGATACGGCTCGCACCTTACCGCTTACGTGTAAGTAGGTTGGGGTGCCCAAGTTGGTGTGAACTGTCTCTGTTTTAGTCGCTTGTCTGTGCTTGTGTGGGCGAACGCCCGCTTGGAGTGCTTGTAGTGGGGCACTATAATAACGTCGGCGGGTCAGCGGTCGAATCCACATGGCCACTGCCCGCGCTGCTGGAAGACCGGGCATGCCCCTGCTACATTGTAGCTTGTAGAAGGCCGAGTAGAGCCTGTCGAGGGCCTCTAGGGAGGAGGGCTGCACACCTTTGCTCGTGGCTCCCCTCTGTGAATCATGGCGGGCGGCCATCTTGGACACGCTCCGCCTGACTCCTGCTTGCTTCTCCCGGTAGTGTGTGCTCGAGTCTGGGCAGCCTGTCTGGTCCGTCCAGCTAGTAGGACCGGGATATCCCCCACCGGTCCAGGGGGGGGGGGGGGCTGGAACCCTGCTTCGTCGTTGAAGGGATCCGGTGTCGGAGAGAGCGGCCTCCTCTCCCCAGCTCCGGTCCCTGTAGGCCGCGTTTGCCGTTCCGGTTTTCCGGCTCCTACGAGCCCAGAAAGGGTATCGGTGTGCCCAGAGGTGCACCCCCGACTTGGTAGTCGCACCCTGGTGGGTCCTTGGGCTATTCAGCCCTCGATTATGCCGGTTTTCCTGCCCGGGAAGCAGGAGCTCGAGTCCCCTGCGTCTGCTTAGGTCGACGGCCAGGCTCCGCCCCCGCCCTTTTCTAACTCAAGATGCAACTAAGACACTTGTACATGCCCTCATTGTTTTTCAACTTGACTACTGCAACTCACTACTCATTGGTCTGCCAAATACCTGCACTCACCCTGTTTCAGCTGTAATCAACGGTGATGTCAGGCTTATCCTGATTGACCACTACTCCCACACCTCAGCCCTTTGCCAATCATTACACTGGCTTCATGTACCATTCACAACACCTGTACCATTCACTAACACAAACCTACAAAGCCCTCACTAGCTCCACTCCTTACCACATTACCTCTTTACTCAACAAATACACCACTTGTTCTCTTTGCTCTGCCATTGGCCTTTTCCTGAAACCTGCTCGTGCCCGCACTGCTAACTCACACCTGCAAGATTTGTCATGGGCTGTCCTATTCCTATGGAATTCCCTACAACATGCCATCAGACACTACCCCAGCCTTAAGTCCATTTCGAGGTATATTTGTTTTGCATAAATAATTTTAAGCAATAGTTTTTTTTCATTTTCATGTGTTTTGTTTTTTTTGACAATCTTTATTTAGTATCTTTTTTTTTCAAGTGTAATACAAGTAACAATGAGAAGCCATACATTGTGTCTTTTTCAACAACAGCATCTGTAATATAGGAAAACTGTGCCGCTAAACTGTGCACTTCTAACAGTCGGTTTTACCCAGTGTACCAGCCTGGGTTCAGGCCTGCGCCTGTGGCCTTGTCAGGTTGTTAGGCTATCCGTTAATTGACCACTGCTGTTTTGTTGTTTGTGGTTGCCTCCCCTCCATATGTTCCCCTCTGCCTCTAAGCCCTCTGTGTTAGGCGTTAGTACGCCGGTTCCCCTATTGCGTTGGTTATTTTACTGTTGTGTTTACGGTATGTAATCTATAATACTGGGGACCTTCACCAAGGTCTTTATTCCACGTTCCGTGGTTGTATAGCTACCCCTCGGTTATTTCATCGTTGTGGAGCCTACGGGCTGTTGCGGTTACGCTCTTTGGGCACTTGTTGCCGGCAGTCGGTCTTTGTGCAGGACTAGTCGGTCGTAGGGTGTGTGTCCGGGTTTCTGCCTGTGCCACAGTCAGTTGGGTTGCTGGAGTGGGAGGCTGTGTGTTTGTGTCGGGTCAGGACAAGTTTCCGCCCCCGATGCTACGCACAGGAGTTCAAAGCTGGTGAGGGGTCTGAGAAGGTGCCCACGTCCCGGTAGGGATTGGAAGTATGTTTTTATTTGGTGGTATCGGAACTGTTCGAGTAGCGTTGGCGTTCTATCGGCGCAGAGGTCTCTGAGTGGTTTAAGTCCTTGTGTGCCATACCATTGGTGTAGGTACATCCAATCTGCCTGTTGGAGGCCGGTTAGGTCGTTTTGGGATAGGGCATCGGCAAGGTCCGGGTTGTGCGTGATGGGTGTTAGGGGGCTAGGAGAGGTGGTAAGCTGCAGTCAGTAACGTGCAGCAATCCACACTCGTGGCATCGATCAGGGGATATTTGGTGTGTAGGTCTGCGTACGTGGCGGTGTGAAACCACAGTCTGAAGGGTATTTTTCTATCTGTCTGTTCTAGTTCCAAAGTCACCCATTGTTTTGAAGGGTGTTGAACGTGCCAGCCTGTTAGTCTATGCAGGTGTGTGGCACGGTAGTAAGTCTCTATGGAGGGCAATCCCGTGCCTCCCATCTGTTTCGGCAGTTCTAGGGTGGATTTTTTTGTGCGGGTAGGGCGGTCGTTATGGAGCCGAAGAAGGCTCTGCGCACAGTGATCGGCACTGTCTGGAATAGATAAAGTATCCTGGGCAGCACGTTCATTTTAACCGCATTGATACGCCCAAACCAGGAGACGTAGTATGGGGACCATTTCTTAAGGTCTGCCTGCAGCGACTGTAGTAGCGGGTGATAGTTATGGTAGTATATTTGAGACGGGTCCTTGGGCAACCATATACCCAGTATTTCAGTTTGGTGTTGGGGGATCTTTATGGGACGGGAGATGGAGGGCCTCAGACTTATCAGTGTTGAGCTTAAGGTTAGAAATCGCTCCAAACTCTCGAAAAGACACGAGGAGGTTAGGCAACGAGAGCAGCGGCTGAGTAAGAAAGAACAGCATGTCGTCCGCATATGCAGCTACTCTGTATTCATGACGACCAGTGCGAAATCCAGTGATTCCCCCATTCCGTCTGACCGCCCCCAGGAATGGTTCCAGTGAGAGGGCAAACAGGAGGGGGGATAGTGGGCATCCCTGGCGGGTGCCATTCTGGATCGGGAAAGGGGCAGACAGTGCCCCATTAATGCGGATCCTTGCTCGTGTACAGGGAGAGCACCCATGACAGCATGTGTGGGCCGAATCCCATGTGTGCGAGTGTGCTCTCCAGATACGACCAGTCCACCCTGTCGAAAGCCTTTTCGGCATCATTTGACAATAGCACAAGTTCCTTACGACGCGTCCGCGCTATGTGTAGGATGTTCAGTGCTTTGATCGTGTTATCCTTCCCTTCCCTACCTAGGATAAACCCAACCTGGTCTGAGTGTACCAGGTGGGGGAGGTGTTTCGCGACTCTCAGGGCAATGGTTTTTGCAAATAGCTTCAGGTCCGCGTTTAGTAATGATATGGGGCGGTAACTCGCACAGTTCGTCGGGTCCTTGCCCTCCTTAGGTATCACCGTGACTATGGCTGCCAATGTGTCTGTGGGGAAACGGCCCTCCTCCAGTATGGAGTTGAGACCTCGCAAGAGGTTCGGTAACAAAATGTCTCGGAACGTGTGCAAATATATCAAAAGGTCCTGGGGCTTTGTGGGTTTTGGAGAGTTTTAGGGCCGCTGCTAGTTCCTCTATTGAGAGGGGTTGTTCCAGGTCTTCCCGCATTTCGGCGGTTAACTTCTTGTCTACATTTCGTTCTAAGAATTCAGAGATTTGGTTAAGACGCCGTATTCGGGCAGCGTCCGTAGTGGGCTGGGGATGTTGTATAGGTCCGTGTAGTATTCTTCGAACGCTCGCTTAATTCCGTCCGGCAGACGTGTTTCAGCGTTGTCCCGGGGTTTTATTTTATGTATGTGGCTCGCTATCCGTCGGTCACGGAGCTGGCGGGCTAGCAGCCTGACGCTTTTGTCCGAGTGCTCAAAAAAGAACCAAGCAGATTTTCTAAGGGTGCGTAGGAGTCCCTGAGCTAGTATGTCTCGTCTCTGTCTTCGGAGCGCCGTCAGTCGGAGGAACGTGTCCTCGTCCTGGCTTTGCTTATGGCCTTGTTCCAGTTTGTCAATTTGTGTGTTTAATGTGGCTAGTTGTCGTGTGTTCTTTTTTCCGTTGTGTACAGACCTTAATATAGTGTCCTCTCACGACGCATTTATGGGCTTCCCAGACAGTCAGGGGCGGTGTGTCCGGGGTGTTGTTGGTATCGAAGTATTGTGTCAATGCTTGTCTTACTGGTTCTGTGTCTTGTAGTTTGAGCAGCAAGTTCTCGTTTAGCTTCCAGTGTCTTTCCACCGGTTTGTGTAGTGGAGATTGGATCTGGACTGAGATCGGTGCGTGGTCTGACTCTGCTATCAGACCTATGTTTGCCCGGCGGAGTAGGGGTAGGGCTTCCTGTGCTAAGAAGATGTAGTCAATCCGACTGTATCACTGATGCACAGCCGAATAGTAGGAATAGTCCCTGCCGTCCAGGTTCGCCGCCCTCCAGCAATCCACTAGTCCACTCCTTGTCAGTGCTCTCACCGCAGAGCGTATGCAATGACCTGGTATAGAACATTCCCCTCTAGATGTATCTAGCCTAGTGTCTAGTGGTGTACTAATGTCTCCTGCCACAGTTGATGTAGAATTATTAAAAACCTTTATTGATCCTGTATTGAATTTTTGTACTAACTCCATTTTAACTACATTACATGACAGATTTTCCTAACAGCATTTAGAATATTGAATAGAGAATGTATTTTCTAGAAGGACATGACTAACACCGGAATTATCAAGTTCCTGTAATATGAAACAAAGTATACTATAGCTAGGCCATGAGAAACCGCTCTAATGAAATGTTCTTTCATAAAAAAGACCCTGAACCTGACCCCGAGTCTGACATCACTAACTACCCAAAATGACGCCCAAGCCCCCCTTCCCACCGAGTAAGCCTCGTGCTGGGTAAGATGGCGCTTGAGCCATCTGTCCATACCCGTGTCCAAAATGACGCCACCTCCCGGTGGGAGGACACCTAGTTAGCCACTTAGTACTTGAGCCAATTGATAATATTGATGGGTGGACATTGACATAGCCACTTAACACCTAATCCAATTAATGATGTTTATTTGTTGTTATCTTGATATTCAATGATGATGTAATTTTGCTCTTATAAGGGTCTGCGAGCCCGCTTTTAACCAGATGCCATTAAATTTTCTCGAAGTGCTTTTAACCTGAACTCCGTGTGTCAGTGTGAATTTACTTCTGCGTATACGCAATTTAATCATCTCAGATTTGGACAGGAACAGATAGACATTTGAACATATTTGTTTATTTTTAAAATAATCTACATCAATTTGGCGCCCAACGTGGGGCATCGGGCTATGGCCTCTGGCCGGTAAGCCGTCCTAAGGAAGACGCTGCTGGACGGAGGAATCCTGGGGGAAGGAAAGGAGACTGATCACCTCCCAGTACACGGTAGAGACTACTGCAGAGCCTAGCCGGTATGTTCCAGCCCCTTTGATTGACCCGTCCCAGTGTCTGTGACTGCTGCCGGGAGGACATCAAAGACAGGTAATATCTTGCCCGGTGCCTTATTGTTACCCACCTGTTTACCTGCATTTAGTCTATCTGTTGCCTGGGTGTGTTTGCATTGGTCTGTCTCTAGCTTAAGTGCCCGGGTGGAGTGTTTGTCTGTATGCCCCTTTGGGATAAAGGGGGGGGTGGACCTGTGGTGTTTGCCTGGGGGTCCTCTGTTGCCTGTTTACCCCTTTTAGGAGCCACGTGGCTGTGGCTGTGGGGAAAAAGGGGGGTGGACCTGTGGAAGTTTTCCTGGGGGGTCTTCTTTGCCTGTTTACCTCTTTTAGGTGCTGGGTAGCTGCAGCAGTTAGGAAAAAGAGGAGGGGGGAATCTGTGGAGGGGTGTAGACTCATTGCTTCCTGGGGATTCCCCACGGTGTCACTTTGATAGCCTAGCTAGCCTCATTGTGCACATAGCTCTGCTTGCAGAGAGGTGGTACCCTCCAGCTTCGAGCGCTGAGGCTGGTGGCATTCCAATTTTATTTGTGGCGGGTGGATTCAAGCAGGCATTGCTGTCTCCAGCACCACGTGGTAGTGAGACTTACGGGTGGGTCCGTAGGGGCGCTACCGGAGTGAGGGATAGTGGTGGCCACACTTAGTGGACCGCTGTAACAAGGATTCGGGTCGGAGATGGTTGCTGTTTCCTGTGGCCGCTGGTAGTGAGACTTACGAAAGTCGTTCTCCGAGCGGGGACACTACGAGGTTGAGGGAGGTGGCTTTGGTCACATGAGTAAAGGAAAGGGATTACTGTTGAATTTATTTGAACTGTGATGCATGCACTGTATTTCAATTGAATTGTTGTTTTAATTGGGAGTCATTCAAACTCCTGTGTCTGTCTCTACTTTCACTTTACTTTTACTTTTTACTCTACTTCCTGTGTTATTTACACTTTCCACTCCTATTTCTCTTGTGAGAGAAGTGATTGGTCACACACTTCTCACCTCGCTCCAATCCGTGGCTACCTCAGGTAGGCGGAATTAGTGACTAGTCTACGTTTTGGGAAGACGCACTTGGGGGGACCCACCCTCTCAAGTGGCAGTCGAGCATTGTAGACACTGTTTCATTTTTCCTTCCTCTATATCTGGGACGCCTTTTATAGGGGGAATGGGACAGGAATTAGGAAAGCCCAGTAAGGGCTGGTTAGCGTGTGATCTAGTTGAAGACAGAGAGGGAGAAGAGATGGTTAAGGGAATTGAAAAGATTGCTAAAGTGTGTAAAATTGCTGTGCCTTCATGTGGTAGATTACAGCCAGAAAGCTGGCGTAGATTACTGACAGAGAAGAAAGGCAAGCTTGCAGATAATGATTTACTACGTACTGCAGAAGCCTGGTACAAAGTAGCAAGAGCTATTCAACAGGAAGGTTGGGTTGAGGAAGAAATAGATCACAAAGGTGTAAAATTGTATGTATATCATAATAATTATGTTGCTGGGGCATTCCCTCAGCCAGCGCCCCAAAATGGCGCCCAGGGGATGTTTATCCCCAAGGTTCAGTCAGCAATGAGTGACAGCCAGCTGACCATGTTCCCCACTCCCAATCCTCCCATAACCCATCCCGTCATTGCCCCTGTTTGTCTGGTCCTGAATTCTGATGGATCTTTATTCTCCCCCCCATCATCCCTAACACTCCCATCATCCTCATCCATCCCTACACTACCTTCTCTGTCTAAACCAAACATTTCATCCGCCATTCCTTCTCTACGCTCTCTCTCCGTCAATAACCCTACCCTCCCACTTGCAACCACCCAGTTCCCTAACCCCTCCTCACCCGCTACTGTCAATCCCACTACACCCACTCCGGCTCCTCCTACTACACCCGCCTCTGCTAATCTCTCTCCGTCCTCTCTCCTGCCTATTCCTCCCACAGCCCAAGTTCCCACCCCTTCAGCTTCATTTCCATACCCCGGATATTCTTCTTCCTTTCCTAATCCCTGCCCAACTAACCCGCCCTCCCCAGGTTCCACCTCGGCCCCTGCCCAGATGACCTGGCCATACCCCTTCCCTTACCACTTGGCCCTGCCCTATCCAAACCAAGCCTACTTCCTTTTCCAAGCCACTCCCCAGACCCCGTTCACGCCCAATCCGGTACAGTCTACCCCGGATGTGCCCACATCCAACATGGCCGCCACTACCTCCCTTAACCCTAACGCAGCTTCCTTTCACGCCTCCAATATGGCGGCCCCCAGTTATCCAGCTCCCCTAATGCCGGTACTTCCCGGTGACTACTTATCCCAAGCTCATAATCCACTGGCCACCCCGGCATCCGGGATTCCCGCATTCCCCCCAGTTCTGACACCTCAAGCGGCCCCAATGCCCAGAGGAGTCCAGGTCACAGACGAAGATGAGTATGAGGAGGCCGACTCTCATGGATACCGGGGCTCACCGGATGCTACGGGGCCTCCGCCTCGCTGTTCCCTCGATGATCCTTTCGGACATACGGGCCGGGGGGGGATCAGGCCCCTCCTAAATATGTTTCTTTTAATCCTACTCAGGCTAGTGCTCTGATGAAATCACTCCCTGACCCAGAAAAGCAACTTATGCCTTTTTACCGAGGGGTAGTTCAAATTCAAAAGACTTATTCCGCCGCATGGCGTGATTTACTGAGCATTTGTGCTATCAAAGCCGGAGATGCATACTGGCCCAGCATTGCCCGCCACCTCAGCACAGATTTGCTTATAAGTGACATTGATTACCCCTCCGGAGTAGCATTCTGCAACCAGCTAAAGGAATGGGCTAAGGACAAACTTGCAGATCAGGCTGCTGGCCTTACTGATATTGTACAGGAAAAAGGAGAATCAGTGGAAAAGTTTCATGCAAGACTGTTTCAAATGTTTACAGATTTGGGATTTGATCTCACAGACAAGATCCATTCTCAAATGCTGTCTGGTTCATTTGTCCAAGGTGTCAAAGACTCCATACGCAAGGGAATCATTGCTGCACGCCCTGAATATAAAGTAGTCCCTCTGGATACCTTACTCCTAGTTGCTAGGGGTCTGGAATCTGCCCAGACTCCTAGAAGGCCCAATTCAGCTCCTCTCATGGTGTCCCGCCCCGGACCTGTTCCAAAAGGTACAAAACCCGAGGATGGACATTGCTTTAATTGTGGAGCTAAAGGTCACTTCAGGGGTGAATGTCCAGAACCCAAGAAAGTGACAAAGGCTGCACATGTCCCCAAGGCCTCAAAGACAGTTCCAATTGAAGAGGAACCAGAAGATTAGGAAATTGGCAAGCCTGTGTCATTAACCCCTGTCATGGCAGTGTCTGCAGGGGATAAGGGGGGGCCACTTGCCACTGTGACTCTACCCATTGAAGGACAACCTACTACATTTCTTGTTGACACAGGTGCAGCCCGAAGTGTTCTACGAGAACAAGATCTGCCAGACCCATCATTTCTGTCAAATATTGATGTCTCTTGTGTAGGAGTGGATGGCCTACCAAGACACAGTCCTTTAACAACTCCATTACGAGTTGGCAACTACCCTAGCTTGCTTGCTCGTTTTGTGGTATCCTCCACATGCCCCATTAACCTGTTAGGCGCTGATGTCCTCTCACGCCTGCAGGCATCTATCATCTTCACTCCAGATGGACAAGTAGAGCTATCTACCCCTCTATCTGTGTCAGACACCTCAGCCTTGTGCTCCCTGCCTCTGATGCTCCATTTAGAAAATCCCCATGAGGATTCAAAGGAACTGAGGTCCAATTTCCCGGATTCACTAAAGACACAAGTACCTGCAAAACTGTGGTCCTCAGGCCCAGAGGACATAGGGCACCTAAAAGTTCCACCTGTGGTGGTAAAACTCATTCCAGGAGCAAAGCTACCAAGGAAACCACAATACCCTTTAAAACCAGCTCAAGCTGCAGCTATCTCAATTCAAATCAAAGCACTCTTGGAGAAGGGTGCTCTTGTCAAGTGTGAATCAAAATGCAACACCCCATTGTTTCCTGTGAAGAAAAAGACTCCAAAAGGTGAACCAGAGAAGTATAGAATGGTCCAGGATCTCCGTGCAGTGAATGAAGCAACAGTCCTGGACACCCCTATTGTACCAAACCCACACACTCTGCTCTCTGGGGTCCCACCTTCTGCAAAATACTTCACAGTCATTGATCTGGCCAATGCCTTCTTCAGTGTAGCCCCTGGATCCAATTTGCCAATACCTGTTTGCCTTCACACATGAAAAGCAACCGTATACATGGACTGTCATGCCCCAAGGGGCACAAAACTCTCCAAGTCAATTTGCAAAGGCCATGTGCTCTATCCTTGATCCATGGCAATCAGACCATCCAAAAGTTGTCCTACTCCAGTATGTGGATGATTTGCTGCTCTGTGGAGATGACATACCCACAACAGAAGAATGTTCAATTAGTCTCCTTTGCTATTTAGCAGACCAAGGATGCAAAGCTTCACTTCTCAAGCTTCAATTCTGTCAACCTACTGTCATCTTCCTTGGCCATTGTCTATCCCAGGGTACTAGACATCTCACTCGTGACCGAGTTAGAGCGGTACTGGATATTCCACCCCCAAAGACTTCAAAATCTCTACATGCCTTCTTAGGCCTCATTTCCTACTGACGAGCATGGATCCCAGAAGCCTCTCTGCTCATGCAACCACTCTATGATGCACTTAAGTCAGACCCATTCTGCCTGACCAATGAAACACAAGACAACTTCTGTACACTAAAACGTGCCATTGCATCTGCTCCTGCTCTAGGCCTACCAGACTATACCAAACCTTTCAAGTTATTTGTCTCAGAAAGACAAGGCCACGCTACAGGAGTCCTTACTCAAACAAATGAATTAAGAGGCCGTCAAAGGCCTATTGGATTTTTCTCCTGCCAGCTGGATATTGTGGCCAGAGGGACCCCTTCTTGCCTTCGGGCCGTTTTTGCAGCAAGAGAACTCATTGAAAGAACTGCAGACATGGTCCTTGGCCACCCTATAGTTGTCTTGGCCCCTCATGACATCTCTGCCATCATCAACCAAGTACAACTCAAGCATGTGTCTCCTGCAAGACACCTACGTCTTCAATGTCATCTCCTGTTACCTGACAACATTACCATACAAAGATGTCAAGTTCTCAATCCGTCCACTCTTCTCCCACTACCTGAGGGAGGTATCCACTATGGGTTTATCATGGATGAAACCTACATCTACCTTCTTACTGGTACCATCAAGAGAATGCATCCTGATTTATCCTTTCACGACGGACAAACACCTCTCTGCGAGGGAGCAGGATATGCCTTCTGTACCATGTGGTACAAGCCAAACATCACTCCTGAACCTTGCTACGAAGATGAGCTCTATCATCTGGTGGAGGTGAAACTCACTGCACAAGACTTCTACTGTGACTCTGAAGGCAACAGCATGGTCCTGATTCTTCTACCTTCAGAACTCAAATACTTGTATCATCATTGGGACATTGCCGTCCCACATGTCCCTGTCACCAAGCTAAAAACAAGATCATGGAATGATCTTGGACCCATGGCAAAATTATGGGCCACCATGAATGAATCACAGCTACAGGAAAATGGCATTGTCAGGTACCCAACAATTGACCATCTTGAAGCATGGCCACGCCACTTCCTGGAAAATGAATTTCAAGATCTGGTCATAGTGAATGACTATGACCCAGAGACACCTCATGACTGTTTTGAACAGATGAAAATGGAGACAATACACCTACCAACTGTACATGAGGATCCATTAGCAGATCCTGATCTCACTCTGTTTGTGGACGGTTCAAGGTATGCTGATGAAGAAGGAAAATACCACACAGGATATGCCGTAACCACAACAGATGAAGTTATCAAGTCATCATCTTTACCGCCAACAATGTCTGCACAAGAAGCTGAATTGCAAGCCCTGACTTCAGCATGCAAGATCTCCGAAGGAAAACGTGCCAACATCTACACAGATTCAAGATACGCTCTGGGTGTGGCACATGACTTCGGACTAATTTGGAAAACAAGAGGATTTCTTACCACTGCCGGTACGCCAGTCAAACACAGTTCTGCAATCAAGGAACTAATGGATGCCCTCCTACTCCCGGAAGAAGTGGCCATTTTGAAAGTAAAGGCACATGGGAAATTGGATACAGATGAAGCAAAGGGCAACCACTTAGCTGATCAGGCTGCTAAGCAAGCAGCAAGAAAATTGCAGGAAGTGGATGAAGAAGTGTCCGGACACGAAGAAACTCCTATTTTTACCTTGCAGACTCTTCCTACTGACCTAAGAATTCTACGGGAACAGCAAGCTACAACTGCCCCTGAAGAAATACAGAAATGGAAGAAGAAAGGAGCAGTCCTAAAGGATGGAGTATATTACAACAACTTTAGATTCTGCCTTCCTAAAAATCTTTATCCAGCAGTTGTCCAATGGGCACATGGACCTGCACATCTGTCAAAAGACTTAATGGCTGCCCTCATACAGAAGTATTATGAAGCACCTGGAATCACAACATTGATCAACAGCTTCTGTAGGGCCTGTGTCATTTGCGCAAAATGCAACCCAGGAAAACCAATCAAAGTGCCCTTGAAACACCTGGCTAAGCCTATCTACCCATTCCAGAGAATTCAGATTGACCACATACAAATGCCCAAGAGTGGGCCTCATGAATATGCGCTAGTAATAGTGGACATGTTTTCAGGCTGGCCAGAAGCCTATCCAGTGGCCAATATCACTGCCAAGACAACAGCAAAACGTCTACTTGCAGATATTGTATGTAGATTTGGACTTCCAGAAGTCATTGAAAGTGACCAGGGCCCAGCCTTTACAGCAACAGTGACTAAAGAAATTTGGACTGCTCTGGGAGTGACCCTAGCTTTTCACACCCCTTACCACCCACAAAGTAGTGGCAAAGTGGAACGCATGAATGGCACCCTAAAAGCCAGAATGTTAAAAATGTCACAAGAAACAAAGATGCCCTGGCCAGAAAGCTTGTCAATAGCTTTATTCAGCGTTAGGCACACACCTAGAGGGAAGCACTCACTATCCCCATATGAGATTCTATTTGGGACTGCACCCAGACTAGGTTGTTATTACCCGCAACAGTTACAGCTTCAAACTGATGTTTTAGTAGATTATGTAACTGAACTTGCAAGTGCCTTGAACAAAATACATGCCCAAGTTTTCTCTTCAATTCCAGATTCCGAATTTGATACGGGTACCCACAACCTGCTTCCCGGAGATTGGGTTCTGGTCAAGAAATTTGTGCGGAAACATACCCTGGAACCAAGATTTGACGGACCATTCCAAGTTCTCCTGATCACTTCAACCTCCGTCAAGTTGGCCGGCAGGCCACATTGGATCCACGCTTCCCATTGCAAGAAGACTCCTGCCCCGGAGGAAGCAGATACCGCACAACCATGTACCTCTGGTACACCCTCTCCTTAATTAGCCTAATTAAGGCCCAACAAGTAGCCATTACTAAAGATGCCAGTGGGTATACCTTCTGGTACAATTCTTCATGTACCCGTGTGGCTACATACACTTTTGATTATTGTGACATTGTAGACTGCCCATTTCCTACGTCACAAATTCAAACTATCTATAGAGATATCCCACATGTAAAGGACCCCTATGTTTGTGTAGTTGACAAGCAATGGGGGCATAACTGTAACCATTGGGGGGCTGCAGGGTGGAATGCTGGGCCTGCCTGGGGTTACAAAACCAAAAGTGCCTTATCTAAGGTAGATGACCATGGTAGATCCCTCCTCCAAAGAATGACCCTAAGGAAGCCTGGAGGAGGTACACCCATGAAATTAATTCTAAACATAGAGCATCCCAGCCCAACGGATGCAGATCAGTATGTAATGGGAATGCATTGGAAGAAAGGTTCCTATAACAAATTGGGGCACTTCTACCTAAAAGATATGTGCCACTCTCCAGAGTGGCAAGGGGCCACCCACATGGTCCCAAATCCATTAAAACCACACATCCAGACATGATGGCCATCGCTAACTGATGTAGAATTATTAAAAACCTTTATTGATCCTGTATTGAATTTTTGTACTAACTCCATTTTAACTACATTACATGACAGATTTTCCTAACAGCATTTAGAATATTGAATAGAGAATGTATTTTCTAGAAGGACATGACTAACACCGGAATTATCAAGTTCCTGTAATATGAAACAAAGTATACTATAGCTAGGCCATGAGAAAGCGCTCTAATGAAATGTTCTTTCATAAAAAAGACCCTGAACCTGACCCCGAGTCTGACATCACTAACTACCCAAAATGACGCCCAAGCCCCCCTTCCCACCGAGTAAGCCTCGTGCTGGGTAAGATGGCGCTTGAGCCATCTGTCCACACCCGTGTCCAAAATGACGCCACCTCCCGGTGGGAGGACACCTAGTTAGCCACTTAGTACTTGAGCCAATTGATAATATTGATGGGTGGACATTGACATAGCCACTTAACACCTAATCCAATTAATGATGTTTATTTGTTGTTATCTTGATATTCAATGATGATGTAATTTTGCTCTTATAAGGGTCTGCAAGCCCGCTTTTAACCAGATGCCATTAAATTTTCTCGAAGTGCTTTTAACCTGAACTCCGTGTGTCAGTGTGAATTTACTTCTGCGTATACGCAATTTAATCATCTCAGATTTGGACAGGAACAGATAGACATTTGAACATATTTGTTTATTTTTAAAATAATCTACATCACAGTTAAGCAGCGTGAGTGTTTTGTTCAGGAAGACATGTTAGTTTCGGTTTGGCGAATACAGGCAGGCAAATGTGTAAGTGTGTTGTGCAATGGTCCCTTTGATAAATAAGTATCTACCCCCTGGGTCTGTCCGTTGCTCTGCGCATATGAACGGGACATTATGTGAGAAAAGGATAGCCACTCCGGCTTTTTTTTCATCTTTGTGGTTTGAGTAATACCCTGTGGGGTATCTCCCGTTTTTCAAGGTGGGGGCCTCTGCACCTTTAAGATGCGTTTCCTGCAAGAATGCCACCGAGACGCGCTCCGCCCATAGGGTACGGAGTATTTGGGATTGCTTCTCGGGGACGTTGAAGCCTCTTACGTTGTTAGACCACAGGGTAAGCGGCGCCGGCTCGTATTTGGAGCCCATCTCTGTCTGCACTTGGAGTGGGGAGTGGGTATGACAATGAATCACAAGGTTAGAGGTTGGGGGGTGAGAGGGGTGTGGTCAGGTCGGTGTCGGGGGTAGGAGTGTCAGTCTGATAAGAAGGTAACTATGACTCGTTTCGGAGTCAGTCGCCCACCGGTGTCAAGTCCCCTCCGGCTGTGTCACCGGAGTAGCCTCCGAGTATTTGTACAGTGTGAGTCCGTCACTTGGGGTATGTGGGTCGTCCGGTTTGGAGAGAACGGTCGTATGTATCGCTCTACTCGCACGGCACCCAGCCCACTAGTCCTGTCTATCAGAAATGTTCCCATCGGTGTGGGGATGTTTTATGAGAATGCCTCCCCGTGTCTGTCGATTTGCCTTCGTGGGCCCATGGGTCTCCGGGGTCTTTTTAGTGTGAGTCTGGTTGGATGTCTGGCCCCGTGGCTCCTTCAAGGACCTGGTCCCACCTCGGGCCCCCTCTCCGGCCGATCCACTCCGGTCCAGAGTACGTTGATGAGTTTCCCTCCCTCATGTGTATGCATGTGTAGTGAGAAACTTGTAAACATCGTTAACATTATAAACATTACAGACCAATCCGCATTACTAAACTCCACCGGGCGATGTGTTGGCCTATATTGCCAGTGAGCTTGCTAACCACTCCGGGACTGGGAGAGGTCCGGTCCATGTGTCCCCTTGGGTGTGTACGTTACAATCCAGTCCCTGGCAGCCCCCCAGTACCCCAACCACCCAAAAGGGTGTCGAGGGTAATAAGCCTGAGTCTGTCAAGACACGGGGTATATCCCTCCTTTAGCTTTCCCGGGCATCTCCCGCCCCATTCAAATCCCCCCACCCCACTGGTGTGGCGTCCCAGTAACTCAGTCTCAGGCAACTTTGGCATGGTTCTAAGTGCTACGGGCCCGGGACAAGGGTTCAAGTACATACCCAGCGATGTGTTGGCTCTACCGAAGGTGTGGGGTGCTCGCCGCCTAGGGAGGTCGTCTCTCGGGGGAGCATCTGGGGTGTCGTGGCTTGGACTGTCCATCTCGTTGTGCAGTAGTTTTTGGGTTGATCTGTGGGAGCAAAGTGGAGGTGTTCAGCCGTCGGTGGGATCACTCAGGGGTAAGGCCCTGCCTTCTGGAGCATGTTATTCCTCGTGGCTGTCCGGGCCGTACCTGGCCTCTCGCTTGGTGCATTTGGTCGCAGTGGCTGCCTCTCCAGGACCCAATTTGAGACCGCCACTGCTGGGAGGCCTGCGGCTCGCAGAAAGCGTGGGACATCCACTGGCCAGCGTATGATGTGCCATGTGTTGCCCACCTTAGCCTGCAAGCTAAAGGGGAATCCCCACTTGTATTGTATCCGTCGTTCTCTGAGCAGGGTGGTTAGCGGGCGTAGCGCCCTTCTCGCTTCCAGAGTGAGCACGGAGAGATCCTGGTACAGGGAAATCTGGGCATCCATGTAAGTGAGGTTCTGCTGACTTCTTGCTTCCCTCATGATTTCATCTTTTAACGAGTAGGAGAGCAGGCAGCAAATTATATCCCTTGGCGGTCCCTCCGCGGTCGCGGGGCGCAGGGCTCTGTGTGCACATTCTATTCCGAAGTCTGCCGGCGCTCTGTCCCCTGGGATGTGGGTGAACAGGCCCGGCAAGAACTCTGGTAGTGCCTCCCCAGCGGACTCAGGGAGGCCCCGTATGCGGATGTTATTCCTCCGTCCGCGGTTGTCCAGGTCCTCCAGATGCCTCCTGAGCTCTAGTAAGACATTGCCTTGTCTGGTAGTGGCGGTATCTGCGGCTTGGCGGTGCTGTAAGTTTTGGGCCCTGTAAGCCTCCAGATCCTCCACTCTGCGTTCCAGGGCCCTTAGGTCCCTCCGCACCTCCAGAACTTCCTCTCTGATTGCGGTCCTTATTTCAGCCAGCAGTTCCGTTTTATCCGCGCGGGATAACATGTTAGCAGAGATTGTGGCCAAGTCTGCTGCTATTTGGGTAAGTGATTCTCCTCTGCCTGGGCCCTGTGTTAGGCTGTCGTTGCTGCTCGCGTCTGGGGATGCCGGTGCCATTTTGGCCGCGGCCTGGGCCACCCGCGTGTCTTGCGGCGTGCCGAAGTACCCGTCCATGGGTCCCGCGGTGCGACCCGGCGAGCCCGATTCTGAGGGGCCCAGGGTGTGTTGCCTTTTAGTTTTTTCCATCCTGGGTTAATTTGTGCGTGTGTATCGGTGCTGTAGTGTCCTACTCCATACCCGTCAGGCCACGCCCCCCCCCCCTTTCATGTGTTTTAACATTCTATTCATACTTGATTTACTTTCAAAACATTTACGGGGTCAGGTCCTAGCTGACCCTGCAGACTGAAGTAGACAGGTGTCATCCTACAAGTCTAAACTAGTGGAACATGATCATCGTATGGATCAGTTTGCATAGGCCTTCCAGACTTTATTAACTTGCACTGCACACCTCCAATCAGAGTCACCCTCTGTTCAGGCTGCACAGCATGCTGCTGTGGCAGCTACCAGTGGTCAGAGAGCCCCTCCACCTAGATTCAGTGGTGACTTCCAGGAGTGTAGGGGTTTCATTAATCAGAGAGAATACTACTTTGAGACATCTCCTGGTTCTTTCCCATCTGACAGAGCCAAATTCGGATACTTGATGAATCAGCTATCCGGTAAAGCTCTAGCCTGGGGCAATCCCCTATGGGAGAGTGGGAAATCTATAGCTTACAACTACATGGAATGTATAACTGAATTTAAGAGATCATTTGAACCCCTTGGTAAAGTAAAAAAGGCAGCCTTAATAATGCGGATAAAGCAGGGCAGTAGATCCGTTGCGGACTATGCCATAGAATTACGCAGGCTAGCTGCGGAGGTAGAGTGGACAAATAGTGGGTTGGTAACTGCCTTCTCTGAAGGTCTATCTGAGGCTCTATTAGATGAGACAGCTGCTAATCATCTTCCAAACTTGCTGGAGGACTATATTGTTTATATGATGGATATAGCTAATCGCCTTAGGGAAAGAGCCAAAACCAGGACACGCACTATCCGTACCCCTGTTCCCCCGTATGCTTCCACCTACACCTACAGTTAGTAACGAGCCTGAATCTATGCAACTGGGAGTGATGAAGCTGTCCGAAGCCGAGAAACAGTATGTATTGTGGAAAAAAGGGGCATCTGCGCCTTAATTGCCCAATACGTTCGGAAAACTCCAGCACCTAAGCACCGTTAGAGGACCGGTCTTAGGTGTTATGAGATTGTCCTCTATCTTGCCTCACAGCTGATTTCTCCTACCTATTGTTTTATCTTGGGGTGCTCAGGATATACCATGTAAAGCTCTTATCGATTCTGGAGTCGCTGAGAGTTTTATAGAGAAGAAATTTGTTGAAGACCTTCTTATTCACCTGAGGGAGAGACCTACACCTTTGGCTGTTGAGGCCATAAATGGTAGACCCCTTCTAACACCCCTTATAACCCATGAGACCCTTCCGTTATCCCTGTCCGTTGGAGTGCTACATAGGGAAAAACTAGCTCTACAGGTTATTTTAAGACCTTCATGTCCTGTTCTTGGGTTTCCTTGGTTAGTGAGACACAATCCGGTCTTAGATTGGGATAAGGGTGAGATTACTTCATGGGGTACTACTTGGGGTACTACTTGTAAAGAACAATGTCTCCTTCCTGTTAAACCTGTAAGTCAGATTAATGTACCCACTGTGGCACCACTGTCCACAGTGATCCCTCCGCAATGCCTTCATTTTAAGGAAGCATTTAACAAAGCCAATACCAAAACACTACCACTACCAAAACACTACCTCCACACCGGCCTTATGATTGCGTCATTGATCTTCTTCCAGGCACTATGAGCCCAAAGGAAGGGTATATCCTCTATCCCCCCATGAGAATGAGATCATAGAAGAATATATTCAGGATGACCTTGACAAAGGTTTCATACGTAGGTCTTCCTCTCCTGCAGGTGCAGGCTTCTTTTTTGTGTATAAGAAAGAGGGAGACTTACACCCTTGTATCGATTATAGAGGTCTTAACAAGATCACTATAAGGAACGTCTATCCTATCCCCCTTATCATCTTTGATAGACTTAAGGGGGCTAAGGTATGTACGTAATTAGACCTCAGGAGCGCATATAATCTTGTCAGAATAAAAGAGAATCATGAATGGAAAACCGCATTCCACACATGGAGTGGACATTACGAGTATCTCGTAATGCCTTTTGGATTATGTAATGCTCCAGCGGTTTTCCAAGACCTGATTAACGATGTCATAAGGGATTTCATTAATTCTTGTGTTCTAGTTTATCTAGGCGATATCCTCATTTATTCCTCAGACATTTCTACCCACTACATTGAAGTATCACAGGTACTAACAACACTATTACGTAATGGTTTATATTGTAAACTGGAAAAATGTTTATTTCATCAGACAGCGGTACAGTTTTGGGTTATGTTATCTCAGCCAAGGGTTTTGAAATGGATCCCAAGAAACTAGAGGCGGTCTTACAATGGCCCAGACCTAAAGGCCTCAATGCAATCCAAAGATTCATAGGCTTTGCCAACTATTACCGCAGATTTATAAAGGGATTCTCCTCAGTCATATCTCCCATTACCAGTCTCACACGAAAAGAGACTGAAACCCATGTCTGGCCCTCTGCAGCTTTGTCGGCCTTTGAAAAACTTAAATCTCTCTTTTCTACTGCCCCAGTGCTTGTACATCCTGACCCTTCCAAGCCTTTTGTTTTGGAGGTTGATGCTAGGGAGACAGGGGTTGGAGCTGTCCTCTCTCAACGTGAGTCCCACGACACTCCACTCCACTCCATCCTTGTGGCTTCTATTCCAAAAAAACTATTCCCAGCTGAGGTCAATTATGACATAGGGAACAGGGAATTATTCACAATAATCCTGGCTCTTAAAGAGTGGAGACACTTGGTAGAGGGTGCTAAAGTTCCCGTTCTGATTATAACTGATCATAAAAATCTGGCATATATCAGTGAGGCTAAACGTCTCTCGTCCAGACAGGCCTAATGGTCCTTGTTTCTTTCACGTTTTTATTTCATTATCACGTATAGACCTGGTTTGCGTAATACTAAGGCCCTATCATGACAGTTCGAAACAGACTCTGATAGGAACCTAGAGGTCGTGCGCATCATACCCCTTAAATGTATAGTGGCTACCACCATTTTCACCATGTCCTCTTCATTAATGGACAAGGTGCAGAATACCCAAAAACTCAGGCTCCTGAAAACAAACCCAACGATAAACTGTTTGTGTCACCTACAGAGAGGACAGAGATACTCTCTTTGTACCATGACACCAAGTCAGCTGGTCATCCAGGATTTCAAAAAACCCTGTCTTCCATATCTAGGCAGTTCTGGTGGCCTTCTATGCTTACGGATGTCACTGATTATGTCAAAGCATGTACCGTTTGCGCTGTGGCTAAAACCCCTCGTAAGCTACCTTGCGGTCTCTTACAATCACTTCCTGTTCCTGAAACGCCTTGGTCTCACATTGCTATGGACTTCGTAGTGGATCTACCTCTATCCCAGGGGTATACTACCTTTTTAACAGTGGTAGATTGTTTCTCAAAAATGGTTCATTTAATTCTTCTTTGTAATCTACCCACCTCAGCTGAATTAGCTCAGATCTTCATTAGGTAGATATACAGGTTACATGGGTTGCCTCAAGAAATCATGTCAGATCGAGGGACTCAATTCATTTCTAGATTTCGGAGGAAGTTTTGTTCTGAACTTGGAGTTGCATAGTCTTTTTCTTCCTCGTACCAGACCAACGGGGCTACTGAAAGGGTTAACCAGTCAATAGAGGGATTTTTGAGAAGTTTCATATCACACAATCATGACAACTGGTACGATCTCTTGTCTTATGCTGAATTTTCGCATAACAACACCACTCATGATTCTTCCCAGCATAGTCCTTTTTACATCACTAGTGGTAGACATCCTCTTGTTGTACCCTCGCAGTTTCATGAGACTGGTTTACCTGCTCTTGATTGCCATGCGTGCAACATGTTTTATCTTTGGCCTCCTCTCGTAAGGTCTATGCTGACAAATGTCGCTCTATGGCACCTAATTATGTTGTTGGAGATAAGGTCTGGCTTTCCACTCGCAACATCCGGTTGAAAGTTCCAACCACGAAATTGGCAATGCTTTGGCACTACCTCCGGCATTACGTATCCCCAATGTGTTTCATGTATCCCTGCTCAAACCTTTGTTGTGCAATCGCTACACTAGGCGCTCTTTCCATCCTTCGCCTATGTCAGTTCATGGCCAGAAGGAGTATGAGATCCAGGCGATTGTGTCACGTTTAAACATTTGTTATGAAGGAACACAACTGCAGATTTCGTATAGTTTGAATATTTATTAAAGAAAGTAAAAGGTAAAGACTTTAATTCCACTTTACAGGTACTGTAGCATTAAGTAATAAACGATAACTGAAGTCCACAATTATATGCACTGTAGCTTTAAGGAGTAAACGATAACTGAAGTCCACAATTATAAGCACTGTAGCTTTAAGGAGTAAAAGGTAACTGAAGCAGCAAGAGTCCTTTAGTAGTATTAATTAATTAGATGATAAAAAGTTACAATAGCTGTTCCATAGACTTTAAATGAAGAAAGATAGATGCAGCTAACTGAGACAAGTATGAGTTGAAGTTAGCTGTAACGGTTGGCTTTAACGAAGGACCTTGGAGACAGGAAATAACAGCTTTAGATGCAATGCTTATCAGAGAAGTTTTACTTAGCTTCCGGCACATAGAACACTGGTTCCCGAGATTTCCTCAGAGGCGGATTATCCTGCATGGATAGAGTTCAGCTTTAGCCGTGGATGAGGAAAGGTGAAGGGAACTTTGCAGAGTCTTTCAGTCCGGTCTGGTAGCAGAGGCTTTCACAACGAAGTTGTAGCCGGGTTGTGAGTAAGGAACGTAGTTCAATAATCCAGCCCTGATCAGCTGGTGCAGTCAGATTAAATAGGCAGACCGTGTCATAAAGGGGTGTGGCTAGGCTCCGTGGAACCAGGAAGTAAGAGGATACCATAGTTAAGGCATGACAGTACCCCCTCTTTAATGAGCAACCTCTGGGTGCTATTGACTTGGTTTAGAAGGGTAACTCTTGTGAAATTTGGAAACCAATTTGTCGGCATGAACGTCCGAGGAGTTTTCCCATGTATCTTCATCAACTCCATATCCTTTCCATCTGATGAGGTATTGTAAGGAGCCACGATGGATCCTTGAATCCAGTATACTTTGAATCTCGTATTCTTCTTCACCCTGGACCAATATGGGATCAGGAGAAGTAGTGAGATTTCTTTGGAAAGGGTCAGGATGATGAGGCTTCAACAAGGACAATTGATTGGATCTTTGGCATACAGAACAAGATTTGACATAAGATTCGATAGTTTGGTCTTGACGAGGCCACCAACAGTATCTTTTAGACAATTCAAGGGTCCTTTTCATATCTGGATGACCTGCCAGAGGAGAATCATGAATTAATTCAAGTATTTTAATCCTGAAGGAGGGAGGCACGTAAATCCGGTCTTTGAAATAGTAGAGACCGTTTTTCTTAGATAATTTAATTGATTTAGGAAGTTCAAGAGCATCTTCACTGAGACCTTTAATGTCGTCAATAAGAGAAGATAAGATTCCAATGACTTTAGGCGAAGGAGGTACTTGAGGAGTTTTGTGTTGAGAAAGGACAGCTCCAATTGCAAATTCCGAAGTATCCGTTTCAAGGACATAAGGATATGAAGGATTTGGAAGTTGAAGGATAGGAGCTGTTGTAAACTTTCTCTTTAATTCACCAATGATTGTAGGAGGAGGAGACTCCAGTTCGGTGTCAGAACAACATGAGGTTTTAGCTAGTTCTTTCGTAGACTGAAGAATTGGAATACGTTGCAAGCATGTTTTCTTGCAATAATCAGAATCAAATGCAAGAGAGAAGGGAAACCATGAGATTTGAGGGTTGTGGTTCCTTAACCAGTTGATCCCCAATATAATAGGAAAAAATGGTGATGAGATGACATCAAATATAAGACTTTCCGTATGAGTATGATTGATGGTTACTTTTAGAGGGATGGATTCATGAAGTATTGGTCCCGATGAGATGAGGGACCCGTCAATCACTTTAACAGGTACAGAAGTTCTTTCGTTAGTAACTTGCAGGTCTTGCACACTTTGGGCTAGTGCATTAACTCTTTGATTCAACGTAGTTATAGTAGAATCGAAATCTGCTGGATCCATTACAATGGCTGGATTATTCTGTCACGTTTAAACATTTGTTATGAAGGAACACAACTGCAGATTTCGTATAGTTTGAATATTTATTAAAGAAAGTAAAAGGTAAAGACTTTAATTCCACTTTACAGGTACTGTAGCATTAAGTAATAAACGATAACTGAAGTCCACAATTATATGCACTGTAGCTTTAAGGAGTAAACGATAACTGAAGTCCACAATTATAAGCACTGTAGCTTTAAGGAGTAAAAGGTAACTGAAGCAGCAAGAGTCCTTTAGTAGTATTAATTAATTAGATGATAAAAAGTTACAATAGCTGTTCCATAGACTTTAAATGAAGAAAGATAGATGCAGCTAACTGAGACAAGTATGAGTTGAAGTTAGCTGTAACGGTTGGCTTTAACGAAGGACCTTGGAGACAGGAAATAACAGCTTTAGATGCAATGCTTATCAGAGAAGTTTTACTTAGCTTCCGGCACATAGAACACTGGTTCCCGAGATTTCCTCAGAGGCGGATTATCCTGCATGGATAGAGTTCAGCTTTAGCCGTGGATGAGGAAAGGTGAAGGGAACTTTGCAGAGTCTTTCAGTCCGGTCTGGTAGCAGAGGCTTTCACAACGAAGTTGTAGCCGGGTTGTGAGTAAGGAACGTAGTTCAATAATCCAGCCCTGATCAGCTGGTGCAGTCAGATTAAATAGGCAGACCGTGTCATAAAGGGGTGTGGCTAGGCTCCGTGGAACCAGGAAGTAAGAGGATACCATAGTTAAGGCATGACAGATTGTAGACTCCAGATGGTCCGGAGGAGCGCTCGTGGGTTCCTGCCCCCGACGTTCATGCTGCTCGCTTGCTGCGCACTTTTCATGCCCGGTTTCCCGATAAGCCGGTCCCTTCCCGTCCGGTGGGCGGTTTTTGGGGAGGGGGTACTGTCACGCCGGCGCGTATCGCTACAGCGGTATTCCCACAAACTAAGGGGAATACTGCTATACACTCACCGGAGGTGACCTCTCCTCTCTCAGCAGCCGGGTCTGTATCATTAAAAAAGCCGGCCACTGCAGCTATGAATATTTAAGGGTTTCCTGTTTAACCCTTAAAGGGCCAGATCAATTTTAATATGGGTGTGTTACACACATAAGCTTGGTCACATGTTTCCCTACAGCCCATCAGGAAATGCCTTTAGCTATTTAAACCCAGTTTGTCCATTTCTCTGTGCCCTGTCCTGTGTTTCTTGTATATCTGACCTTGGCTTCCCTTATTGACTATCCGATCCCTGTATTCCTTGACTTTTGGCATGGCTCCTGACTATTCTGATATCTCCATTCCTTGACCCATGGCTTGTTTATCATCGTTTGCGTTATACCTTTGTCTTGGCTTTTCCCTATCCTGTGTCTTTTTGCCTTTTTACGTTAAATCCGGCCATTCTAAGGTTCGGTAATATGTCTTAGATATTTGCTTTATATCTACTCAAGTTCTGCGTGTTGGGAATCTACAGTAATCCTGACATTACTTCACTTCATTCAGGCGTTAAAAACACTGAACTATAAAATTTAAGAAGTTTATGCATACATTTCCAATTTCGTTGGCATCATTAATTGGCAGTGATCCTGAAATACATTAAAAGACACATTTAAATTAAGAAAAACATTAAATATTCTTATGTTTTAACATTTCTATTCTAAATGATATTGATATAGAGTTGTACAAAAGGCTTGTCTAATATTTCACTAAATACTAATTTGTGGTCCATATTATGGTCATCTTCACACATTTTGAGATTTTAGGGAGTAAACCATAAACAGGAAAAGAAACAGTGAAACAATCCTAGCAAAACATGTTAAAAATAGCAGAAACTGGGAAATGGTGGCTGACTACCATGCTGTGAATGTACAGTGTTGCAGCTCCTCCAGCTTAGGTGTATAATCGATAGTAACACAAAAAGACCAACGGATTTTTACCAGCGACCAACTATGGACCTTGTGGAGACATGAAGTGTGCACAAATTCAAGGTGAATTTCAAATTCTAGACCAAGGCCCGATTTAATCTTGTTGGATACGTTTTCCCAATGATTTAATATTTTTGGATTACATTTTAAAATGATCTAAAACTATAAAAAATATTTAGTTTTTTGTGATGTTTTGCTGTTTTTTTTTTTAAATGCACGTTTTATTATATATTTTTTTATATTTTAATATGTTGAAAAAATGTAATGTTTTTCCAAAAAATATTAAATAATTCAGAAAACTTGTCCAACAATATAAAATTAGGGCCTCAAATAACTGAACTCAAAATATAGCTAAGTTGAGGAATTTTTCCAATTCAGCTTTTTTAAACTACATTTTAAAATTCACTTTGACTTCCCAAATATTCTTACAGTGAATCCTGGTGATGTTATTGCTGGTACAAAAAGTCAAATTGTGACCGTGGGCCCGATCCACTCTAGCATACACAACATACTTCAAGGGGAAGGGTAGCGACAGGGCACTTGAACGACACACAGCGGGAGACGGGCCATACCAAACCTCTGATTGGCCCATGGGTACCCTGGCTCAGACACCAAGAGGTAAGACCGGGGGCGGGGGAGCCACAGGAGACAATAAACATAGCCTGAGCCGGATAGGAACACATAAACACAGATAGAACATCCACCCATTAGGGTACCACATGCCAAAACAAACCAAGGAAACATGGGCAACTAGTGCCCTCCCCAAACCTAAAACACACTGTATGGACAACAACGCACATACCAAGCAGGTTGGGAGTCGACGGAGGGGAGTGAGTATTGATCGCTACACAATCAGTCACCACCACTACTGTGAAACTACAGGACCCCCCTGAGACAGACCCAGACTGTAAATACAACCGGAGTCCCTAACGTTGGAGTTATAACCCCGACACAGGAACAACCACACCCGGTTCAGGGTCGACGTCACACCCACACACCCGAAGAGTCAGACAGACCCTTCACCACAACACGACTCTCAGACCTCTCTATACCCTTCAACACCTCATACCCCAAAACCGGTGCCACTGCGGGAGCGCCTCCCCTCCGCTGAGATGGCTGCCACATGGGGATTTGTCCCGGCCCAACTGACGTACTGGTCCAACAATGTCCAGGGCCTCAATGCACATGAAAAGCGGTCGCACCTGTTGAGGCGGCTGTGGGCCGCAAAAAGCATCCGTGGCGTTCCTGCAGGAGACGCATTTCAGGGGTGGTGACGCACCCAAGCTGGAGAACCGACGATTCCCACAAGGTTTCTACGCGAACCACCCAGAAACCAAGAAAGCGGGAGTGGCGATACTCTTTGCCCAGACGACACCTTTCCACCACACGGCGTCCCAGGTGGACCCCAACGGCAGATATCTCTTCCTAAAAGGCACCATAGCGGATCACACCTATACTTTCGTGTGACTATATGGCCCAAATAGAAAACAACACATCTTCATATCCCGGACACTAGCCAAGTTAGAGAAATTCAGAGAGGGCCTCTTGGTCCTGGCCAGAGACCTAAACATTCCACTGGACCCGCGCGTGGACACCTCCAGGGGCCAGACTGCAGTTCCCGCACACTGCATTCGAGTAGCACAGCGGTCCCTACACAAACTAGGATTAGTTGACTGTTGGAGGGCATGCAACCCAGAAGAGCGAGACTACACCCACTACTCGGCAGTCCATGCACACTATAGCCGCATAGACTATATATTCCGAGAGCAGGAATATTTAAACCTCCTGCACGAGGCGCATATAGGCATAATGGACCACGCATCACTACTGATCCGCACAAGCTCCCCACTTTTCAAACTACGAGAAAGACAATGGAAACTAAACAAATCCCTACTAGACGACCTGGAATTCAAGACGACAGCAGCCCAAACCCTGACCGAATACTTCACAACCAATGACAACCCGGACACAACACCATTAACGCTATGGGAGGCACACAAATGCATCATTCGGGGCTACTTTATCGCTGTGAGTACCAGACGCAAACAAGACCGAACAAACCGCATCACCAACTTGACGAAACGAATAGCCGAGCTGGAAGGGGATCATAAGAAGAACCTAGACGAGGAGACGTATCTCCACCTAACGGACGCACGTAGAAAACTGAGATCCATAATATCACAAGGAATGTTACACACCGCGAGGAAAGCCTCCAGATACTACTATGAACACTCAAACAAAAGTGGCAGAATGCTAGCAAAGATGCTACAGGAGAAACGAAGGGCGCAACACGTTCACAAGATCCGCACAAATAGGGGAGACATCACACGACTCCCAGACGGCATACTGACCGCGTTCGAAGAATACTACGCGGAGCTGTATGACCAGACACAATTCCGAAAGGAATAGGAGGCACGACACCACAGGGAACGGACTGCCGCATACCTTCAAAACCATGTTACCCGAAAGCTCACCCCAGAACAAAAAGCAGAACTAGAACTACCCCTCACAATCAAGGAACTGGCTGGAGCATTGAAATCAACGAAAGCGCACAGGGCCCCGGGACGGACTGCCCGCCTCCTACTTATGCTCCTTCAAGGACATCCTACTACCACGACTCTTGACAGGCATCAACTCAATACGGGAGGGAGGCCAATACCACAAAGACACCCGAAGAGTGACAGTCAAGATCATACCTAGGGAAGGAAAGGACCCAATAAACTGTGCCAGTTATAGTAATGAACCAAAGTGAGCTTAGTACAATCTGGATATAACGTCCAGACTCTACTAATCAAATGAGTGGAGCGCTAAAGGTATAAACTTACCCTAAAATGGGGTTAAATCTCAGATGAATATCAGTACATATAAAGGAAAACAAAAAATAAAACACAATATAGTGTAAATCCACAGGTGATAATGTATTTTGGTGATAATTCAAGTAGTCAAACTCACACATCAGAGCCTTAAAGGGACAGGCTCAAATCACTTGCACAGTAGTATCGTATGGAGACACTGCACCCTTTTGCCTGGAATGGATTTCCTCAAAGGAAAGAGAAAGGGAGACTTCCTAGTGTATTATGTTTCAACCAAAGTAAAAAACACAGTGGTTATGGTTGTGCTCACCTTTTCCTGAGCCAATGAGAACCTGGCTCTGGATGATAGACCTGGGTACCTCTAGAGGGGGGCACCTGCCCTTCTTTAGCAGCAAGATGAAGTTAGAAGCTGATGGGACTTGGTTTAAAATACATACATTTATTGCAACTTTAAATATAAAAACAAAAACATAGAATTAAATAAAAATATCCAGTTGCTTCTATATAAGATAAAGAATGTAATAAGCTCCAGTCCCGAGACGCGTTTATCCCACACTATGGGGGCTTTTTCAATCGGTATCCTCATTATCTTCATGCTGCTTTTTAAATATGCCGGTTTCTTTATCCAGTAGGCGGTCCTCCCATCCCATCCTCCAATCCAGATTTAGCTTCTTGTGAGGTCAATTTCCTTACCTTCCCTTCATCAGGGTGATTATGATCACTTCCGCTGTCACTGCAGCCATCTTGCTTGTGGGCACATACCCTCAAGCAAAAAAAAAAAAAAAAAGTGGCAGAACAGGTTAGTTCGCCGACACCCATCACCCTAAGTTAAATACATACATATTCCACCCTTTTAAAAATTGTGATCAGCACATAATAGAGAAAATTAATAAAACAGAGAAAAGAGGAAGGAAAAAACACACATAAGTACATATTAGTATCTTCTCATATAGTTCCATACTTCTTCTTAACAGTATCTATAGTGAATACATATATTGCAGAATGGATTTCTTCCCTATTCATTGTATATTGATTTCATTAATCATTGTCAATTAAAAGTTAAAGTGATATAGTCAATACAAATTAATTAAATTTGTTTTTGTTACGGTTTCTGTAATTTTTAAAAAAAATTAATATAAAATTAATATAAAGGCAAACTTCTTATATTACTTAAATTATTAACATTCTTAATAACGTCCATACTCAATGTGCAGAAAAGTGCATATATTTCATGATCAATATTCATTTTCAGTTTTTGTACCAGGGATGGAATCACTCCCCTAAGTGTGTAGTTAATTTCCAATAATTCTAATTAAAATTTAGTATTTAAAAGTTTAAAAAAAAGTAAAAGAATATGAATATTGATCATGAAATATATGCACTTTTCTGCACATTGAGTATTGACATTATTAAGAATGTTAATAATTTAAGTAATATAAGAATTTTGCCTTTATATTAATTTTACATCAATTTTTTAAAAAATTTACAGAAACCCTCTAGAGGTACCCAGGTCTATCATCCAGAGCCAGGTTCTCATTGGCTCAGGAAAAGGTGAGCACAACCATAACCACTGTGTTTTTTTTACTTTGGTTGAAACGTAATACACTAGGAAGTCTCCCTTTCTCTTTCCTTTGAGGAAATCCATTCCAGGCAAAAGGGTGCAGTGTCTCCATACGATAGTATCGTGCAAATGATTTGAGCCTGTCCCTTTAAGGCTCTGATCAATGTGAGTTTGACTACTTGAATTATCACCAAAATACATTATCACCTGTGGATTTACACTATATTGGGTTTTATTTTTTGTTTCCTTTATATGTGCTGAGATTCATCTGAGATTTAACCCCATTTTAGGGTAAGTTTATACCTTTAGCGCTCCACTCATTTGATTATTAGAGTCTGGACGTTATATCCAGATTGTACTAAGCTCACTTTGGTTCATTACTATAATTAGTGGGGAGTATCCACTAGAGTGTGTAGCTGCTTATTTCTAACTCAATTACATTTGTAAGCGCACTATACACAGTAATCACCAATCTGTGTGTTGTGCCAGTTATAGGCCCATCTCGCTGTTGAATGCAGACCTGAAACTTTTCGCTAAAGCGCCGGCATTCAGGATGGCCCGGACACTCCCAGACCTAATACACCCAGACCAGGTCAGATTCGTACCTGGGAGGGAGGCCAGGGATAATACTATACGGGCCCTCAACACCATCCATGTAGTGAACACTGGCAAAAGGGAAATGGTGCTGCTATCCACCGACACCGAAAAGGCGTTTGACAGGGTGGATTGGGTCTTCATGTCAGAGACCTTGAGACACATGGGGTACGGACCGCATCTGCGGAACTGGGTAGCTGCGCTATACACCTCGCCAACAGCACGCATACAGGTAAATGGAGCACTAACTAACCCGTTTAACATCTGCAACGGCACACGCCAGGGCTGCCCCCTGTCCCCACTCCTGTTTGCCCTCACTCTGGAACCCTTTCTAGAGGCAGTCAGACGGAACAGGGGTATTACGGGATGCCGCGTGGGCGGGGGAGAGCACCGTGTAGCGGCATATGCCGATGACATGCTCTTTTTCCTGGAGCAGCCCAGAATATCTATACCAAATCTCCTAGAAGCGTTCCGACAATACAAAAAGGTATCCAACTTGAAACTCAACTTGGATAAATCAGAAGCGATGCCGCTCACGCGAGACGCAGCCCTCCAATGGCACATCCGAACACACTTCCCCTTCAAGATATGCACGACCAAACTACGTTACCTCGGAGTGTGGCTCCCGAAAGACTTAACGCATATCTACCACATGAATTTTGCGCCCTTACTCGCAACAAGACATAAAACGCTGGACGACCCAATACATATCTTGGTTTGGCCGTATAAACGCCATTAAAATGAATGCTATGTCCCGAATACTATACTTGTTTGAGACGCTACCCACAAGTCTCCCGCGGATGTTCTTCAAGAAACTAACGACAACCATTAGACAGTTTATCTGGAACCAGAAACCAGCGCGCATTAGGAAGTCGACCCTAGAACGCCCACGAAGCGAAGGAGGCATGGGCCTGCCGTCAATCCTCACGTACTACCAGGCAACACACCTGCACCGACTGGTCGACTGGCGCGCTAGCCCTATCGCAAAGCAGTGGGTGGACTTGGAAAAACAGCAAGCTCAGGGAGGAATCCCCGCCATACTTTGACTAGGAGAAGCTACATATAAGGAACTGAGTACGGGGAACCCGATGATAGATACCACACTGAAGGTATGGTGTGGGATACGCTACTCCAAGAGGCTCACATCATCGCCCAACCCGCTCACGCCCATAACTAATAACCCGAAGCTGGCAGGGGGGGTTGAACCCGGCCGACCTAAAGAACTTTGGAGCAACGGACTGGGTTCACATACACCAGTGGTGCAACGGACCGGCTCTCAAGTCCATGGGTGAGTTGCTACAAGAGCGCAGGCCGAGCGGCCTAGACGAATTCTGCTACCACCAACTAAAAACCTACGTTGCCACTATAACAGGCAAGGACCACCTACATCGCCCACTGTTACACCTAGAACAACTATGCGCAGCTAGACAACACCTTATGCATGGGGTGTCGCACCTATACTCCACACTGCAAAGCAACGTAGACAAGAGCCCTCTAGGCTTTACAGAGCGATGGGAAAGAGAGACAGAGGTTGAACTTACGGAACTTGAGTGGCTTAAAATCTTCCAACTGACACACAAAGGGACCATAAGCACGAAGTTCCAAGAATGCAATTATAAAATATTGACACGATGGTACAGGACACCAGACACCCTCCGGCATACACATGAATCAATTCCAGGCGAATGTTGGAGATGCGGCACAGAGGAGGGCACTGTTATCCACATCTGGTGGACGTGCCCCCTTATCGAGCCATATTGGAGACGAATACATCAGACGATCAAGGACATCACAGGAACGGACGTTCCCTTCCAACCACTGCCACTACTGCTCAACCACACACACACACACACCCCTGAAGACATACAAAAAGGGCCTCCTCATACACCTTCTTACTGCGGCAAAGTCGCTAATCCCGCTATTATGGAAATGCACGGCAACACCCACCCTACAACAATGGGTAGACAGAGTGGAAACGATATTTAACATGGAAATGATGACAGCTTCCCTGCAGGGACGCTCGGATAAGTGCGCCCTGACCTGGTTCCCATTGATGGAATATACGGCAAAAGGAGCTGCAAGAGACACCCCGGCGGCGAGACACCCCGCACTGGCACAACCACCCCGACTGACAGACTTACAAATACAAGAAACACCAAATACGAATGACCTCCCCCCCCACACGACTGACCCATCCCCCCCCCACCCTCTCTACCCACATGACCGTGGACGACTTAGGGAGACACGACTCTCAAAGGCACCCACACCATTACATAACGAGACAACAAGCAAAGAAGGAAGGTGACCGTCGGAAGACGGCCAAGAAATATATGGGACAGCAATAAGGCAGCAAACAAATAGAACCACCTGAAGCAGAAGTACAGTGTATAGTGATGACACCAGGAGACGAAAACCGTCTACATACCCGACACACGACTCCACCGCTTACAGGGGACGGCAACTACACCAGATACCCTGAAATAGTCAACACCCAGAACTGTCTAAACTAAACTAGTCAGAGCTAATACAGACTAAAGACGCCCTACAGAACACACAATTTCATGCAGGACACAAGACACAACAGGCCGTATAGGGCAAAGACAAGGTCGCCCCGACCACTAGAACTAAATACAGCCCATCTCTTTGGCCAAGACTGATACTTTCTAACACACAGGCGACACAAGCCAAACAACCCGCAGAGACAGCACATACCTCGCACTAGCCAACCTACCTCGTGTTTCCTATCTAAAACACCAAGGAATAAGCTGAATCAAGAAGTCATCAGCAGTAGACACTACTGAACCACAGGCCTAGCAGACAAGGGCACATACACTACCGACAAAACCTAGACTACGGCTCCACGCAACACAGCAATGTTTAAACACACAATTTTAATAGGTGTCAACTCTGTTTGAGCCAACACTCTTGGCTCCTAAGGATACTATCTAACGGTTTGAATGTGAATATAAGTGCACCGCCACTTGCGATGTAAAATTGCAATAACAGACATAGCTATCGTTGTTTTTAAATGTCTATGTACTACATAAAATGAAAAATAAAGAATGTCAACAAAAAAAAGTCAAATTGTTAACCTGAAACGCGTTGTCTAGATAAACACACTGCTCACCTAAAATAAATATTCCTAAAATAGTGCTAGCTTTGTATTTTCATCGTATTGATTTTAAATGTAGGCCTGACTAGATAATACACAACACAATAGAATGTCACTTACAGACTTACCTCCAAATGCCGCATAGATTTTATCATAGGCATCCCTTTCTTCTACAGTCACAGAATCTGAAAGCTGACATTAAACACATGTAGGCTTATTTATTTAAGTAAAGATGGTTACTATTTTGCAAACCTATTCAGATGATAGAAAATGTAATAGTCAGAAGCATTTGGTTTTTATAAATTGGAAACTATTCTGTAACATCAACCCTTCTTTGCTCCATTAAATGGAGGGATGAATGCCATGATTTTCATGTGTTATACAATAACTGACGCTAAGAGTATTATTATTTGTTTTCAGTTTGCTTTTTTTTGTAAGTCATCTCACCCCATTATTCTTGGCATTTTGTTTCCTCCACTTTTTACTAAGCGAAGTAGTGCGTGCTAATATAAGATTTGGGCTCAGTAGAGAATCAGAATTATCGGTTTGCTCTGAGTCGCTATCTCTTTGGCTGGAAGAAAAAAAAATCATTAATTACTCAATTCAGTGATATGTTTATATATATATATATATATATATATATATATATATATATATATATATATACGGAGAATGAGGAGAGCACTCCAGAGGACTTGTTTGAAGTAATTTATTGCGTGTAAAAAATCCATATATATATATATATATATTTTGTTCACAGTCTGAAGATAAAGAGGGGACAGTGACATTGAGAGGAGGAGATAGTGACTTGTCCACTGGTCCTCTTCCCCACCAGATTATACGTTCCCACTGCCGACATCTCTTATTTTCCCACATCTTTCTGCATTAGTTTACCTCCTACAGATGGATGCCTCATTCTTGGCGTCAACTGTGAGCGATGTCACCTGAAGTTATGCTTATCCCATTTCCCATTTAATCTGATTCACATGGCCAAGAGCCGTACCAGGTTCTGTCTTAGAAGCTCAAAAGTGAGACAGAGCCTGGTACGTCTCTGTAAATCAGATTCTAACTCCACCCCTGTGTTATTTATGCTGTTGTATAAAGCATACACTATGTTATTTGTTTCTGCTCTTATTGTAGAACCAACAACTCCATATACGTTTGTATACATTTTTTATTAATATTTTCTATTTTAATTTATGACACTTGGGTATCTGATAGACACTGGCATATTTTTATGTTTTGTATTTCATATCTTGCTTTGAGTGGTGGGAAAGCACTCTTTCATACCAGGTTTTATTTACTTAATTCTTAGATCACTGAAGCACCGTACACACACACTTTATTCTTTTCTTTTTGTCTTTGCTATATACAAGATTGCATTGCAGTTTCCCAGGTGTAAAAATCGCTGAGGCAGAGGGACACGTTAGTGTAAGGAATATAGTGTTCCTTTTAAGTTTTTACCTCTCCCCACGATTCTATCCCCTTCCACTTTACTTGCTTTCTCTCACTTTACTTGCTTTCTCTCCTCTACTCCTCTTCCATCTTAAAGGATCACTATAGTGTCAGGAAAACAAAGCGGTTTTCCTGACACTATAGTGCCCTGAGGGTGCCCCCACCCTCAGAGTCCCCCTCCCGTGGCGCTGAAGGGGTTAAAACCCCTTCAGCAGCTTACCTTATTCCAGCACCGGGCTCCCTTGGTGCTGGTGACCTCTCCTCCCCCCGCCGTCAGCGGAGCCGAATGCGCATGCACAGCAAGTGCCGCGAGCGCATTCAAAGTGTCCTTAGGAAAGCATTTCTCAATGCTTTCCTACGGACGCTCTGCAGATGCACCTCTAGTGGCTGTTCGGAAGACAGCCACTAGAGGCTGGATTAACCCAAAATGTAAACATAGCAGTTTCTCTGAAGGGTTAAAACCTGAGGGACCTGGCACCCAGACCACTTCATTGAGCTGAAGTGGTCTGGGTGACTATAGTGTCCCTTTAATCATTTTCCTTCTCTGACTCTTGTCATGTCTTGTCAATCATCTAATTATACTCTCATCCTAAAAAAGCCCTCTCTCAATGCAACTGTGTGTATTACAATCCCTTCCACCTAATTAGCTCAAATATACTATTCTAAGTATCTTGCTTCCACCTTTCTCCTTGGCATTTCTCAATCAGGTATGTGATCAAAAACTTACAGTGAAGGTAATGAACTTTCAGCCACCTAAAAGAAAAAAACAAAAACAATTTATCTAAACTGTTTCATGTCTTTGTAGTAACTTTTAGTACTTTTTAGACATAAGGCGAGGAGTCCATTAACTACTAACACAAACATTTGGGGTGGAAAAAAAAGTTCAGAATTTATAGATAGAGTTACTCACACAACGTGGTGATTGTTCAGATGGATGTGAATTGACGGCAGACACATTTTCCTCTTCCGTTTCTAAAATGCAAACTGAAAAACATTTTTATATTGAAAAATAATAAAATGCTATTGTTTGCTAATTGTAACTGCTAAATAATTTTGTGTAACTAGAAGAAGGATATTACAAAGTTCAGCAGACAGAGACACTCCAATTAAATGTACGTAAGCACCAAGACAGTAAAATTATTCAAATAAAATCAGTTTTTGTGCCTGAAACCATGAACAGGGTCCCCACTGCTATTACAGGAATGGTAAAATTCTTAACAGATAGCATTTTGCTTGAGCAATATTCCAATCTGTAAAATAGTGACACTGCCACCGTAGCCATCAAAACAATTATCAAGACAAGTGGGATACTTTATAACAAAAAGAAAACACTGTATGGGGTAAATAAGTAATACTGATTGATGACCTAGGGATTATTTTTTTCTGGGATATCACCTGGTACCATTTAGCAGTAACAATGGCAAAGAAAACAGTGGAAGACTCAATACAATAAGGTAGCTGAAGTTATACAATACAATGCAATACAATAGCTGCAGTTTTTTGTAACCAGTCCTGGAGAGCATTCCATGAGATGCATCGTCTGTTTTGGCCTTAAGAAGGCTGTACGTGTGGAATGAGCCTTCTCTATTGTTTTTCCATATGAGATATCACACTTGAAGATGTTATACTGGTTATTCTTTAGATTCTCACTTTGAAATTTCTGATACATCTCTCCAATACCGGTATATTTTTTGTGGCAATGCATGCCATTAGCTACCTAAACTCACTTTTTGGGGTGATATTGGATCCATCAAAAGATGGTAAATCATTACTCATGTCTGAATCACTGGGTTCGTTCCTGTAGGAAAAATAAACAAAAAGGCATGCCTTTTATCAAATGCATTATTGTTTAGTTATCAAAAATCATGACTTTACGTTTAATTACATCTTATAAAGACACACAGGGTTTTTAAATAACTATGATTACAGGAACTGTATAGGTAAAAAAAAAGATCCAAATCATCCCCCCCCCCCTCCCACCCAACAGTAAACCTACTATCACTAAATACTGTTTTTTCCTAAATAGTGTAAAAATTTGCTTTAGAAGTACTCTTTACTTTGATCAGATTTTCTGCTCCTCTTCTGATTTTATGTAATTTCCCTCTTTGCCTTCGCCCTGCTTCCTGTATTTCAGATGGACTGTCCACCAATGTGTGACTGTCCTCCAGTGATATGAGAATCAGTAATGACACGCCTGTGGCGAAAGTTACCTCGCCACTGGTTTTAGGAGGGGCCTGTTTGTCAGCCTCCTGCCCTGCTACTATGGCCCAGGGGTGTGTGGCCCTTTAAAAATATTATGGGGGCTTATGGACTTTCACTGGACTGGTGCTGGCCCTTTAAGCACATTTTTTGGGACATGGGGAAAATTGGAACAATGCTCCTTTAAGACTGTGTCCCCAGACGTGTTTGGGACACTGCCCCTTTAAGCCTGTGTCCCCAGACTTGGTTAAAGTACTTTGTTCATGGCTTCTGTACAATTGGTTCAGTAAATGGGGTTTACTAAACCAAGTACCACACAGGTGGACAACCCAGAAGTGGAAGTGTGCAGGCAATTTACCTCCCAGGCTGGGAGCCTGCTGTAGGTAAATTGCCGACCGCTGGGTGGCCGCCGTCCGTGCAAACAAACACGTGGCGGCGGCCATCTTGTTCATTCGAACGAGGTCAGCGGTATGTGTAGCCAAATCCATGGAACGGAGATCGGCTACACATTTGAACGAACACCACTGACCCCTACCTTCTCCTGCACTTCGACACTGCGGCTGGAGACTAAGTCCCGTTCGAAGATTCGAACGCTCGTTCGAATGGGACTTAGTCATTTTTTCAGTGTAAAATAGACCGACCGCACAGCCCAAATTCATGGAACTGTTTTGGACATGAAAATGTGCTTGCGGTCGGTCATAAAGGACTTCCAGATAACTTTAAGTACTGGACGGATTTGGCTGAATTTTGGTTATGTTTATATTTAAAGTATGCTGGTTCTGAAAATGTGGTTGTGTGGATGTGTGGTTTTAAAAAGTTATAGTATATGTGCAAAAAGTATATCTTTCCTGCCTGTGAGAATTACTTTAATCCATTGTGTTCAATAATTATATCACAGGCAGAGGGGAGGGTTTGTGTGTAATTGATGGGAGTGTTTGTACTGTATACTATGTGTTTATTGGTTGTTCTGTAAAACCCTGTGGGCGGTCCTGTATGTGTTAAACCTGCATAAAAGAAGGCCCTTTGGTGCCAAGTAAAACAGAGTTCTTCTTCACCCTCAATCTAGAGTCCTGTCTCTTATTGGGGGAATTGCTATATCACTACAAGGGATTGCTATGCTAGTCATACTCTCTTGCTATATCACTACCAAGCTCTTTTAAGAGCTTGTTCCTGTCTTGCTCTCTGAAGGAGTCTACGGTGGTTATGGTGTTGGCTGGAGTGCTTGGAGCCCTCAGGAAGCGCTAGCAGCATCCTTCAACGGAGGTACCCAGTCGGGGTGCCAGGTGATCCATTGCAACGCCCACAATGTCTGTCCACCAATGGCCATGCTCCAGTGATTCTCTATGAGAATTAGTAATGACTGGCCCACAATGCCTGGCCCACAATACAACCTAGCAAAACCTCTGAACATTTGTTCCCTTTTGAGAAAGAAGCACACCATCTTTTTTGTACAGTTTATTTCCATTCCAAACAGACCTACCATGAGAAATAAAGCCAAATCCTTGCTCCCAACACCATTCACCAAGCCACAAGTTAAAGTCCCTGTCATGCTGAGTGTTATGCACAGACAGAACACTAAAAACTTCCTTTACCTTTGAAACCTCATTGCAAGAAAAGTCATTTGTCCCTAGATGGACAAGTACATCCAATTCCCCTTTCTGCTTTGCTCGCTTAACAATATTACAAATACATCTCCTGTCTCTGTGTGCAGTAGCTCCGGGAAGACATCTCACAAGACCACCATTGTCCATCTCCACACCTCTTATGATGGAATCCCCCAACAACAACTGCTTTCTATTAGGCCTCACCATAGTCTCCAAGCCTGTCTCCACAACACCACAACACCACTACCCTCGGTGCCTGAGTGTCTCCACAACACCACTACCCTCAGTGCCTGAGCCTGTCTCCACAACACCACTACCCTCAGTGCCTGAGTCTGTCTACACAACAACACTACCCTCAGTGCCTGTCTCCATAACTCCACTACACCTGGTGCCTGAGAATGTCTCCATTACACTATGAAAGTGCAGAAAATGAATTATGTAGAGCAACAGACTGCGCAATATGCCTTTTGTCCACAACTCTAAGTCTACCAGATCTTACAGTAATCCATCTGCCATTCCTATTATGTCTCTGCGGCAGTGGCTTTGCAGCAGTTCCATCCTGAGTTTGTTTACCAGATAATTTACAAATCTCAGACTTCAAAAATACAATCTCCTGCCGCAATATAGAGAACTGTGTACAGATTAGACAGCATTCAAATCTCCAAAAAGTGGAACGTGAAACAAATGCATAAATACTATTACACTCAACTAAGTCTGCCATTTCAATGGGGGGAATAATTTAAATCAAACAAATGTTTTTTTGCTCTCCTGAATACCTCAGATTACCTCCAGTTTATCTCCAGAATATCTCCAACCACACACTTAGAAACAACAGTCTTCAAAATATCTCCAACCACACACTTAGAAGCAGCACTTAGATGAAGCAACCAAGCTAATGACAACAACCCTTATATAATTCCTAAAATCACCACCCACTAGGAATGTTTAACACCTGGGTAGGCCTCTGCTTATTTACAAACAATAGCCAATTAACCAGCAATTAATAGCAAGTAACTAGCTTAATCAAATCAAATGCCTTACCAAATTACCAACAGGAAATCAAACCTTGTGCAATCAGTAACCTTTTCCTACAGATGAATCTTACCTGTAACAGTAAAAAAGAAAACTCTTAGCACAAATCTTAGACAGTTGAAGCTTCTGTAAAACTCTCCAGAATATCTCCAACCACACACACTTAGAAGCAACACTTAGATGAAGCAACCAAGCAATGTCTACCCAAGAAGTACTCAACCTAAGTTACACTACAAATACAGCATTCAGACACTAGAACTTTTATACCACATCCACACACACACTCCCTTACCACATTAGATATCATATAGAGTAGTATGTTTATTATAAACTATACATTCTACCTATAAATTCTGAACTTTTCTCCTCCAAATGTTTGTGTTTGTGTTATAAGTTAATGGACTTCTCATCTTATGTCTAAAAAGTACTAAAAATGTTTTTTGTTTTTTTTTAATTAACAGTTTAAATGCATTTGTTTTTCAATCCGAACCCCAAAGGTTTCCCTATGCTAATATCAGTATTGCTATTAGAAAAGATAATTCTAGGCTAAAACAGTAGAGAGCAGCAAGTTACCACCATCTACTGGCTATTTTATGTATGACAGGCAGATTCCTATCATACTGAAACTAGGATGTTGAATACATTGTGATTGTTGTGTGGCAAAGCTCTACACTCAGTAAGTGCACTTATTCTAACTCTGAACTATATTATACAGAATATACTACACTTTATTGCGTTGTATTCTCTTTTATATATTCAGCTACCACCGAGAAAATTTCTACCTCTGAAATTACACAAAGGAGCTACCCCCTCCTTCTACCATAAGCAGGGAAATATTGCCTGCTAGTAAAATGTCTCATGATGCAATTATTCCATCATGGGTCTTCGATGAATGACATGCATGATGGAATTAAGTCATCCGGAATTAAGGGGTTAAAATTTAGTTTCTCCATTTCTGACACTTTAGGATTAAGGCAATAAATGTGGCAATCCACTAGCCAAACTGTTTCAGCTACAGAGATTGCACCCATTAATAACCAAAATAAAAAACAACCAATCTGGGAGAATACGGTTCCTTCACTCGAAGGCCGCTACAGCCTTTACTGCTGGTTATCGTGTTATTATGCTATGGTGAACACTGCTACAACTCTGAATCAAAGCAAGTTATTCTTCAAATTAAAATTAGGGAATATCTTAGCACCATCATCCCTAAAACATTATCCAGGAACGCTGTGGAAGACTTGGAAGAACAACTGGCCAATGAAGAATTAACTCAGGCCCTTAACACACCTCAGACAGATAAATCATAATTTCCACATGGCCTACAGCAACTATAAGACATTCCTCCCAGAATTAGGTCTGAATTTGATAATTGATCTTCATGGAATCCTGGAAGGTCACTGCTTGTCAGATAAACATTTCCTTTCTAATAACATCACCGTTTTGACCAAAGAGGGGAACGATTCTACACAGCCTTCCAGTTAGAGACTGGTTTCAGTGTTAAATGTGCATCTAAAACATTTAACCAAAATTCGTGCTTTGAAGCTGCCACGGTTCCTAACCAACAAATCTGGATTCATCCCTGGCAGGGAAACATGGAATAACTCAATTTAAGTGCTCAAAGTAAAACACTTAACTCAATTGGAGACTCTCTCAGTTCTGCTCTTGCCAACCGATGTGAAAATGAATTTGACAGGGTAGGCTAGGACCTCATGAGACTTACCCTAGAGGGCCTTGACTTGTCTTCCTGGGTTGGTGTGCTATATTTGACTAACACAGCATGTATCAGGAGTAGTAGCACTTTTACAGACCACTAATGGCTCGCTTGGGATTGTCCCTAGTCACTATTTTTATTTTCACCAATGCTGGAACCTTTCCTTAATGCATTTTGATCAAGTGCTCTATCTCTGGTACCCAGCTGGGCTCTCACTATCACAAAGCCATGGCTTGTGTCGATTACCTACTTTTTGTGGTCTGAAATTTTTGGAAACCATTTTTGCTACATTTGATAGTTATGGAGCACTGTCAGGACTGAAAATTTATTATTCAAGAGATAATTAATCTCACAATCGTGGCATGAGTGGCAACCCTGCCTTCAAGTCAGTTTACTCCCAATTTCAACTAACCTTTCATTTGAGAACAAAAAACACACGAAGTGGCAGCACACATAATAATAAACATATCAATACAGATATTGTATTTGTTATCTATGTTGATACTTATGCTCAACAAAAATTTTATTGACTACAAATAAGAAGCATTGTCCTCATTGCTCTCCTAAACTTCGCTAACTAAACTTTAACTTAATAATTATTTTACCTTTAGTTATCATCTGTCCCCTTCAGAATGCCTTCTTCCTCTTTACTTGATTTCTCTCTTCTTAAGTCTTGCCATCTTCCCACATACAACAAATTGTTGCTCCCATTATAAAAAAAAACAAAAAAAAACCCATCCCGACCTCACGTAACATTCTTATAGTCCCTGCTACCTCCAAGCTACCTAACTAGCTCATATATACGATTACGACAATCTTGCTTAAAACTATCTCCTTTGCATTTCTTATTAAGGTTTCCTCTATCAACCTTACCGTGAATATGGCGAACTGTCAACTACCTAAAAAAAAGAAAGAAAAGGTTTTAACATTTCCCGTTAAATTATGTATTTATCTTGCACTGCTTTTATTTTAGACTTAAGGCAAGAGAGGCAGCCATTATCTTCTATCAATAAACATATGAAAAAAGTTATAGAATTAATTTACGTTCTTAAGTACTTTTACTCACCCCGCATGATGAACTTTTAGATGAATGCAGTTTTTCTTCCAACATATTTTTACCTTCATCCACTAAAATGGAAATTGGAAAATACGTATTGTTTCTCAGAGAAATAAAATAATATTACTGGTTAATTTTAAAGCGGCACTGTCATGCCGAACTTACATTTCCCCAATCGATTCCTCTTCTCTCCCTCTCTCAGGATCTGTTTTTTTTTTTTTTTTTTTTTGAATTCTTTATTTTTGTAGTGCATGTTTTAGTTAACAAGCTCACAGTGACATTTTCAAGTGAAAAAAAAAATACAATACAATGAGGTTGAGATCAAGTTTGTCGTGAAATGTCAGCAGTACAGCACTTTTTTTTTTTTATAACATGAAGGAACAATAATGGACACTATACAGTGCGTATGAGTGATAATAAAACCAGTTTCGTTTGAGCGATTACATATCGTAGGCACTGATACTGATTGCCACCAATAATAACAAGCTTAATCAAATACATATATGGTAAGGTGAAGGTGAAGTGACCCCTAGGTCTCATAGCAGTGCTTATTTCTGCATCACTTTTGCTTGGGGTTAAAGGTACTTGCATGTCTGAGCCTTGGGTTGTAGGTAGCTTGGTAGTGGGGAGAGTCGTCTAAACATTCACCTCAGCTAATATTCCGGCCAGCTGGGTATGGCTGTAAGTCCTGAGGGGGACATGGGTACCTCGCTCGAGGACACATGGCACGGTCAGCCAATGCCTCGGCTCGGCAGAGCCATACCGTCCCTGGAGGATCCCGATCTCTTCTGGGTGCGTCTGTGGCAGGTCAAGCTGTGGGTTTCGTCTGACTGCTCGTTTGGAGTCTATGCAGCGTCTGGAAGATGGAGTGCCCCTTCGGTCCTGGAGCTGTATGAGGGCTGGTACTGTCTGACCACGAGCCTGGAGTCCTGTAGGGTCCAGGGTCTCCCCTGTTGGGCTGGTGCGTCGGGCCTTCTGTGGGTCAGGTGTGTGTCGTCGCGTTTTCTTTGCGGCCCTCTGCTTGTGTGGCCTGTACCTGTGGGTCTGGACCCGTAGTGCCCTCAGCCCAGGCGGGCGTGTCATGCGAGGTGCAGGTGTGAGGTGCAGTGTCATGCCTTTCAGAGGTTTCCCAGGCCTCCCTGTGCTGCAGGCTTGATCTGTAAGCGGTGTTTGCTCAGACACCACTGGTTGCGTGCGGGCCAGGAGCCGAGCCCAGAATCTATCGAAAATAGCATTAACTGAGTCTCTTGTATTGAGTTCGGGGCTAGTCACTTCAGGCTGCAGCATTCGCATGCCGCGTGTATCTGAGTCCGCCATCTTGAAGACCTTCTCCTCCATTCTGTCTGTGAACACTGTCGACCCCCTTGACAGGTACACGGCGGAGCCATCGTCTTTCGGCGGGGACCGGGATATCCCCCACCGGTCTATGGGGGGGGGGGAGGCGGTTAGTACTTGCTTGCAGTTTGGAGCAGCGGGCGGGAAGCGGCCGTCCTCCCACCCTACCGTCTCCTGTAGGCCTCAGCCTGCTGTCACGGATCCCGGGTGTCAAATTTGGTATCCACAGATGTGCGCCGGCTTCCCCAGTCTGTAGGGCTTTTTTAGGAAGGAGTCCCAGCGCCGCGGTCTGAGTTATTACGCTTTTAGTGTCCGTGCAACAGGAGCTCATGCAAAGCATGTCTTGCTTACTTGTCAGGCTCCGCCCCCCTCCCCAGGATCTGTTCTTAATTTCTTCCTGTCTGCTCTAGTTTTCTTTAAAAATTAAGACAAAGTAGGGACTATTTCTCTTCTGGAGGTTTCATACGCCATGACCAGCTATGACCAGCGGAGGAGCAAAGTGTGCTTCGTTTCCGGTGGTCCAGAGCAATTTTCCCATAATCTTTAGCTCTCCTCCCTGTTCCCGCGATGCTTCCTGTCAGTATTGCAGAACGTCCTGTCACTTAAACAGAATGCTGGCAAAACTGGCGAATTGCGTCCTAACAGAATGAGAACAGTTTCTCCATTCGTGTTAGAACGCAATTCAGGACTTTGTTCGGATCGCAATTTCATTGGAATGAATCAAACTCCGATCCTATTCGTGCTGTGGCTGCATCTTACAGTCTCTTAGGAGATAACTCCCTATTTCCCACGGTATTAGGGAGCTACTTACCAAAAGGCTGAAAGACCTAAATTGGTCTTTCAGCCACATTTACTAATACTAAGTAAAGATTACTTAGTGTTAGTAAATTCTGTCCCTACTCGCTATACCGCGAGTAGGGGCATGTCTAGTAAACAGTGAGCAGCCAGTGGCTGCTCACTGTAAAAAAATACAAATTTTAAAAACCTATTGTCCACCCCTCCCCTGAGCAGTGGGTGGGGGCCATAAAAAGAATGTTGGGGGGGGGCATATTGTCCTCCACCCCAGCCCCCACCCCAGAGCGGCAGGTGGGGGCACTACATAACAATGAGGGGGGAGCCCAAAATACACAATGAGGGGGGACACCTACTCTCCTCCTCCCCGGCCCACACCCCTGCGCAGCGGGTGGGGGCCCTAAATAACAATATGGGGGGGGGGGACCTACTGTCCCCATCTCCCAGCCCCCACCCCTGAGCGGTGGCCCTAAATGGTACCCCCCCTCCAAGGTGACTAGGGGTCCCCAAGTCCCTAGTCACCCCCCCCCCCACCCAAATAAAAGCTAAAAATAGTGAGGGTGGACTATAATAACTAACCTGTAAATAATAAAACTTACCATTTAATGTCTTCTTCTAAAATCTTCATTTCTCAGCCCCAAAAAAGGCCAAATAAAAAACCATCATACCCGAACTTAAATAAAATAATAAAAAAAAAAATCGGAGCACTATTTACTAGACATACCCCTACTCGCAGTGTAGCGAGTAGGGGCAGAATTTACTAATACTAAGTAATGTTTACTTAGTATTAGTAAATGTGGCTGAAATACCAATTTAGGTCTTGCAGCCTTTTGGTAGATAGCTCCCTAATACCATGGGAATTAGGGAGTTATCTACTAAGCGGCTGCAAGATGCAGCCACAGCACGAATAGGATCGGAGTTTGATTCATTCGAATGAAATTGCGATCCGTACAAAGTCCCGAATTCTGTTAGGACGCAATTCGGCAGTTTTGCCAGCGTTCTAAGTGATAGGACGTTCGGCAATACTGACAGGAAGTATCGCGGGAACAGGGAGGAAAGCTAAGGATTATGGTAAAATTGCTCTGACCACCAGAAACGAAGCACACTTGGCTCCTCCGCTGGTCATAGCTGGTCTTGGCGTATGAAACCTCCAGAAGAGCAATAGTCCCTACTTTGTCTTAATTTTTAAAGAAAACTAGAGCAGACAGGAAGAAATGAAGAACAGATCCTGAGAGAGGGAGAGAAGAGGAATCAATTGGGTAAAGGTAAGTTCGGCACGACAGTGCCGCTTTAAGTGCAACATAACATAAATAGAACAGGGGGCGGGACCTGACCTGCAAGATGGCCAGACGTGTTTCACTGTAGCTCCTGCAAACCGAGCATTAGAAAAAGGACAAAAATCTACTTCACTCACGTCAGCAGAAGTCCTATGTTCATGCTGTGCAAGCACTACTGCGAGCTACAACAATTTAAGCCTGAAAGTCGGTGCCCCAAAGGGTACTTACCTAATCTGCCTCTGAGGCCTGCAGTCCAGTAGCTGGGAGAGATGGCCTACCTCCCGACGTTGGGCTTGTGTCTTTCAGTGGATCCCTTGCGGATCCATTACCCTTTGGACAGGTGGGGGATATCCCGGTCCCCACTGTACACACTCGCATCTCTGCAGTCTTTATTTACAACCACGCTGATCTTGTAACCGAATGGTACATGCCGAGGAATTGACTCATTGTGGCGAAACCAACCTCGCCACTATGAACTGGAGAAGCCTGTTTGCCCGCCTGCTGCCTTTGGACTATGGACCCGACTTTATGGGAATGTGATACCCCAGATAGCTATACCATGGAGCCTATTCATATAATGAAAGACTATGGGAAAGACTTTAGCTCCATGGCAATTGTACTGTGTGAATAGGATCTGCGCGCTATTCGGTAGTTTTGTGCGCTCAGATCCCAGCTATCTGGGGATATGTGAAATGTCTGTGTGTTAGGGATAAAAAGTAACTTTCTGTATTTTAAAGTGTTTTATGTCTTTCTGTAACCATGTGGTTAATGGATTCTGCTTCTAGCCCTGGATAATTGGATTACTTTCCTCTTTGTCTCCAGGATAGAGGCCTATGTAAAACCTTTCTAAACTGGGTTGCCATGCGGCTAGTAAGGGACAAAAGATACTTTTAGTAACTTTTGAACCCCTGGTCGGATTCATGCCATTTTTAATATGTTGTTCCCCTGGATGGATTGATTGTGGATATGTATTTTTATGTGAATGTGATGTATGGTTTTAGAGTTATGAAAGTTATGTTAAAGTATATTTTAAACTGTATGCATAATGGGATTATGTGTCACACTAAGGGGAGGGGATGTATGGGATGTAACATCTATGTCATTGGTTCTTTTATGCCTCCCCCTGGGTGTGGCCTGTATGTGTGAGATGGAAATAAAAGCCAGGCTGGATGAGCCAGTCCTCAGATTCTGCTTGACCCTCAAACCGATGTGTCGTCTCGTTTTTGGGGGAATTGGATTGTATGCTGACTGCCAGGAGTGTAAGCGGATTATATGCTTTTCCTGTTCAGCTATTCCAGGGTTCGTGTGTTTCCAGTTCGGGAGTTGGAAGATTTGTACAGTTTGCAGTCGGAATATTGGTGCTTGCAGTAGCTGCCTGGGCCTCTGGAAAGGGGGATATCGCCTAAACTGGGTTTTATCCTCTTGTAAGTGAAACGGTCCGTTACACTCATCACAGCCACTCATCACAGCTACACATGCCGGACAAGCCAGTCATGGGAGGAGACCTTTGCAGCTAGGTTTGAAGCAGTCTGCCAGGAGTTTTGGCTCCGCATAAGCAGCTGTCCATGTAATACACCGACCCCTGGCGATAAGAACCGGGGGTTTACCACCACTCCATGTGCTTCCTCAAGGCAGAGTGACCACAGAGTGTCGTACCCGGCCCACTGTAAACACACCCGACGAGGCACGATCCTTGGACTTGGGGCTCTGGCCCTCAAAAAGGTCTGGGCTCGGGGGGCGTGGCTGACCACGAAGCCGAGCGGACGTCTTCCCTGAGAGCTCCGTACCGGCCCAGGGAATAGAGACTCAAGCCAACGAAAAAGAAAGAAATTCTACAAGAAAGACAGAGACCCCCCAAAGCAGAGAACATGGGGCGCAAAAATAAAAAGCCTCACCGACAAGAACCGGCTAGACAGACGGATATACGGCTCTCCTTCGAACGGCCGAGTCCGCAACAGCCGCCCGAGGCCCAATATGACACGGATGATTCAGATGCCTCGCAGGCTGAAGCAGCAACCTCACCCCCACCCTCCTCAGAGGAGGCTTCCATTGTGTCGGGGTCTGAAGAAGACGAGTCACCCTCAACCAAAGGTGACATAAAACGCCTCCTAATAGATCTCAGGAAAGTATGGAAGCAGGATCTGCGGGAAGTACAGGCCGAAATAGAGGTATTCCACCAAAAAGTGCGGGAACTGGAACTAACAGAGACCGTTAGGGAGGAGAAGTCTCATGCTACAGACCGTAGGCTAACAGAACTCACCTCACAGGTACAGCAACTACATAGTGTGGTGACCACCATGGAAGTCCGACACAGGAGAAAACACCTGCGACTTAGGGGCATCCCGGAGTCAGTCGAGAATACGAAGCTCCTGCTGTGGGTCCGCACTATGCTGACAGCCATGGGCGCCGAAAGCAACACTGACTCTCCACCGAGAGTCAGTGGAAAAGCTGCCGCAGCACCTAAGGAAGCACCCAGGGACGTCATAGCGGTGACCAGGGACATAGTGGTAAAATCCGAAATACTGCAGCGCTCCAGAGAGATAGGGACGGTGCCACATGAAGGCCACAGAATATCGATTTTTGCTGATATCCCATTCTCGGCTCTAGCAGAGAGAAAAAGGCTTGCACCAGTGGCCAGGAGGCTAAGGGACTAGTCCATCAGGTACCGGTGGGGCACAGAGGGATCAATACTAGCGGAGAAGGGGGGAGAAAGCTTCACGCTAACGTCCCGAGACGACCCCGACCAATTCCTGCAAAAATTAAACCTGGCACCTCAGACGCAGCTGGTGGATACACCAACCTCACCAAGCAAGGCAGTCTGTGGAGACAACGCCAAGCGCGTCTTTAAAAGCTTAACAAAACTTACCACCAAGAAGCAGAAGCCGTGATAGAGGCTTGGATACCAGCCCTTACCCTCACTGGCCCAACACCAATCCACTGATACCGGACTGCTCCAAAATTCCTGCAGCCCACAAAGGTTTAGCACCACTACGACCTCTGGCAAAAGCACTTGAGAGGGAGAGTCGGACATATGCACAGGACAAATATGCAAATATGCACCCTTCTGTCCTTGAATATTCCCATTATTGTTTGATTCCTTTTTTGTTTTTCTTATAACACATATATTGGAAAAGTTGTATAATGCTGAGAATAACTCAATAAAATACACATTTTTTTTTTTTAAATGTAAGTTTTATTGAAATTTTTTCACAGTAGACATCATAACCATAGTATGGTTAAAGCAACTAAACAGTTAGGTAGTGGTATGTTCGGCTTTGCATATTCTAGATAACATTCTCGCCTAGTATGCATTGCAAGATTCTATGAGTAATGGGTAACATTATTACATAGGAAAACAGTATGTGTAAACTATTTAAAACAAGGTGTATTACAAATGCCTTTAACGTATTATTATGCCATTGGGGGTGGTTCTGCGTTGGGGCGACTGTGTAAGCTTGGGCTTTGTGGCTCCTGGTAGAGAGCTTACGTGGTGCAAGTCTCGTTAAGTGAGTCTCTGAATTTTAAAGTTCCCCTCCGGGTGTCGAGGCTTGTTTGAGCCCATGTCCTTGCCTCTTATTGTAGGATGCGTTTTCTTGGTCGGTGATTGAAGCTGCTGCTGGGGTTCACGGGTGCTGCTCGCTATGGACTCACGGTTTTTCTTAGGTGTCTCTAAGGGTATCTCTGCAGCGGTGGCTTGTGGGTCAGCCGTGAGCCCGAGCCTTTGCAGTAGTGGCTCTGGGTCCTCCGCTGATGTCAGTGTCATTGGCATGTCACCACTGGTCACCACTAGTGCGCCCCCTAGTCCCCAGCGGTACCTTATAGAGTTGTCTCTGAGTCTTCTGGCGGTTGGGGCCAGCTTCCTCCTTTCTGTTAGGACAGAGAACGGTAAATCCGCGAAGATTGAGACCACCTGACCCTTATGTTGTGCCGGTCCCTGCTCTCTGGAGCATTTCATAATCGCTGTTTTCACCGCTATATCTCTAGTTACGGCTATAACGTCTCTAGGCGCGGCACTTGGGGCCGTGGCAGACTTCCGCACCCTGAATGCCGAGGTGATCGTGTGTTGGGCAGGAGTGCCCTTTATGCCCATGGTGTCTATCAGGTTCCTTACAAAAGTAAGTATCGACTCTTCGGGTATGTTTTCTGAGACTCCTCTGAGGCGCAGGTTTCTTTGTCTGTGGCGCGTTTCTAGGGTAGTCACAGCTTGGGTCAGTTGTTGCACTTGGGAGGAGAGGCCGTCCAGTCTGTTGTCTGTGAGTTCTGTGTGTTTCTTACTGGAGGCCTCCCTTTCTTCTATCTGTTGTACTCTGTGGCAGATCTCCCCTATTTCTGCCTGGGCTGCCAGGAGGTCTTCCTTCCAGACCTTCCGGAGGTCGGTCAGTAGCCTCCTGATGTCTCCCTTTGTGGAGGGTGTCTCGTCATCATCGGACTCTGACATGCCAGACTCCGCTCTTAATCGGGGAGAGCTCGGCGAATCATCCTCCTGGGAGGCCTCTGATGGCTCCGGCGTCCCCTGCTCCTCCGGCGCCATTTTGGGCTGGTGCTGTGCCGCCGGCCTCTCAAAGGATAGCCGGATATCTCGTTGCTGGGGAGCCTCTGGATGGTGGATCTTCTTGTGTTTGCGCCCCATTGTTCTGTGTGTGGGGGGGTGTCGAGTTGTTCGCTGTGAATGTCGGTTTTGTGGCTTTTTTCTTCGATATTCTCCCAGGCCCTAACGGAGCTCAGGGGAGACACGTCCGTTCGCTTACCTCTGTAGGCCACGCCCCCCCAATAAAATACAAATGTAAAAAAAAGGTCTGGGCTCGAAGGCGTGGGGAGCTCAGCCGCTATAGAATAAGACATACTAGATGGCAAGGAGTCCAGCGATTTCCCGTTCGGCGGAGCATGCATTGAACATCGCAACGGTCTGTGACCCCAGGTGAAGCAGTGCTGAATCGGATTGTTCACTGGGGCCTGTTTGATGCCCCTCCATGGCCTGATGAACTGATCTGTGTGTGGGCTGCCTCCCATCTACAGGTATCTGTTAATTAACTCTAGTTGCCTATTATATATTATTACACAGCAATGAATGGACCAATTTTATCTGGACAGTATCCACTTTATGATGAGTATAGGCTAAACCTCCATAACACCCAGTAGTATTATTCATTGTCTAACTAAGCTTATCTTTTTTTGTCTTATCTACTTGATTAACAAGCCTGTTATATACTATTGCTACTTAACTTACTTATCATCAGGTCTAGACACTTTCTAGCTAACAAACTCAGTTCTCTTATTGTACTAGCGTGTATGCCTAACCAGTACAGTTTACTTGTGTTATTTAAAAAAAAAAAAAAAAAAAAAAATTAAAAAGTGCAGCAATGGTAGAAGAAGCTTTAGGGTTACTATTATTTTCTACTATGTATACTGTGTCTCACAAAATTTTACCAATGCACGTCAAAATAAAGACTATTAAAAATAACATATATAGAACTAAAAGAAGAATATCACACAGTTTAACAGACAGAGATATATGTCGTGGCACACAGGAAGGGTTTGCCGTGTTCCACTCACTCCCCGGACGCTACGTGTTTCTCAGCGTTCTGGGAGTGAACACGCTCCACCTACCTCCCGGTCGCCAGTTGTCTCCGTCAGCACCAGGCACGCCACCCCCGCTCCGGTTTCCCTGGACACTGCGACCACACCAGTCACCCAGAGAGGCTTTCCTATAGGCAACTTTCGGCACTCCAGATGTTGTGGACTACATCCCCCATTACACCCATAATGCTGGCAAAGCATCGTGGGAGGTGTAGTCTAAAACATCTGGAGTGCTGAAGGTTGCCTATGCCTGATATAGGTCCTCAGACCCCTCCTAATGGGAGGGCTCTCATTCCCTTCTCCCTATATAAGCACAGACTACCCTTGGTTCTATGCGCAGATGTTTTGTTGATCCCTTGGAGCAGGCTTCCCCAAACTCCAGCCCTCCAGATGTTGCTGAACTACAACTCCCATGATTCGAAGCCTATTTCATTCATAGAATCATGGGAGTTGTAGTTCAGCAACATCTGGAGGGGCAGAGTTTGGGGAAGAAAGTCTTGGAAGTACAGGTAGTTCCCGACTTTACGAACTACTTGGTTCCAAAGCCTAGTTCATAGAGTGAGAGTTCATAAAGTGAGAACTAATTTCCCATAGACACAATGTAATAAACACGGGTTCCGTTCCTGACCAACAAATTTTACCATTGAAAACCTAAATTATTAAGTACAAATACAACATGAAAGCATAGCAAATACATGTATGTTGTAGGAATTTTAAAAGGCATGCATACCATATTGAAATATTCTTTAAATTATCATCAATCCACATACTATTCAATAAAGAGACATGCTGCACTTGTTGAATGGGGGCACCTCTCTTAAACCCTCCTACTTATTCATTTTCTTCATTATCAGTTGCCCCCTCTCCTTTGTCACTTTTCTTTTACTCCTTTTATTTTTACAGCTCTTAAACTCTCCTCCTTCTCCTCTGTTACTTTCAAGCTTGCATCTCTCCTTTATCACTTTTCTGTTACTCCTTTTATTTTTACAGCTCTCAAACTTTCTTCCTTCTCCCCTTTTTCAGGCTTTTCAGCCCTCCTCCTGCTCCTTACTATTGCTGCCTGCCAAAACATGGCACAATGGCCAACACACATACAGTGCAATAATATTACAGGATCTGCAATGTATGCCCATGAAAACACAAAAAGAATACAGTACAAACTAAACCTGATTTTTACACTTCCCTTTATCTTCAGGAACTGTGTTCCTGATCCTCATCTCTCTTCTTGTCTACTCCTGACCACAAATTATTCTTCTTGTTTGTGCTCGAAAGCACTCTTCTCGGTCCTGATCCGTGGACCACTGACACAAAATGGCGGCACATCCAGAAAAGTTCATAAAGTCGGGAGTTCATAAAGCGAGAGATGCCTGTACAGAGCTAGCTCCTGAAGTGAGTTAATTACCTTTACCTGTGGAATCCCTTGCATTAACGGTCTACTTGCAACACTGATTCTACTTTGATTAACCCCTGCAATGCTGATTCTACTTGGAATAACCCTTCTAACGCTGATTCTACTTGGATTTAATGTAAAATGTTTTTGTGAATGAGACAATTAATCTTAAAGGGGGCGTTATTAGAAGAATTATAGTAAAACTATTTATCCTAACCCTGTTTCTATATGTCCCACTGCTACAACAGGTGTGGAAAAAACTAATTAACTTTTTAATGACTAACCTATAAATTCAGGCCACCTCTCCTGGTGCTAACTAATAAGACAAGTGCACAAATTAATAAATAATAGAAATGTTTATTGGGGTAGTTAAGTTATAATAAGAGATTATCCAGGAAAATAATATTTATTTACCAAGACATCACCTGGTAGCATTGAGAATGAGATTTGGGAAATAGAAGCAGTAGGACAGTCGATGCAGAACAGTGTATAGAACGATTTTTCAAAGGCAACATTCTATCCCACCCAATTAGGTTTCAATAAGGCATGCAAGTTTTTTTTTTTTGTTTGTTTTTTTTTAAAGTCCTACAGGGGATTTCTACAGAGTATTCCAATATGGGATAGCACTTTTGGATATTTTACAGTGGTTATTCTTTAGTCTAAATCCTTATCTGGAAATTGAACAGATTTTCGCATGATAATAAATCTCTCCACTATGTTTTATAATAGGAATGCGATTAGCTAATTATGCTGCTTACTTATTATGGTAATACTGGATGCATCAGAATGTAATGAATCATTATTTGAGCCATGATCATGGTTTTGTGAATACCTGTTGAAAGAAAAAAAAAAGAGGGGGAGGGGAATTAAACAGCTGCATTGTATAGTTATTTGAAAAAGAGGCTTTAAAATTAGTCTAATTCTATCTGCAGACTAGACGATGTTTTTACAATATGATGTGATCAACAAAGTGCAGTCACAGCTGTGACTTAAATTCCATACTCTCCAAAACGGATAAAGATCTCAAATATAAAGGATAGAATTACATTTAAAATAAAAACATACACAAAGAATTCTCAGAACAAGTTGTCACGGCGCCCTGGAAGGTTTCGGCGCTTCTGACCGACTCGCCGGAGGCCACGTGTTTCTTGGGATCCTGGGAGTGAGGGATGCGCTTCACCTACCTCCCGGTGACCGGCTGTCTCCTCCACTCCTCTGCAGCATGCCATTGGCACAAGGCGCGCCGCTGCCTCTCCAGTCTCCCCGGGCCCCACAGACGTCACGTGGGTTGCGGTGTGCAGGGGAAGGGACTCAAGCTCTGCCCATCTGCCAGCATACCTCCCCTCTGGTGGCATGTATGCCATGTACTCCACACTTCCCCAGGATTCCCCCAGGCTATCAGAACCCTGGGGAACAGTGGCTTTTAGTTTACAAACAAACATGTCATTCTACCCACACAGGGAAGTGTGGACACCCAGAGGGTCTTTCCTCCTATTTAGGCCCTTAGACACCTCCTCATGGGAGGGCTCCCATTCCCTTTTCCCTATATACACCCTGTTCCAAATTATTATGCTAATTATATTTCTCATTTACCTAAATAATTTATGTAAATAAGTCAGCATAATTCTCATTTTATCAACTATTAAGAGTACAATTCAAATTTTATTGAACAAACCTTCTAATAACAGTATTTAAAAAAATAAACAAAAAATTACAATGCACTGTTCCAAATTATTACGCACAGTAAGCTTCAAAACACTTTATAGGTTGTACAGAACTGAAAATTGTCATTTGCTGTGTTTGCAGCATATTTACTGAAATCAAAAGCTATTTCAATCAAACTTATAACAACATTTTAACTTTTTAAACATTTTAACAGGTCACATTACATTTTAAAGTAGGACCCCTTATTTGATAGCAGCTTCACAAGTCTTACATCCATTGAACTTGTGAGTTTTTGGACAGTTTCTGCTTGAATTTGTGTGCAAGATGTCAGAATAGCCTCCCAGACCTGCTGTTTGGATGTAAACTGCCTCCCACCCTCATAGATCTTTTGCTTGAGGATGCTCCAAAGGTTCTCAATCGGATTGAGGTCAGGGGAGGATGGAGGCCACACCATGACTTTCTCTACTTTTATCCCCATAGCAGCCATTGATGCAGAGGTATTCTTTGCAGCATGAGATGGTGCATTGTCATGCATGAAGATGATTTTATTACGGAAAGCATAGTTCTTCCTTCTGTACCAGGGAAGAAAGTGGTCAGTCAGAAACTCCACATATTTTGCAGAGGTCATCTTTACACCTTCGGGGACCCTAAAGGGGCCGACCAGCTCTCTTCCCACGATTCCGGCCCAAAACATGACTCCACCACCGCCTTGCTGAAGTCGCAGCCTTGTTGGAACAGGGTGGCCGTCCACCAACCATCCACTACTCCATCCAGGGTTGCACGGCACTCAGTGAAAAGGACTGTTTGAAAATTAGTCTTCATGTATTTTTCTGCCCAATGCAGCAGTTTCTGCTTGTGAGCATTGGTTAGTGGTGGCCGAATAGAAGGTTTATGCACAGTTGCAAGACTCTGGAGGACTCTACACCTTGATGTCCGTGGGACTCCAGAGGCACCAGCAGCTTCAAATATCTGTTTGCTGCTATGTAATGGTATTTTAGCAGCTGCTCTCTTAATCCGATGCATGATCTGGTAGAAATCTAACTCAACCCATCTGTGCTCTGAACCAGCCACAAATCTGTTAATAGTGCGATGATCACGCTTAAGTTTTCGTAAAATATCTAATGTTTTCATACCTCGTTCAAGGAATTGAACTATTTCACTCTTTTCGGCAGCAGAGAGATACTTTTTCTTCCCCATATTGCATGAAAATTGTGCTCTGCTTAATAATGTGGAACACCCTCCTTTAGTAGTTTTTACTTAAATTGGGCTCACCTGGCAATCTAATTATGACCGGTGTCCGAGATTGTTTTCAGTGATCAAAAGAGCCCTGAGACACAATGCTATCCATGAGTTAATCTGAAAAACAAAATATTTAATCTTTGTGACACTTAAATAGAATTTGTATAATAATTTGGAACAGGGTGTAAGCACAGACCACCCTTGGGTCTGTGTGCAGTTGTTTTGGTGTTCCCCTGGAGTACAGATCCAGCTCATAACTGAAGTGAGTTGACTATCCTCACCTGTGGAATTCCCCTGAATCATCTCTTGTCTGCCTGAAACATGTCTTCATCTTCGATTGACCCCTGCAGTACTGTTTCTAAGTTGGTTAACCCCTGCAATGCTGTCCCAGCTTTGATTTATTTCCTGCAATTCAAATACAGCTTCAAATCAAGTTTCTCTTCATTTACCAAGTGCTGGAACTCTGGTAAAATGACTTTATTTTCCTTAAAGACTCTTATTTTATTATTGAAGGAATTGCATTGTTTATACATGCATTGGGATTTGCCTCATTCATTTGCTTTTTCAAAAATAAAAACCTTTTTAATTCATTGACTCTGTCCGAATACATCTCTGCATACTGAGCCCATTCACCCCCATACCTGTGACACAAGTACAACATACCTAAAATAGGTTTACAAAAACCCACAAATGTAAACTTTATAATATAAACTGGTTTATAGGACTTTTTTTTAATGTTCTTGCTTTGAATAGCCGTGGACATAAGTTCCTAGGGGGAGGATATGAGAGTTAAGTCTTTTTGATTGAAATGGCTGCAAATTTCCAAGTCCAATACTGAATCTTAAAATATCACGGTGGTCCATTATGGAAGATGTCCCTTTGTGATCAACATTATTATATCACACAAAGGAGCAAATGCTGGGGGATCTACATGTAGTTTAGAAAGATGGCCCATCAATAATCATGCTATATTCATTAATATCACTCTAATGTCATGGGATTTCTTATGTTACACAGAAGAGCGTTCTTTACAGCGATGGAACTACCACTGGTGCAGCTATATATCCGATTGAGAACCTTTGGAGCATCCTCAAGCAAAAGATCTATGAGGGTGGGAGGCAGTTTACATCCAAACAGCAGCTCTGGGAGGCTATTCTGACATCTTGCAAACAAATTCAAGCAGAAACTGTCCAAAAACTCACAAGTTCAATGGATGTAAGACTTGTGAAGCTGCTATCAAATAAGGGGTCCTATTTTAAAATGTAATGTGACCTGTTAAAATGTTTAAAAAGTTAAAATGTTGTTATAAGTTTGATTGAAATAGCTTTTGATTTCAGTAAATATGTTGCAAACACAGCAAATGACAATTTTCAGTTTGTTTCTCTTTATGCAGTTTTAACCACAATTCCCCTGGCTGTGACTCAAACAACCTGCATAAAAATGGTTTTATTCATAATCAGATGTTAAGTTGTTTAGAAGTTTTGACTCCTGCTCTGTAAATTTAAGTTTCATAACACACAGGAGGCTCCTGCAGGATCTACAAGTCTGTAAACAGAGCAGGAGATAAGAAATTCTAAATTAAACAGACTATGCAATAAAGGACGTTTAAACATTAGAGCTCTCTTATAGGAAGTATTTAGGAAGGCTAAATTAACTCTGAAAAGGCAGAGAACTTAGCCGAGAGATTGCAGGGGCATGATTTACACACCAACACTGCTTTGTAAAGTTGTTTAATGCCTAAAGTGTCCATTGAAAGTCTTCCAATCTCTCCTTCCATTTAGGATGCCCCCCAAAGCAAAAAGAAGTATGGATAGTGTAATACTGCTAAGCCTTTAATCACACTGATACACTAAAAAACTACTTACAAGATTAAAATGTTGCATATTTTGGGTCCATTAGAGAAACATTAGGAACCACTACAGCTAACCTTCTATCCTAACTACTGCAATGATTTTCTATAAGGCCATGTCATATACATGCCATCAGCAAAACTTGCGTTATTTATGAAGATCTATGTCTTGTTTCCATGTGTGTAAATAAAAAATAAAGTTTCAGAAATATATATAATGAACAATATACATTTAGAAAAATGCATAAGCAAAAATGATTCAACAAAACTCACCCATAACTTCTACTTGTTGCTGGCTGTTCCTAAACAAAAACAGACATGAGCAACGTTATTTCTAAAAGTAAGTGTTAAGACTAACGTGTGTTTGTATAACGTTGTTATTAATTAAAACATATCACACACTATTTAGATGGAAATAGTGGGAAGTTAAATTAAATGGGGATTTTATTTCCCAGCTGCAACAACTTGGTACAAGCAAAGAGACTCTGGTATCGGCCAATACCTGTGGCTCCCCTCTGATAGCTGAGCTGCATGCAGTGCTGAAAGTGAACGTGGCATGAAGCTCTGTATAGGATTTAAATTCAAATTTGCTGCAATGCGGTGTGAACAAGTCTAAGTCCCTGCTCACACCAGGAAGCCCCGGGGAGCGATCCTTGGGACTCTACTCAGTCAGCTGTGGCCCGAGACTGACTGATGAGCTACAGCGTTCAAAGTGAGTATCCCATAAAGCCCTTTAACCCTTTAGTGACTAGACCGTTTTTAAATTTTCTTACCGTTAAAGACCAGGGCTCTTTTTACATTTCTGCGGTGTTTGTGTTTAGCTGTACTTTTCCTCATACTTATTTACTATACCCGCACATATTATATACCGTGTTTCTCGACATTAAATGGTCTTTCTAAAGATACCATTATTTTCATCATATCATATAATTTACTATAAAAATAATTATAAAATATGATGAAAAATATTTACAAAATCATACTTTTTGTAATTTTGACCCCCAAACTCTGTTACGCATCTACAACCACCAAAAACCACCCGTGCTAAATAGTTTCTAAATTTTGTCCTAAGTTTAGAAATGGCCAATGTTAGCATGTGCTTATCTTTTTTGGAAAGTTTTTTGGAAAGTTATAGGGCTATAAGTACAAGTAGCCCTTTACTATTTCCAAACCATTTTTTTCCAAAATTAAATTAAAGTTACATTGTAACACTGATATCTGTTGGGAATCCCTGAATAACCCTTCACATGTATATATTTTTTAAAAGAAGACAACCTAAGGTATTAAACTTGGGGTATTTTGACTCTTTTCCTGCCACCATTTTACCACCAATCTATGCAAAATTAAAAAAAAATAATAATAGGTGATTTTTGTTGACACACATAGCAATTTAAGAATACATGTACGGAGAACCTTAAGGGATACGGCCAAGGAACACTCCAATATGTGTTCAGCAACATCTCCTGAGTACAGCGTTTTTTGAAAAGTAGACACCCTAAGGTATTTCAAATGGTGGTATTTTAACACTTTCCATGCACTTTTGGGTAGTCATGTTTTTGTGTTATTTTTCACACACATTGTACTTTAGGCATGGATTCTCAGCTCCTGTTATGTATTACTGCCAAAGAACACCACAATATGTGTTCAGCAACATCCCCCGAGTAAAACAGTGCCCCCAATGTACAGGTTCTATGGGTTTTTGCAAACTTACAGGGGTCAAATGTTGGGCTTTCCCCTTTTCCATGTTTGCCCATTGAAATTTGCCAGATTGGTTTGCTGGGCCTATATTGGTTTGGAGACCGTATAGCAGCCCAGGAATGAAAATGAACCCCATCATGCCATTTGTAAAAGTAGACAACCCACGGTATTCAAAATGGGGTATGTCCAGTCTTTTGTAGTAGCCACTTAGTCACAAATGCTTGCCATATTTCATATAATTTTTTTTGCATTTTTTTTTTACACAAAAACTGCACTTTTACTGGTGATTTAATCATCGTGATAAGTCTGACTGTTTTAAACACTCATATTTGTGTTCAGTGAAGTCTCCCGAGTATATAAATTTTAACCGTGTACAGGTTTTATGGTGTTTTGGAAAGTTACAGGGCTTGCCCAATTCAGTTTGCAAGATTGGTGTTGCCTTTTGAAAACATATGGTTGCCCAGAATGTGAAATAACCCCATCATGGCATACCATTTTCAAATATGCGTTTTTATAAGTGTTTTTTTTTTCAAATTTATATATATATATATATTTGTGCTCGGAATTTCTAATACGTAAAGGAATGTAGAAGGAGAAGCATACATATATGCACACACATACATATATAATACGTGTGTATATATATATATATAAACACACACACACGTTTATTTTCTATATATGTATAATATATTATAATTAAAGCATTTTATAATATATTATACATATATAATGCATATATATGATTTAATTATAAATGTATTTTGAGATATATGTGTATATATCTCAAAGTACACTTATAATGAAATCATATATATGCATTATATATGTATAATATATTATAAAATGCTTTAATAATTTTATAATATATTATACATATATATGTATTATATATATATATATTCTTTTTTTTTTTTTTACTTTTTAGCAGCCTGGGGGACTGTCTGACAGCAGTTTAGACAGTCACCCTGCTGGCAGCTCCTAGACTCCTATTTCGGTGATGTGATCATGGTGATCACATGGCCCTGGAGGGCCAGAGTGGCCGAAGCTGCTGCAGGGGGACTGCTGGGGTTTCCGGCAGTTCCTTCCCCGACTGTGAACGCTGGTCCAGTTAAGTCCAGGGCTCCTATTTGCCAATGTACTTACAGTATGTATTTTGTCATAGTCCCCTCTCAGGTCCAGTGGGCAATGCCCCTGGAATATGTCACGGTAAGTCCCTTGCATGGGGACTTGCATATAAATCGGCTAGTTGGCTTGGATAAATTCATTCTTGTTGTACCCTTCATCTAGTTTAGGCTGATGTTTGGGTATGCGTCTGATTGCTGGGAGAATTTACTTGGATGTTGTACTGTCTGCTGGAGAACGTTTGAATCAACACCCGAACACACCTGCTAGCTATAATCACTCAGCTTTTAGCAATCCGGGAGGAACCAGAAGCGAATGGGTATCTGACATACCAGCGTTCTTAACAGTATTTATTGGTGCTCCTGTGTATGTGTGTGCTACTTGTGGGTTTTATGTGGGGATTTTGGCCCTGGGGTGCTGCCTGTCCTTTTGGGTTTCCCTGGGATCCCCTCCTGCCAACCCTCGCACGGCCAGCGATTGCAACGCGCCCTGGCCTTCCCTCGGGTTTTCCCGGACGCTGCGGCACGAATACTGCTGGCGACTTTAGTTTGACACTGCGGCTCCATGCGGCGGGCCTTGATCGCATCTTGCGGCGGTCATTTTGTTGGCACTGCGGCGGCAATTTCTGTTGGTGACGCGTGCGCTTCCACGCGTTCCGGGCGGTCTGGACCTCCGGTTCCTCGCCCTACTCTCCCCCTATGTGCTGGCTGTGTTGCCGGCTCCCTCCTTCTCCTATTCAGGTTTTGGGTCTTGGCCCTAGGTGGACGTAGGCCCTGTGGGGTGACCCCCCTTACTGTGGAGATATTATAGGGCACAGTTCACCCTAATTAATGCCCTCTGCTGGGCCCTGCTGAGGTGTCTGTGTCACTTTACTGGGTTGGGTGACCCCCTCTCCCTGACTGCAATGCTGGGCCCTATTGTACTCACACTGAGGGTGACCCCCTCCCCTGCTGGCCTATATATTGCATGGTATGCTTGTAGGGTGAACCCTTCTTGCACGCTGGGTGACCCCCAGCTAGCCTCCTCAGGTACCACACTTACAGTGTTTTACCTCTTTTGCAGTGATACAGTGATGACTGATGAAACAGACTTCCATGCCTGAAGGCCTCCAGGCCTGGCTTCGTGCCGCCATAGCGGACTCGTTACCCAAAGCCCTCGCGGCCTTCCTCGGTGACGCTCTAACGGCCCCTCAGGACCCCGCACCTCAGGCTACTCCCTCCGCTCCGGAGATATGGGCTCCGCACACAAGAGGCCTTGGAAGGGCTATAGCGTTTCCCACCGATAAAGGGAAAATGCCGGCTAAATTGGCCACCCGGTGGAGGAGGTTTATGATATACTGGCCGAGTACCAGGTCAACAACTCTGGCGCTGCATACCCCAGCGAGGGATTTCTCAGAGGTCATTCCCGCTACATGAAGGAGACAGTGTTGGGCTCCCCCCAAACTGATCGCCAAAGGGCTCCGGCGACTAATGCTGATGACCCCGGGAAGATCCTGGATCCTTCCGGACGTCCCCTCTTCGACCCACGACTCATCGAGCACCCTCGTTCCTCGGAATGGGCCCCTCCGGAACACATTGCAGAATTCCTGCGCTACTGGATTCGCCGCCCTTTGGACAAGGAGGTCAGGGTGAAACTTAGTGCGGAATGCCCCTGCCCTACACTCGCCCCCGACTTCGACCCTGTGTCTGCCACCTTTATGGCCAAGTCTGGTAAGGACCCCCGCAAGGGCCTGGAACAGGGACTACGCTCGCCCCAAGACAAACTACTGTATGTCAGCGGCCCATTGACTCAGATGTTCCTTATGGCGGATGATGCGCTACAAAGTGGAACCCCAGTGCATGCAGAGCTTCTTTGGGAATGGGTCCAACGGGCCAGACAATGCCAACGTGGCCCTATGCTCTGAACGCCGCAAGGCAGCCCTTTATAAATTGGATGGCATGCTGGCGGATTTGGCGTCCAAAGAGCTGGGGCCGGATGCCAAGGGCCTACTCTTTGGGGACGCCTTCATGAAGGAGCTGAACCGGCACCTGGCTGTCTATATGTCCCTTAACAAGGCACAGATGTCCCTCAAGAGGGTCTTCTGATCGGGGGATCGTTTATCCTTCAGGGCTAGTCGACAAAGGGGTCGTTCCACCAGCAGAGCTGCCTTCATGGGCAACGGAGACCCGCCTCTTGGAATCCTTCTCCTCTTCTTCCTCCCAGTACTAATACCGCCCACTGTTTTCCCGAGGAGCCTTCAGAGGACGCAGTGCATTATCCGCACGAGCGAGATACGCCTCAGGTAAGAGTCCATCCTTATTTACCAAACTTACCCATTGCGGGTAGACTGTCTCATTTTTTCCCTCAGTGGGAGGCCGTAACAGGGGACCCGTGGATTCTTAAGATTCTTCAGGATGAATTTCGTCCAACCTCTGAGACAGGCCGCTGCTCCATATAGACAAAGTGGCCTCCAATCTTGTCCATGCAGAAATGCTGTGCCTGCTGGACAAAGGCGCAGTGGAGAGGGTGATAGGCCCTCCTCGTTTCTTGAGCAATCACTTCCTTGTAAGGAAGAATACTGGGAACTTACATCCCCTTTATCAATCTGCGTGCCCTCAACACATATGTCGTCTACCTGCATTTCAAGATGGAGGGCATCCATCTGCTCAGTGATCTTCTTCGCGAGGGCGATTGGTTCGCCCGACTGGATGTGAAGGGACGCCTACCTCACGGTCCCAATCCACCGCGAGGACAGGTGCTTCCTTCAGTTCTCCTGGCTGGGACACGTCTGGCAATTCACATGCCTTACATTCGAAGCCAGTCATGGCAGCCCTGACAGCTAGGGGTATCAGATCGATCGTCTATTTACACGATATTCTGTTGATTCACGTTCACGAACTGTTTGCTTCAGGACCTGGGATTTATCATCAACGTGGAAAAATCGGAACTGAACCCCTCTCAGTAGGTCCAATTTCTGGGTTTTGTGGTGGATTTGGTTCAGGCGGTGCTCTGCCTTCCGATGTCCAAAGTGACTGCCATCAGGAAGGATATCAGACGCCTACTCCGCAACCCGAGGTTCACACTAAGGGATCTGGCCAGGATGATCGGCCTGCTGTCATCATCCATTAAAGTGATCTTTCCACGACCCCTACACTATCGGGCACTCCAGCGCCTGAAGGCTCGCTATCTCAGGGCATCGGCCTCGTACGACCGACTCATGTGGCTTTCGGACGTAGCCCGCCTGGAACTCCATTGGTGGCGTCGACATATGGAGGCCTGGAACAGCAAGGCGATTTTTGGATCTCAACCAGACTTCGTCCTGGAATCAGACGCCAGCTGTATGGGCTGGGGCGCTACCTGCGATGATGTGGCGACGGGAGGGCTCTGGACTCCGTAGGAGAGAGCTCTTCATATTAATTGTCTGGAACTAATTGCAGGATCATTTGCAGCTTCACCAAGGGGAAAAGTCACTGCTCGTTGCTACTCCGCATGGACAACGTCTCTGTTGTCCGCTATATAAACCGGTTTGGAGGTTCCCGCTCCAAACTGCTGTCAGATCTCACGATGGATCTCTATCAATACTGTCTCGACAAAAATTTGTCTCTGGTGGCGGAATATCTCCCGGGACAGGACAATCAAGTAGCGGATTGTTTCTCCTGACATTAGAGAGACGCCAGCGTTTGGCAACTTCACCCTTCGGTGTTTCGACTACTGGACTCACTTCAAGGTCCCTTTTTAACTTGGATCTGTTCGCTTCCAGGGCGAACCACCAGACAGAGTTTTTCTTCAGTTGGCTTCTGGATAATGCGTTTTCTGTGTCATACCCCTACTTTCCGGATACGCCACATCTCTGTGTGGCGCGTTGCCTACGGACTTACATATCCAGGACCTCGTCCTTTAGCCCTTCTGCTCATGCGTAGCTGTTGATTTCCTACGTATGATCGTTTAGTGCTGTTTCTGCACCTACGATCGCTCGTTGGATTTGGTGGCTTCTCTCATCGGCTGGCGTGTCGAGTTCCTTTGGGGCGCATTCGATTCGGTGCGCTGTAGTGTCAGCAGCTCTAGAAGCCGGTGGGTCCCTTTCGGATATTCTAGGTGCTGCAGATTTATCTAGGAAATCGACTTTCCGCACCCTTTTTTCTCGTCCTCGATCTCATGTTTCTTCTGTTTTTATGTCTGGGCATTAATTGCAAATATGAAGCCTCCTGTCTTGCCATAAAATTATGGATTATTCTAGCCTTGGTGAGGGAATAATTTACATTTTAATAAAGATGAATCATTTCTCCCCCCCCCCCCCCCCTTTACGTTTCCCTCCCTGGCATTGGGTTTGTTTTCAATTATGTTAATTGGGGGTATTGTTATGTTTTATAATGTATGGTCTCATATTTGTTTAATGCATATTTTTTCTACTATACTGTTTTGGTTGTCCGTGTGCGTTTTATTCGTCATATATTATATTATTGAATTAATGATTGATGTGTTATGACGTCCTGCCTTGGCAGTTTACTTTTACAATGTTTCTTTTCTTTGCAGTGTAATCTGGTTCCCCTCAGGTTTTGGTGGTTTCTTCTATAGATGTGCCGGATGAAAGTTGGAGATACAAGCAGTTAAATGGTTATGTAAAAAGTATCAAAGTACCCTTAGGTAAATGACCTGCAATGTCTATTTAATATAAATATATATATTTTTGAGTGGCAGTTTTGTTTTATGTGATGGCTACTTAGAAAAAAAAAAAAAGCCAAATTTTTAAATCGTTCCACACTGAAATGGTTCCAGGACAAATAAAATAATTAATTTAGCATTACTTTTTTCAAGTTGCACTAATCATGCACACATTATTATTGCCAAAACTGTGAAAAAAATAAATGTTTAATGAATTTATTGTTTCATACATATATAATATATGTGTTGAAGCAACAAATGAGATGGAAATTGCAGTTGAACACACACAAAGCAAAAATGGCAATAATTGCTTGTGCCCTTAGGTACAAAAACAAACTGAAGCTGTATCCTTAAGGGATTTATTGAGTAAACAGAAAAATGTGATGAACTGAAAATATAATTTACTAAATCTGGCCATAAAAAACGGATACGGAAAAAGTCAAAATTTCTAACACTATAATCACTATAATATAGACAGACTATTTTACCCTAAATTCTGCAATTCTGTTTTGATTCACCACAGTCCACTGTGTATTGAATAACCTATATTGTGTCTATTTTATTTAATTCCAAACTTACACTAAAAGATGTAGAAGGCTGGTACGGTGAGTTTTCAGAAGAATATCTATTATTGAACAGTGTGCTTTCTTCACCTGAAACGTAACACAGAAAATTAACCTATATTCCTTAGAAATATATTTGGCATTGAGGGGTAAAATGGCACAATGATACCTAAGAGATGTTGAAACAAAGTAGCTACAGTAGGCAAAAGGGGAGGAAATGGTGAGGATTGTACTGAAATAGACAGTGGTGCAGTGGGCAAGCAAGTTAAAATTTAGATTTATAGTCACACACAAGGCAAAAGGCTTATCTGACATTACAGTCTCCTTAAGAGCAATCGTGATGAGATCGAAGGAAAAAACATTTATTTTAAAATTAATGTGTAATTAGATAAAAGGACAGAGACGTATATCTCACCGCTTGTAGTGTTATTTTTCTTTGTCTTTTTTCTTCTAAAAAAAAAAAAGAACAGTTAACATTAATTAATATGAACAGTGTACATGAATATTCTGAACCTCCATACTCAGGTATTAAGTTTTTAATATCTTTTAAGTTAAGTAATTTTTTGTGTTTTATTCACCAATTTATAATCTACTTCTTCACTGGTCAGAAGCTGTGACCCCCTATGTCAATTTAGCGATGTAAAAAACTGAATTTCAGCTGAATTTGAAATTGTTTGCTTTTCAAATTTTTGCAAGTGGTGTTCTCAAATCACCAAAATCTTTACTCAATCTTTTTTTTCTATAGCTAAATATAATTTAAATAAGGAATTAAGACTTTGATTATTAAGCTTTAATGATGTAATACTCTTGAGAATTTTCCAAATTATTTACCTACAGAAGTCACTACTAAAGTCTATGGAAAATTCTATAGATAAACCATTTGGAAAGTATTGAATCATTTGGAAAGCTCATAAAATCAAGGGCTATGTAACCAGATTTCTAGAACTTAAAAAAAAAATGTGTAACTTCTTATTGGCTCATGACTCTTAATGTCGCCTCCAGGAGCAAATATGTGAAATGTGACATAATGCGATTCAATTCACTGGAACCCCCACTGCCTTTGTAACAGTCTTTCCATTTTTATCTCTCTGTGTCTTATAATGTCTGTATTAGTCTATGAATTCTGAGCCTGCATATAAATCTGTGTGGCTCTAGGTGAGTACATACATGTCAGCACAGATGTCTGAGTGTATCTGTGTGTGCATTTGTACATGTACACGCAGGGCTCAAAATTTCCACTCGTCACTAGCCAATGGCAAGTGAGAATTTTAGCCCTGAAGAGTAGATATTCATCCCCTGGTGAGCATACTATGGCTTGCATTGGCAAGCCATGGTCCATAGTATGCTTGCCACTGCAAGCCTAGAACTTAAAATTTTAAGCCGAGTACAGGTGTCTGTATTTGTGCAGGTAATTGTCTGTGATAGACGGGTCCTCCCCTTTCATACTAATGCTACTGTTGTCTTTACATTAAGGCTCCCAGGACAAGTTAACCCACTCCCTCATTATCTCATACATGCTGTAAAGAGTCTAGATGGAGCAGCTGGAAAGCTAGTCTTCTGCCCAGAGATTATAGGCCCTCAAACAGACTCTGAGAGACTCAACCTACCAGCCCAGGTTATTCTGAACACTGTAATCTGACAGGACTGCCATCAGGGGGTACAGCCACACAACAAAAACAGGTGTTTGGGGCCTGAGCCCCCCTATTAGGGATGGATTGCATGATGGGCATAGGAGCCTGCTGAGTGGCTTATGATATTGCAGGCAGTCCCCAGGATTAGGGGATTAACTGTACTTTTATTGTTCAATGGATCTGTGAAGGAGTTGGTCTTACCTACTCAAAGAGGGCAACTCATTCACACTGCAATGTATTAGACAGGAAACTATAGAGGGAATGTGAAGGGAAATTACATTTTAAGCCCCTCCCCCAATAGGGCATCCTTAAACATCACTCCACATGGGAGCTGCACTGTTCAGGAAGGGAAGAAGAATGATGCAGGAAATGGAGTTGGGAGGAGAGAAGACGATGAAGCTGGGCTAGAAAGAGAAAATAAAGATGAAGTTGGAGAAGAGAGAGCGGGAAGGGACTGAGGGAGTTTAATCTGGGGGGAGAAAGGGAGATGGAGCTGGGGGGGAGAGGGAACTGAGGGTAGAGAGGCAGATGAACCCGGAAGGTTAGAGGAAGATAAACCTGGTAAGAGAGAGGAACATGGAGCTGGGGATGAGAGAAAAATGGAGCTGATAGGATAGAGAAGATGGAGGTGAGAGAATCATGGAACTGGTAGGAGAGGGAGATAGAGCTGGGAGAGAGGGAGATGAAGCTGGAGACGAGAGAGGGAGATAGATGCGAGAGGAAGATGGAACTGGTGTGAGGAGAGAAATGGAGCTGGTAGGAAAGAGAAGATAGAGCTGGGGATCAGAGGAAGATGGAGCTGGGAGAGGGAGATGGCGATGAGGAGAGAAGGAGATGGAGCTGGGGAAACGAGGGAGAGGGAGATGGAGCTGGTGATGAGGAGAGAAGGAGATGGAGCTGGGGATGAGAGAGAGGGAGCTGGTGATGAGGAGAGAAGGAGATGGAGCTGAGGATGAGAGAGAGAGTGAGATGGATCTGGTGGTAAGAGGAAGATGGAGCTTGGAGTGAAATAGGTTGGGAGATTGACCTCTGTGTAAGATTGAGATGAACCTGGAGGGAGAGATGGAGATGAAGCTGCAGAGGAAAGATGGAAATAGAGCTGGGAGGAGAGAAGGAAAAGGAGTAGGGATGACAGAGGGATATGGATGGGGACGAGAGGGAGATGAAGCCGGGGGAAGAATAGTAGATGAAGCTGGAGAAGGACCGGCAGAAAGTTGGCGCTGTTGGGGTCCCTAATGTGGTTTATGTATGAGTATGTAACAAAGCTTCATAGCTTATTAATATATCACTGAGCTCCCCAGAAGTACAACTCTCAATATATTACAGTATAAAAGTATCACAGAATTAGCAATAAATCTCACAGTAATGTACAGTGTAGATGAGTGTATTACAGAGACAGACAGCAGTAAACACACCATACACTGTATATGAATTTATCACACAAATGTTTGAACAATACAGTATATATATTTTATCTGACATACAGTCAAAATGTACAGCAATGCCACTCTGTCTATCTCTGTCTTCGCAATGCACAGAGAATAGATCATGTCGGAATCACGTGTGAAGGGACAGGCTGCATGCCCAAAAAGGCTGCTGGTAAGAGATAGATGTAATGGGACAGTGCAGTGTGTTTAGAAACGTGTGATTTGTGTGTGTATGAGTCAGTGTGAAGTGTGTCGGTGTATGGGTCAGTGAGTGTGGGTAGAGTTGCAGTGTGTCAAATAGTCAGTGTGTGGGTTATTGAAAAGAACATAGTTTAATGGAAAAAAATCAATAGTTTTACTTAATTTAGTGGGTTTCTGAGAGCGTTATGTATACCCACTCTACTGAAACTGCTCTTATTATTAATGTTACTAACGACATAATCGCAGCTAAATACAAAGGTTGCTACTCACTACTCTTGACCTCTCTGCTGCCTTTGACACTGTTAATCATGTTATCTTTCTCCAAACTCTCCAATCACTCAGTCTCTGTCCTCTCGTGATTTTCCACCTATCTCTCCCAACGCTCATTCAGTGTCTCCTTTTCTAATGATACCTCCTCTCTTCATCCTGTCTCAGTTGGAGTCTTCCAAGGCTGTGTTCTTGATCCCCTTCTATTTTCTCTTTATACTGCCTCTCTTGGCAAACTTATTGCCTTATTTGGATTCCAATATCATATGTACACTGATGGCACCCAGATATAGCTCTCCTCCCCGGACCTCTTCCCTGCCATCCTGCAATGTGTCATCGCTTGCCTTTCTTCCATCTCTGATTGGATGTCCTCCTGCTTTCTGAAACTCAATCTCTTTAAAACTGAACTTCTTGTCTTTCCTCCTCATATTATTGATCGTCCTCTCTCGCTCTCCCTTCAGGTTGCTGGTACCTACATCAGCCCATCTATACAAGCGCATTGTCTCGGTGTTATATTTGATTCTGGCCTTACCTTTGACCCTCACATCTAGTCTGTTGCCAAATCCTGTTGATTCCACCTTAAAAACATTGCCCTCATCTGCCCCTTTCTTACACAAGACGCTTCTAAGGAGCTTGTCCATGCTCTAATAAACTCTCACATTGACTATTGTAACTCTCTAATTGGTCATTCCAGAAGCTGTACTGTCCCACTACAGTCTGTAACGAATGCTGCCACCAGACTGATTTTCCTCGCCTGTCGCTCCTCTCACACCTCTACCCTCTGTCACTCCTTACATTGGCTTCCTGTATCCTATAGGAGTCAATTCAAAGTACGAATCCACATCTATAAAGCACTGAACAATTCTAGTCCCTCCTATATCTCTTCACTGATCTGTAGGTATGCCCCTCTACGCTCTACGCTCTGCCCATGACCTTCTCCTGTCCACTGCTCGCACCCATACAGCTAACTAACGCTTGCAGGGCTTCTCACAGGTGGCTCCTTTCCTTTGGAATAGCCTACCTATCCCCATCAGACTCTCCCCTAGTGAATCGTTTAAAAAGTGCCTTAAAACCCATCTCTTTATGAAAACTTATGGCCTCCCAGAGTAACCTCTACCTCACATACCTGTCCCTTGCTCTCTCCTAAAGGGCAGTGCTCTACTCCTTCCTCCAGCTCTGCTTCCCTCCCACCTTGTTTAATTGCTATCAACTGTCCTATTGTGTTTTATACTCCACCTCTTCTAGACTGTAAGCTTGTTTGAGCATGGTCATTATCTGCCTATTATTCCTGTAAATTTTTGTAATTGTCTCATTTATTGTTAAATCATTCCCACTGATAATATTGTAAAGCGGTACAGAATATACTGGCGCTATAAAAATACCAATAATACCCTGTTTCCCTGAAAATAAGACATACCCCGAAAATAAGTCCTAATCGCAAGTTCGCTAATCTATGTTCTATGATTTTACCCAAACATAGATTTGCAGGATTCCATTTGCGAGTAAGCTAATCTATGTTCGGGAAAGTTTCCCCAAACATAGATGCACAGGATTTCATGCCTTAGTGATCTGCTCTATGTTCAGGGGAATTTCCCCCGAACATAGACCTGCTTTCTAGCATATGCTTGCTACCTTTCCCCCCTGAAATAAGACATCCTACAAAAATAAGCCCTAGTGCATTTTTCAAGGAAAAATATTATATAAGACTAGGTCTTATTTTCGGGGAAAGACTGTAATAATACTCATGTATATTAATATAAGTGTACTATATTAATGTTTACACGTTTATATATTATAAGTATAATTGTGTGTGTATCAGTATTAGATGTTTAACATATACACAAATAGTAATATCATATACATGTACACACTCAAACTCACTACATCCCCTATAACCACACTCAATACATTCCGGCAGGCAGAACAGGGGTGGCACTCTAAGTGCCTGTGATATGGTGTTGGAATGGGGTGTGGACCGTGTGGGCGGACTAGGGCCTGTCAAGTGCACATTGTGGTCAGGCTTAGGGGGCACAAGCCTTGAGCTGTATAAGGGGCCACAAAACTTCTGATGGCAATCCTGTGTGCTGTTATCAGTGTCTGTAAGTATATATTTACATGTGTTACAGATGCATGTGTCTGTGAGTGTGTAACTGTATGTATGCAGGTATGCATGTCTATAAGTTTGTAACTGCATTTGTATATGTATTTGCAAAATTGAGGTAGGGGTGAGACCTCTGCCAATAACACAAAACTAAAAAATATAAATAAGAAGTAAGGCAAAACTAGCAAACCAATAATCTACATAAATTATATGCAGCCTCATAACACGATCTAAACAATAAATAAATTAAACTAAATCACATGAAAAGTTATTTAAAACAATAAATAAATACAAATAATAGTAAACACCCTGACATTTTTGTGATTGACATAAAAATAATTTACCTTGGGTACTGTGAATGCTTATACTTCTTTTTCTAGTAAAAAAAAAAAAAAACATCCTAAATAATTAGCACAGCAATTACAACATTATCAGATATATGTTTTTTTCTTTCCATACGTTTTATTTTTGGATAAGGACTGTGTAGAAATTACAGTGTTATCTTAGTTATTTGACTTTTTTTCCGTTCGGTAGCTGTAACTACCGAGCACCGACCACCCTCCTTGCTCATTATCTTCAAAGAGAACAGTCAATTAAGTGTTCTCCCTGTGTGGCCGCCGTTCGTATAGCCGAACGCCACGTGCAGGAGAAAACGTCCGCCATCTTGTTAGCACGAAAGGAGGCAGCGGGACTTGGTCGTCGAGTGTCTGGAACTAAAATCGGACACTCGACTTCCCGAACCCGGGTCAAACTGTACGAACGCCTGCTTCCTTTTCCCGAACAGCCAGGAGAGAGCTGTTCAGTAGTTTTGTTCCCACAAACCAGGGGAACAATCGCTACTATGAGCCAGGGGGTGCCATTCGTGAATTTAGTCGTTTGTAAGACTTTTCAAAATAGACCGTCCGCAAAACCTAAACTCATGGAACTGTTTCTGGGCAGGTCAAAATTGGACTTCCATAAAATTCCAAAACCCCTGAACTGATCTGGGTCACCCAGATCAGGGCTATCAGGGGATCTTATGTGTTTTGGGGTACTTTTCAAGTTTTATTAAAAATTTGTTTTTCTGCCTGGAGATAATTGAGTTATTACTTTCTCTGACTCAATTATCTCACAGGCTGAGAGGAGGGAATTATCTGTTTGTTGGGAGTGTCACACTTTGTCACTGTATTATTATTGGTTGTAAACTTTATGTCCCTGTCCCCCACAATTTCCATGTGGGAGTGCCCCTTGCAAAGCCAGTGTGGCACCCATTAAAATCATTCCTGTTACACCATTCATCTAGTTTCGGCTGATGTTTGGGTACCTGTCTACTTTACTGGGAGAATACACTTGGTAGACTTCCATTCGTTTGGAGAATCCTTCGACTGAACACCCTAACTTTAATCACTGCTCAGGCAGTTCGGGAGAAAATAGACTAACGGGTAGATACTATACCAGCGTTCGTTACAACTGGTGGCAAGCGGCGGGATTCCTATCCCGAATGGACGTTCTGAACCAAGGAAGGAGTGAATTGCTCAGCAATACAAACTATTGAAAAGAACCACATTGAAAGACCTGCTGGAAATTTGAGGCATAGTGGCAAGTAATAAGACAAAAGCAACGTTAATTGCAGAATTAATACAGAGCGACAGAACCAGTGATACGTAAATGGAACAACTGGAGGAAACAGAACTGCAAAAGGACGTGAGATGGATGCTCAGCATGTTGGGGCCCAATCCGTCAGCAGACGCTACCATACAGATAATGGCACAAGCCAGACAAGCACATAGAGATCGGGAAGAAAGAGACAGATCACTGCAGGGGGATTTGCTGACATCCCCAGGAAGTACAAATTACATGGAAAGTAAACTATACTGCCTTCAAAGTATTCGCTGACGGAGAGATGGAGATTGACAGATACCTACAACATTTTGAATGTCATTGTGCTTTGGAGGGGCTAGAAACAGCAAAGTGGGCTGTGGTGCTCAGCAGCAAACTCTAAGGACGGGCAGGTGAGGCTTTCAGAGTGGTACCTGATGAGGACATTCATAACTATGGAACGGTAAAAGAATTGCTATTGGCCACATATGCGGTACACCAGAGGCATGCCGGAAGAAATTCCGGGGCCTCAGGATAGGGGGGAAAGATTCCTATGCCGAATGGGTCTTCTACCTACATCGGGCTGACAAAATTGGATTCAGGGTTGCCGGGCAACATCACTGGAGGATGCGCTACAACTACTGTTATTGGAGCAGTTTTTCGACAATACTCCCAATAAGGTCACAGACTTGGTGAGAGACCGCAAACCAACAAACGTGGAGGAGGCCGCCAGATTGGCGGACGAGTACCAGGACGGCCGACGACTTCAACCAAGTGGAGGACATCCTGCGTTCAGACCCTCCTACCAGGTACCATCCACTCCTACACCACCCAGAGCTGCTACTTTCAACCCAGCACCTGTCTCAGCACCCCCACGGCGGGCCACCTTCTTATGCAATCATTACAACCAACATGGGCATAAGGAGCATGCCTGCCCCAATCGGGGAGGTTGGGAGAGACAAACACCACAACCACCCAGGGCCGCAGCACATTGTTTTAACCAGGAGGACCCCTGCAACACCAACACCAGCAAGGTGCATTGGACGACTCTGCATGAGGTGAATCCCATACAGGCGGAAGGAGACAACCATGACCATCATCACCAGTGGGTTACTGTGGACGGAATGGATGCCCTAGCCTTGAGAGACACTGGCGCCACGCTCACATTGATCCAACCTCACAAAGTTCGGGTTCAAGCCTGTTCTAACAGAACTGTAGCCGTAAGAGGGGCCGGAGGCGCCATCCACAAACTGCCCACAGCCAAGGTGCACCTTAACTGGGGTTCCGGAGTCAAGCAGCTCAAGGTGGGCCTCATGAAAGAACTACCAGCGGAGGTGTTATTGGGAAACGACTTGGGCTGTTTAACCTCCCAACTCACACACAACAACTCAGTTTAATCTTATCCCTGCCCCACTCCGAGGAACTCCAGGAAGGAGCTTTGTTCCCTTCCCTTTCCTAACCGAAACCCTCTCCCCATTCTGGGATACTCTGCAAGGCTTTGAGCATAGCAGAGAGCCGATCCCACACTAGAGGGGTATAGGGAGGCAGTAACGTCCCCCAAAGGTGATATAACCCAAGAGAAGTTTGAGTGGAATAAGGGGCTATTATACAGAGTAACAGGAAGGGCGGGAAGTGGGGCAGCGCAGTTTACCAAAAGGCAATTGATAGTGTCCCGTAAATTAAGAACTGAGCTACTCAAGCTCAGCCATGATATCCCTTTAGCAGGACATCTGGGGGTCCGGAAGACTAAAGACCTGTTAACCCAGACTTTCTTTTGGACAGGGATCACACAGGACCTGAAGCATTATTGCAGGACGTGTGACACTTGCCAAAAGACCGAGAGAAGGGGTGATCGCCAAAAGGCCAAGTGGAACCCTTTCACCGAGTAGCGGTGGATCTGATAGGTCCCCTCAGCAAACCCAGTACATCTGGAAAGAGCTACATCCTCACGGTCATAGACTATGCGACTAGATACCCGGGGGCGGTGGCTCTTTCTAACATAGAAGCAGAAACTGTAGCAGAAGCGCTGGTAATTTTTTTTACTAGGGTCAGGTTTCCCAAGGAAATTCTGTCAGATAGGGGTACTCAATTTACCGCAACTGTGACCCAACAATTATGGCTGCGGAGTTGCGAAGAGAAACCCCTATTCAGCTCTTCCTACCACCCCCAGACGAACGGACTCTGTGAAAGTTTAATTGGCACACTTAAGCAGAGTCTTAAAACGTTCACAACTTCCTGTCGACACTGGGAGAGATTCCTCCCGCACCTTCTGTTTGCCTACCATGAAGTGCTCCAGGTGTCTACTGGGTTCTCCCCTCTTCGAACTCCTTTACGGGAGAAAAGAACCCCTAGACCTCATACGGGAGCACTGGGAGGGCAACACAGATGATGGAGGAGTACCTCTTGTACCCTATGTTCTGGAATTTAGGGACCGCTTGCAGACACTCACTGACTCTGTCCGGGAGAATCTGCAGGCGGCCCAGAGATGCCAGAAGAGATGGTTCGATAGAGGCGCCCGAGATAGGGTTCTGGAAATAGGGCAGAAGGTATTAGCCCTGAATCCCTCCACAAAAGACAAACTGCAGGACGCATGGCAGGGACCTTTCCGGGTAGTGGAGCGTATAAGCGACACTACCTACATAGTGGGTAAATGTTCAGATGAAAGGATACGGAGAGCCTTTCATGTGAACATGCTCAAGCCTTACTTTGAGCGAGCAGAAGACGTAGCAGCCTTATGTGTCCCATCCTTTGAGGATAGTGAGGGCCTTCCCCTACCGGACTTGCTCGCAACCACCTCAAGTACTATCAACCAAGTCAGCCTAGGCAAAAAATTAACCCAACTAGACAAGAGCAAGGCCTCTCATATACTTCAGGGATACCAGGAGATGTTCTCCGCCATACCCGGGTATACCCCAGCTGTGGTGCACCGAGTCGAGACCCCACTATGACAAAAACCTTATCGTATCCCTGAGGCAGTTAGAGAAAATATGCTCACAGAGATCCAATAAATGTTAAAACTGGGAGTCATTGAACCCTCTCAGAGTCATTGGGCTTCGCCAGTAGTGCTGGTTCCCAAGAAAGACGGCACGACTCGCTTTTGTGTCGACTACCGGAGGCTTAATGACCGGACGGTAACCAACCCCATGCCCAGAATAGATGAGTTGTCAGACCGTATGGCTGGGGGGAATTACTTGACTACTTTGGATTTGTGCAAAGGATATTGGCAAATCCCCCTGGAGCCCGCGGCCATTCCTTAGTCAGCATTCGTTACCCCATTCGGGCTATACCAGTTTAAGGCTATACCTTTTGGCTACCTTTCAGAGAATGGCCAAAAGGCTCCTGGAGGGATTTCAGGACTTTGCATTTGCATATCTAGATGATACTGCCATCCACAGCCGCACATGGGGAGACCATCTGGAGCACCTATCCAGGTTACTGAAGAGAATTCGGGTAGCGGGGCTCACTCTGAAGCTTGATAGGTGCCACGTCAGCATGGCCGAGGTACAGTATCTCGGCCATAGAGTAGGATCAGGCAAACAGCGACCTGAACCTGCTGCTAAGGTAGAAGCTATCGCCAACTGGCCACAACCCCATACCAAGACCCAGGTACTAGGGTTCCTAGAACAGCAGGCTACTACCACAAGTTTGTCCCCAAGTACAGTGCCCTGGCCAAGTCCCTTACTTACCTAACCAAAAAGGCCCTCCCTAGACAGGTAACCTAGTCCCGGAGTGAGCGGTCGCCTTTCAACAACTTAAGACCACATTAAGCGAGGCACCTGTGTTGGCAGCCCCAAACCATACTAAACAATTTCTTGTGCACACAGATGCCTCCATGTTTGGGCTGGGAGCCGCGTTGAGCCAAGTAGAGGACGACAGGATGGAACACCCGGTGGAATATCTCAGCCGGAAACTATTGCCCAGAGAAGTAAGTCATGCCACCGTGGAGAAAGAGTGCCTAGCTCTAGTATGGACATTGAAAAAATTGCAGCCCTACCTGTACAGTCGTCCCTTTACACTCATGACTGACCATAACCCCTTATTTGGCTAAACCGAGTGGCTGGAGACAACCCCCGTTTGTTGTGCTGGAGCCTGGCTTTACAACCTTACTATGCAATACAGGCCAGGCAAACAAAACGGCAATGCAGACGGTTTGTCTAGGCAAACGGAACTAGAACCTTAATTTGACTTACCCGGACATCCCCAAGTCAACCCGGCAGGGTCTCGGCGGGTATGCCGACCCATGGAACTGAGGGGGAGCGATGTGAAGAAATTACAGTGTTATTTCACTTTTTGCCGTTCAGTAGCTGTTGCTACCGAACACCGACCACCCTCCTGGCACATTATCTTCAAAGAGAACAGTCAATTAAGTGCTCTCCCTGTGTGGCCGCCGTTCGTATGGTCGAATGCCACGTGCAGGAGAAAACGGCGGCCATCTTGTTCGCACGAAAGGAAGCAACGGGACTTTGTCATTGAGTGTCTGGAACTAATATCAGACACTAGACTTCCCGAACACCGGTCAAACTGTAAGAACGCCTGCTTCCTTTTCCCAAACAGCCAGGAGAGCACTGTTCGGTACTTTTGTTCCCACGAACTAGGGGAACAATCGCTACCATGAGCCAGGGGGTGCCGTTCGTGCATTTATTCATTTTTAAGACTTGTTGAAATAGATCGACCGCACAAGCTAAACTCATGGAACTGTTTCTGGGCAGGAGCCTCGTGTGCGGTCGGTCAAAATTGGAGCTCAATAAAATTCCCAAACCCCTGAACTGATCTGAGTGATTTTGGGATATGTTGGTCACCCAGATCAGGGCTATCAGGGGATATAACATGAAGATTTTATGTGTTTTGTGGTATTTTTCAAGTTTTATGAAAAATTTGTTTTTTCTGCCTAGAGATAATTGAGTTATTACTTTATCTGACTCAATTATCTCACGTGCAGAGAGGAGGGAATTGTCTGTTTGTATTGGGAGTGTCACACTTTGTCATTGTATTATTATTGGTTGTAAACTTTGTGTCCCTGTCCCCCACAAGGTCCATGTGGGAGTGCCCCTTGCATGGGGACTTGCAAAAAAGCCAGTGTGGCACCCATTAAAATCATTCCTGTTACACCCTTCATCTAGTTTCAGCTGATGTACCTGTCTACTTTACTGGGAGAATACACTTGGCAGACTGTCATTCGTTTGGAGAATCATTCGACTCAACACTCGAACTGGGAGCTATAATCACTCAGGCAGTTCGGGAGAAAATACACAAACGGGTAGCTACTATACCAGCGTTCGTTACAGGGACATAGACATATAAACTTTATTCTTCAAAGCATATACGGCAAAAGGATATGTGTGCACCTTTGGTAAATTGGATGTGATGTCATGCCACATGAGGATTGCATATTGCCTGGACAAACATAGTTACATAGCTGAAAGAGACTTGCGTCCATTAAGTTCAGCCTTCCTCACGTTTGTTTTTTGCTGTTGAACAGTTTGAAGCACTTGCAATTTTGCAACAAGCTAGGAAATAAAATCCTTCTTGACCCCCAGAATAACAGTCAGATTTAAACCTTTAAGCAGTGCTCAACAGACTGCATAATACAAAATTGAAATGCATGAAAACTGGTAAAATGGAAAGTCCAGCCATAGGCTGATAAAGCGGTTGCAGAAGATGCTGAGGGTTTACAGAAGATATAGCAGGTATACATAGATACCTATCCCTATACATATCCTACTCAGGTAATGCAGAAGTGAATATCTGGTTAGGTTTCTTCTACTTGGAACACAATGATAGGCAGAGAGAGAGGCATGTTAGCTCAGTGCTCTAAGCCTATTATTACTGTCCAAGCATGTCAGGGCTAATGGAGAACTTCACTACGTCAAGCAGAGGCATGGTGCCTGTTTTTTTTGTCAAACCGCTTGAATATAATTTGAGGTACTGTACTCAATGACAATTTGTGCCATAACAACTACAATGAGTTGTAATAGTTATGTTGTTCAGAGCAGGGCTGCCCAATAGGTAGATCCACAGATGTTGTAGAACTAAAACTCCCATGATTCTTTACATTCCCTTAGAATGACAAATTATCATGGGAGCTGTAGTTCTACAACATCTGGGGATCTATCTATTGGGCAGCTCTGGTTTAGAGTAATACAAGTATAGGGAATGGTCATGGAGTAGCATTTATGATGTTATCCTGTCATTACAATTACCCTCTTTTTAGCAGATAAAGTTATTTTATCATCAGAGCTGTCAGAGTCCTCACTATAATAATCATCATCGTCGTCATCATCATCATCGTCCAGATCATTTTGTATTCTCATCGTTTCTTCTGTAATGACAAAATAAAGTATTTTCACGGGGGTGGCGCTAGTGATCCAATCCTGCATGACACACTTCTCAAGATCTTGAGAGATTGGGACAATTGGAAGAAATAATTCATTGGGATGTTACCTCTCCTCAGTCACCTCTCTTGCCTAGGGGTTTTCTGATACAACATCAGAGCTGGTTGTGCCTGCCTACATCTGAAGATCAATTACCCATAAGCAATGCAGACATTAGGTTATTAGAGTGCAGTTCCTGGCAGACATATCTTTTATCTAACGGATATGGCAGGAAGGGTGGACTGCATCCATGTGCTGTAGTAAGACATGGACTGTTTCAGCAGTTCAGACACCATAATCTGCTTGTGAAGATGAGGCGTCTAAAGCAGATACACACAGCCATGAAAGTGGCAGATATGGAGGACTAGAGCAGACATCAGACCCTTCTAATCAGGAACATTCTGGACATGATACTAGCCTTCAAGGTACCTCATTTTATAAGGCATTGACTGTGTTCCTTGCTAACAAGAATGTGGCTATTGAATCAGGGCTGCTGGATGGCTGACATCCAGCACACATGCTTCAAATTCAGGCCTAGATACTTCAAATCTGGATTAAAAAAATTCTGAAATATTTGCCAGCGAGCAGCCAATGGGCAAGTAGTTAAAAAAACATCTGTGGCCTAAAGATGAAAACTGTGGAAGCTCACCAGAGTTTGCTAGCCAGCAACCACATTAAAGATAAGCAAAATATAGCTGCGAGGTGTACTGTGCCTGAGATGGAGCATGAGGAGTCTAAGAAGTGACAAGAGGAAGGAAAAAAAAGGGTAGGAGAGGAAGGGAAAGGGGATGGGAAGTCGGTTCCACCCAAGTATACCTCCCAGGACCTAAGCAGTTGAAGATGTAGGTAGGGACTGCTGGTCCGGGATCCGAATCAGGTTTGTTAGCTATGGGTACCATAGCTTGCACTTGCGTTAGGGAGGCAATAAGGGCCTCCATTAATTGGATTTCTTCTTCTTTATCAATTCACTGGGTCAGAGTCAGTGTGAAAGTCTGGCTCCAGAGGACAGGAATCATACCTCTAGCTTCATTGGTTAAGTGTCTAGTCAAGTGCTTCTTATATTTTCAGAGCGAGATAATAATAGTGAGGGGGGCATTGAAACTAATACTTTTTTTTTCTTCTAAATCTTCTTATCTTCAGTCCCAATAAATGCCAAACACTTGAAAAAAAAGGAATTTGAAATCACACCAGAAAAATTAAAAACAGCAATGCAAAAAATCTATCTTTGCCATGGCAGAGAGAAGTGAGACATGCCTGCTCACTCCAGTGAGAATTCAAGGTGTGGAATAGCCTTTAGAACAGCTTTGATGCTCCAGTCAGCATAGAACCCTCACACGTCAAACATGGCTTCATTATTATTTGCGTTTCAGTTTTGAATTTTTCTGGAGGGCTTTTTGCGATCTGTTTTTTGTTTTGTTTTCTTTTTCCAAGAGCTGCACCGCTGGTTTATGGATTTTGTTTGACCTCTGTTGGGATTGAAGATAAGATTTAGACGACTTCAGATGGCAAGTATAATTTATTTTTTACAGGTATTAGTTTTAATGGCCCCACTTCATTATAATTAGGGTGAGGGGGGTAAGTAGGGCTAATTTATTTTATGAGGGGGTGTTGCCAATGGATTAGCAATAAAATAATAGGGGTCCAGGCACTCCTTGGTTCAAGACAGGCACTTTATTGAGAACCACAACAACAACGTTTCAACCCCAAAAGCTTGTATACAGTCAAGCTTGACAAAGACCTTTTGGGGTCGAAACGTTGCTGTTGTGGTTCTCAATAAAGTGCCTGTCTTAACCAAAGAGTGCCTGGACCCCTATTATTTTACTAATGTTTGGAATTCTGGTGTTTGATTCCGGCTCAGCAAGCACCCTGGCTCAGATTTGTGGGAGTGAGTGCAGTTCCACATATACTATTCAAAGTGGATTAGGGATGTCTAGCTACCTGGGAGGGCATTGAGGCTTATTCATGCCACTAACTGGGTAGGGTGGACAATGGCATATCCTCTCCCCATTGTATAATTCCTATGAGCCCCCATCTGCTGCTAATGGGTGGAGGCTGGAGTCAGGGGTATTAGTTTCCCTTACTTTAAAATTAGTAGCCCCCCTGCTCACCCCATGTGAGGGCATGGGGGTGGATATAAAGATGTCCCCACCCCAGTTTATTTTCTTTTCTTTAATAGCCCCCACCACAGGTCACTGGTAGGGGCAAGGGAATTGCCCCCTTCCCCCATTATTTAATTTTAAGTCCCAAACCTGATACCCAATTTGAAATGTTAAAATCTCCCGTACAGTAGTATAAGGGTTTATTCATCCAGACTTCTGCTGGAACACTGGGAGAAATTGGATCGGATTCCTACATAGCAACATGAGTGTAGGGGCTTTATTTTAACTTGATTACATAGTTGTGTAGTGTGAGAGTTTTTTGACATTTATATACCGTCTATGGGGTTTGTTTTATTAGATTTTGTGGGGCTCTGCTTGTACCCAGGTATTGTGTTGTGTAGTAAATCATAGGGCTAGACGTAACTTACTAAATTCGTATTTCGTTTTTGCAGCATCTTTATGAGCCTTACAATATAATCTGAAATAGAAAAAAGTAAGAATACATTTAATTTAGTAACATCTACACATGGACTTGCATTCTGTAGAAGAAACAATAAGCAGCAGGTACAAGATAACCAAAACCTACACTGGACCAACACAGTTAAAAGCATAGATCAGCAAGTCAGGTCAACAGAGAAGGAAATAGCTAAAGAAAATATTTTTTGGACCTAGTTAGTCCTTATACACACTGACTTCTGTCTGCTGTTGAGTTGTCTGTAAAGTTACTTACCCAGTGAGACATCATGCCATATTTAAAACAATGTTATTTTTAAAGTTAGTGTTCCTTTAAGAGCATGACCCCCAATCAAAGATGGAACAAAAGCAATCTCCAATTAACATCATATTCCACCACATTTACTTAAACTAGCCAATCACACAATGGCAAGGTTTTATCAAAGTGTCCACTTTCACGTCTAATTTTCAAGGCATTTTTTGTGCAATTTAGTAAATGCAACCCAAGAAATGTATCAATCTTTCTTTCACTTCTCACCCCTCTTTTACTGCTGCTCCAAATGTGGCGGTCTTCTGAAATCTACATTTCTGCAAATTAATTTAATATATTCAAAATAATGACAGAACTTAGCAATCACTTTTTGAACACTTTCATAAATCCCACTACAACTATAAATATAATTATTTGAGCTATATTATATCAACTTACTCATATTTCTCATTTGTAGAATCCTCGAAATATATGCCACGGCTCAAGCCACACGAATAGTGGTATGTCTTTTTGCAGGAATCTTCATGACACCCAATAGTTGCACCTTTTTCTTTACATTTCCAGCATTTCTGCAAAACAAACAAATACAATGCACAACCATTGTATAAGGCAGTGTTTCCCAACCCAGTCCTCAAGGCACACCTACCAGTCCAGGATTTAAGGATTACCCAGTTTTGTCTAAGGTGTTTTTAGAAAAAAAAGAAAAAACACCTTAGACACAACTGGGTCACCCCTAAATCCTAGACTGGTAGGTGTGCCTTGAGGACTGGTTTGGGAAACACTGGTATAAGGAATGAGAGACAACTAAAGAAAGGTTTGCATGAACTTCTAGTGCACAATCTCAGTTCTCCTCTTCACTTTGTATCTCAGCTTTTCGTGGAAGTAGATGAATTCACGAAATACGGCTAGAAGATGTGATTTGGGGAAATATGCCTGGCAGGTATAAGCAGGGGGTAATATGATAAAGGAATAGGTACCTTGGGTGAAAAGGGCTGGGAGAGATGAATGAGTCTGTGGTTATATATATGAAATGGTTATGGCATAGGGCACACTAAAAAGTATATACAATAAATCAGGTGCTCACACCAGATTCTGGCCCTCACAGAGTCCATAAAACACAGTACAAATAAAATTAAGAGGAGCACACTGTAATCATTATTTCTATTTATATCAAAACAAGTACAAAATACACACATTAATACAACATATACAAAATACACTGTGTACGGGTGTTGCGGTCACTGGCCCGCCGAGCCTCACGGCCGTGCCCGACCGGCACGGCCGCGCCGACAACACGAGCTTACCTGCTCGTCGGCGAGCCGGGAACCGCTCCTTCCGTTCTTCCGGGCATTACGCCCGAATCAAACATGGCGCCGACCACGTGGTCGCGCCTAAAAGTAGCTCCGCCCCCGAGAATTATACTAACGTGTGCGTGACGTCACGACGTCAACGCACACGCACGTTTTGGGGTCAGAGGTCGCCCTCTGACCAATCATAGCCTAGAGAGGTGTATTTAAACCCCTAGCTTTTCCCAGTACTTTGCCCTGTCGTGGTTTCAGTTTCCTGGTTTCCTGAGAGTGCTATTTTCGTGTTTCTGATTTCCTGGTATCCTGATCCTTGGCTTTTCCCTGGTTATTCTGATCTCTGGTTTCCCTGGCTTGGCTTGTTTAATCGGTATTGAGTATTTTCTGGCTTCCTTGACCTCGGCTTTCCCTTTGACCATTCTCTGTCTCTAGCGTATTAGTCCGGCCATTCTAAGGTCCGGTTTACGCTCTATCCTGTTATTTTCCTTTTCTTACTTATCTATATGTTTACATAGTTTCTGCGTGCTGGACCACATTACTAGCCGTGACATTACGACAGGGCCATGGATCCTGCAGAACTATGCAAACATATGATCGCCTGTGAAAATAGGGTGGAGGATATGGACCACAGGTTAGACCAATTTGCCCAGGCATTTCAGACCTTGCTCCAGAGGACTGCCTATTTAGAGGTCCCTCCTGTACCTCCTGTGGTTCCGCCACCTGTAGTGGTTCCCGTACCACATAAACCACCGTCCATAACCCTGTCACCTCCCCCTCGTTATGGAGGTGATTCTAAAGAATTCAGAGGTTTTTTAAACCAAATTGAATACCACTTTGAGGCCTCCCCAGGTTCATTCCCAACAGATAGATCAAAAATAGGCTATCTGAGGAACCAATTAACTGGAAAAGCCTTAACCTGGGCTAACCCCTTATGGGAAAGTGGTGACGCAGTAGCCCGTGATTACAGTGCCTTTCTCACAGCTTTTAAGGCTACGTTTGAACCTAAAGGCAGGGAGAAGAACGCTGCCAAAGCCCTTATGAGAATAAAGCAAGGCAGTCGTTCTGTAGCCGATTATGCAATAGAGTTCAGGACATTGGCGTCTGAGGTTGATTGGACCAATAGTGGTCTGGTGGCTGCTTTCTCTGAAGGTCTAGCTGAGAGTATACAAGATGAGACCGCAGCTAGAGACCTTCCGGTTAATCTTAATGAGTTTATTGCCTACATGATAGACATTGATAACCGGCTCAGAGAGAGAGAGAAAAACAAACAACGTAACAGACGTTCTAATTTGTCCATAGCTCCTCATTTCTCGAACCCAGTGGTGAGTAGCCAAGCGCCTCTTCCAGAACCTGAACCCATGCAATTGGGTAGCGCTAAACTCACTGAGGCAGAGAGACAACACAGACGTAACGAGGGGCTATGTATGTATTGTGGCAAGAAGGGACATCAAAGATGGTCATGCCCGGTTCGGCTGGAAAACTTGCACACCTAAGGCACGTACGGGGACCGACCTTAGGTGTGATGTATATGTCCCCTAAATTGACTAAGAACCGTTTCCTTGTCAAAGTTACCTTGTCTTTTAAGAAGACCACTGTTCAGTGTGAGGCTATGATTGACTCTGGGGCAGCGGAGAATTTCCTAGACAACGAGGTCTCTGCAAAACATCACCTGCCCTTAAGACAAAAAGAGAAACCTATAGCAGTCGAGGCCATTGATGGAAGGCCTCTTACCCAGCCTTTCATCACACACAAAACTCTGCCAATCACTGTCTCAGTGGGTATTCTCCACTCTGAAGAAATTACCTTTCAAATCATATCTTCACCTACTTGTCCGATAATACTCGGTTTCCCTTGGCTCCTGAGACACAATCCACGTTTGGATTGGATTGAAGGAGAGATTGTGAGTTGGGGTGAGAGATGCAAAGGTGTTTGCTTTAAGCAAATCCCACAACCTATTGGTACCATTAATGTTCCTATTGCACCTCCCTTGACCACACAAATACCGCCGCAGTATATGGATTTAAAAGAGGTATTTAACAAGGTCCAGTCAGAAGGGTTACCTCCTCATAGACCTTATGACTGTACTATAAATTTATTACCAGGGACCATGCCTCCCAAGGGTGGAGTTTATGCCTTGTCCCCCCAGGAAAATCTTTGTTTGGAAGAATATATAAAGGATGCTCTCAGAAAGGGTCATATCCGTAGATCCTCCTCACCAGCCGGGGCTGGGTTCTTCTTTGTCTTTAAAAAAGAAGGAGACCTACGCCCCTGTATTGATTATAGGGGTTTGAATAGGATTACCATAAAAAATGCCTACCCTATTCCCCTTATATCAGAGCTGTTTGACAGATTGAAGGGAGCTCGAGTCTTTACTAAGCTCGATCTCCGAAGTGCATACAATCTAGTCAGGATTAAGGACGGTCACGAATGGATGACCGCATTTAACACCAGAATGGGACATTACGAATACCTGGTTATGCCGTTTGGATTATGTAACGCTCCAGCGGTATTCCAGGATTTTATTAACGATGTCCTAAGAGAGTACCTTCACATGTTCGTTCTAGTGTACCTGGACGACATTCTCATCTATTCCCCAGACCTAGAGACACATCACGAACATGTGAGAATTGTACTGAAAACCCTGTTACAGAACGGTCTTTACTGTAAACTGGAGAAATGCCAGTTTGACCAAACGGAGATACAATTCCTTGGATACGTTATATCTCCGTCTGGTTTCCAGATGGATCCCCACAAACTGGAGGCAGTCTTACAGTGGCCATTGCCCAAGGGCCTTAAAGCTACTCAACGCTTTATAGGTTTTGCGAATTACTACCGCAAATTCATAAAGGGATTTTCCTCCGTGATTTCCCCTATAGCCAATTTAACCAAAAAAGGAGCAAATTGTATATCTTGGCCCAAAGAAGCAAGAGAGGCATTTGAATGGTTAAAATCTTTATTTTCCTCAGCACCTGTCCTGACCCATCCTGATCCAACCAAACCATTTATCCTAGAGGTGAATGCGTCAGAGACAGGAGTTGGAGCCATTCTATCTCAGAGAGAAAGTCCTGATACGCCTTTACATCCCTGTGGATTTTACTCTCGCAAACTCACACCTGCAGAGAAGAATTATGACATAGGGAATAGGGAACTTTTGGCCATTGTACTTGCCCTTAAGGAATGGAGGCATCTCTTGGAAGGTTCCAAAGAGCCACTTCTGATCTTTACTGATCATAAGAATTTGGCTTATATTGGGGACACTAAGAGACTGTCCTCTCGTCAGGCTAGATGGTCATTGTTCCTCTCCCGATTCAATTTCGTAATTACGTATAGGCCTGGTACTAAAAACACCAAGGCAGATGCACTTTCTAGGCAGTTTGAGACAGAGGAAGTTCCGGAACAGGAGATATATCCTATTATACCTCCTGAATGCCTCATTGCCACTACAGTTTCCGAAGTGTCTTCTCCACTCTTCTGTGCCATAATAGCAGACCAAACTCAGGCACATGTGGGAAAACCTCCGGACAAACTGTATGTGTCACTTCAGTTCCGAAAAAAGGTACTAGATATGTTCCATGACAACCTCACAGCGGGCCATCCTGGAGTCCATAAAACTCTCTCTGCCACCTCCAGGAAGTTTTGGTGGCCTGCTCTTAGAAACGATATCAAAGATTATGTTGGGGCATGTCAAATATGTGCCGTTTCTAAAGTTCCTCCTAGATCGCCCCCTGGACTGTTACAACCACTGCCCATACCTAGTGCTCCATGGACCCACTTAGCTATGGATTTCATTGTGGATCTACCCAGTTCAAACGGGTTTAATACAGTCCTTATGGTTATCGATAGATTCTCAAAGATGGCACATTTTGTCCCACTTAAAAAATTACCATCTGCTCAAGATCTAGTTCAAATATTCTTGAGAGAGATCTTTCGGTTGCACGGTGTACCCAAAAGCATAGTATCTGACAGAGGTACCCAGTTTGTTTCTAGGTTTTGGCGTTCCTTTTGTAAACAATTGGGCATCGAGCTCTCCTTTTCGTCAGCGTGGAGCAGCAGAGAGGGCGAATCAGTCTTTAGAAGCCTATTTACGTTGCTTTATAAATGCCAATCAGTCTAACTGGTATGAGCTCTTACCCATGGCTGAGTTCGCCAGGAACAACGCCACTCATGAATCTTCTAATCGTAGTCCATTCTTTGTAAATCAGGGTTATCACCCCGCTGTTTTTCCTTCTGAATTCTCAGACACGGAAATTCCTGCTTTGAACACCCGTTTAGAATCAATTCATGATACCTGGGATTCCGTCCATTCAGCTCTGCAAAAAACTTCATTACGAGCAAAGGTCCAAGCTGACAAAAAACGGGGCGCTAATCCTGTCTATCTTCCAGGTGACAGGGTGTGGCTCTCCACAAAACATATCAAGCTTAAGGTCCCGTCCATGAAATTTGCCCCTCGGTACATAGGTCCCTTTCGAGTTACCCAACGTATTAATCCAGTGACCTATTCTTTGGCACTTCCGCTCATATGAGAATTGCGAATACTTTCCATGTGTCTCTGCTCAAGCCCCTTACTTGCAATCGCTACACCAGGTTATCCACTCCTCCTCCGCCCTTGGTAGTGGGTGATCAAGAAGAATACGAAGTCCGTTCTATCATGGACTCCAAATTATCCAGAGGTGTCTTGTCCTATCTCGTTGACTGGAAGGGTTATGGTCCCGAGGAACGTTGTTGGGTTCCTGCTGACCGGGTCCATGTGCCCCGTCTTATCCGGTCATTTCACAACCGCTTTCCTCTTAAGCCGGGTCCTTCCCGCCCGGTGCGCGGTCTTCGAGTGGGGGGTACTGTTGCGGTCACCGGCCTGCCGAGCCTCACGGCCGTGCCCGACCGGCACGGCCGCGCCGACAACACGAGCTTACCTGCTCGTCGGCGAGCCGGGAACCGCTCCTTCCGTTCTTCCGGGCATCACGCCCGAATCAAACATGGCGCCGACCACGTGGTCGCGCCTAAGAGTAGCTCCGCCCCCGAGAATTATACTAACGTGTGCGTGACGTCACGACGTCAACGCACACGCACGTTTTGGGGTCAGAGGTCGCCCTCTGACCAATCATAGCCTAGAGAGGGGTATTTAAACCCCTAGCGTTTCCCAGTACTTTGCCCTGTCGTGGTTTCAGTTTCCTGGTTTCCTGAGAGTGCTATTTTCGTGTTTCTGATTTCCTGGTATCCTGATCCTTGGCTTTTCCCTGGTTATTCTGCTCTCTGGTTTCCCTGACTTGGCTTGTTTAATCGGTATTGAGTATTTTCTGGCTTCCTTGACCTCGGCTTTCCCTTTGACCATTCTCTGTCTCTAGCGTATTAGTCCGGCCATTCTAAGGTCCGGTTTACGCTCTATCCTGTTATTTTCCTTTTCTTACTTATGTATATGTTTACATAGTTTCTGCGTGCTGGACCACATTACTAGCCGTGACAACGGGTCACGGAGGAGTTGTGGTACACAGCCCAAGACCGAGCGCAGACACACATGGACACCCTGGCTGGTGCGGGTGGGCATGAGGGAGTATCGGACCAAATACCTAGGGGAGGGGTTAGGGCTCCAGGTTGGCCGGCTTGCCGCAGCCGTGGGGGAAGGACCTGATAATCCCCAGCAGGAGACACCGAGAGGCTAGTGAGATGACCCACAACCATCTTCCGACCACCTTCCCCCACTACGCCGCCTCTCACCCCCGCTCCTCCCTCTTCCCCCCCCACCCTTTCCTCCATGAGGCATGCGCCCTGGGGGCTCGGTCCAGTGAGTGACCACACTAAGGCATTCCTGCTTGTGCTAAATTTAAGGCACACGCCCAACTGAGTGCTGAGCTGCTGAGGTCACACCATTTTACTTGACAATGTGTCGCCTGTACTAACTCATGCTGGAACACAGTCACGCGCACTTGCGACATTTGCCAGGGGACCTGCGTGTACCTCCCCGAGGTGCACGGTACAACGAACCCTCAGTTCCTCCCCCTGGCCGGGAAGAGGACCCCGGTCAGGGGACGGAAACTCAAAAACCCTAGCGAATGAGATGGAGACACATTAGTTTAGTCTGTTACAATGTTTATCTTCTAATATTTGACTGTCGGAAACTCTCTATGTTACCTCTATCAACAATGTATGTCACATACAGTCGAGCCCAATTGAATCAGTGACGAGGTAATACCCTATTACACTGAGATATGAGATCCTAGAGCCGACACGGTGAGGGACCTGCGAGTCCCGAAATGATGCCAAGTACATGGAGACCTGCGAGTCTCGAAGTTGTTTATCTGATATAAGTTTTATATTGAAAAATAAAAAGAAATTTACAAAAAAAAAAGAATACACTGTGTACAATATCTCTATAGGCAACATCAGAAAAATACTCAAACGTCAATAATCAATGGCAACACACACATACATTTGATAATAGACACACCAATGATGCAAAACATGAATACATATATAAAGAAATCCATATTACACAACAAGAATGAGTGAGGACAAACAATATATGGAGATTTAGGTACCAAACACAACCCCCTAACGTTTTGACGTAACACTTTTCTCAAGGGAGGATAATCCAATATACTGATTACTCAGTTATATACCCCTTACAACATGCACAAAACATCAGTGGCATCATGATCATGAATGCAAGTGTTCCAAAGAAAAGATCGATTTCATATAAAAAGTGAAAAACAAGCAAAACAAAAAATTAAAAGGAGCACTATAGGGTCAGGAACACAAACATGTATTCCTGACCCAATAGGGTTAAAACCACCATCTAGTCCCCTTGGCACCCTCTTGCCTCCCTAAATATAGTAAATCTAACTTGTATTCAAATATGCAGCTGCATACTTTGTGCCTGTTTCCTTTAGACCTGCCCACTGCCTGCTGACATCAGCAGAAGTGGTAGCCTGATCCAATCACAATGCTTCCCCATAGAATTGGCTAAGACTGACAAAGAGGCAGATCAGGGGCAGAGCAAGCACAATTGAAACACAGCCCTGGCCAAGCATCATCTCCTCATAGAAATGAATTAAATCAATGAATGACAGTGAATGTTTGGATGCATTTTAGGCAGTCATGACCCAGGAAGGATCTCTAACAGCTATCTAAGGAGTGGCCAGTGAAGTCATCACTAGGCTGTAATGTAAACACTGCATTTTCTCTGAAAAGACAGTGTTTACAGCAAAAATTATTCTACTCACCAGAACAAATTCAATAAGCTGTAGTTGTTCTGGTGACTATAGTGTCCCTTTAACCCCTTAAGGACACATGACATGTGTGACATGTCACAATTCCCTTTTATTCCAGAAGTTTGGTCCTTAAGGGGTTAAAGACAAAACACCCACCCCCAGAAACCAATCTGGGATTTAACATATTGTAAAGTACCTGAGGGAATCCGATAACTTCACATAAGCTTGTGCGCAGAACGGTCACAATGCCTGTGTTACCTGGCTTACTACAGAACTGAAAACAAGACTTGAAGCACATCCATGTTCCACCAGCTTAGGGGAGTTCAGTGCAAGACATACAAATCGCAACAAAGCGCGCATGCACCAGTCTCAGAAAGAAATTAAGAACACATCTGCTTTTCATCAAATGCCCCTAGTGCACGTAAGCTAAGAGTGATGAAAGACTAGATAAAGCTTACAGAATCACACTATGCGTTCTAGACACAGGACTAATAAGCATCTCCAAATGGGTATAGAAGCACACAAAAACCAAATTATAACAATAAAAATGTTAAGCCACTGAATAAGTAGCTCCTCTGCCTTATGGGATATGGCACCCGATTAACAGGTGCCATTGATTTGTGTGCATATTTCGAAGGAGATTTTATTTATCCATACATTGATTGGGCCAAATAGATTAGTAGAACAGTTAAGGGAAACAGGTTTATGAACCTGATAAATTATAATTTCATGTCTCAATTAGTAGAAGCGCCAACTTAGATTAAGTGCTTGTTTGAATCTTGTAATAACTAATAATACTGACTTTTTTTTCAAACATTCAAGATGGAACACTTGTAACTAGTAAACATAATTTGGTGTTATATGGGTTGCACAAAACGCTTAATCTTAAGAAAGCTAAATTCAATAGGATAAGGGTATCATTACAACAAATTGACTGACAGGAATCATTGACTGGCAAAAGCGCAGAGGATAAATGTAAAGTCTTTAAAGAAATTCTACAAAAGTACTTTTTTCAATACACACCATTGAGAAACAAATATAAAAGAAGCAAAATAAAACCAATGTGGTTTATTTAAGGGCCAGTCATATTATACATAATAAGAAAATGAAAAGCTCATAGCCAAAGAGCGCAAGACCAACTTTAAATATTTTATTTAAATACATAAATGCCAAAAAGGTTAAGAGTTAAAGTGTTGGTCCATTGGAATCTGAAATGGGTGAGTTAATCAAAGGGGATCAAGACAAGGCATACATTCTAAATATTTTTTCTTCAGTATCTAGGGAAAAAGAATCTATACCTGTAGATATTCAAATCTCTGTTACAAAAGCCTTACAGCAAACGGGCAATTGCTTAACACAGGATAAAGTGCTACAGAAATTAAATAAATTTATGTAATGTAAACAATCTCAGGGCCAGATGGCATTCACCCCCTAGTGCTTAGAGAGCTGAGTGTAGGAATATCCATACCACTGTATTTATATTATCCGGATACTTTTCCTTCAATTGTACCAGATGATTGAAGAAAAGCAGATGTGGTGCCTACATTTAAAAAGGGTTCAAAAGCTCAACCCAGGACTACAGACATATGACCTTAACACTACAGACCAACTACAGACCTATGATCTTAACACTACAGACCTATGATCTTAACATCCGAGGTTGGGAAATTATTTGAAGAGCTGTCATGGAATAATATTCGAGAATCAACATGGTTTTATGAAAGGAAAGTCAAACTAAACTAACTTACCGTATATATTCGAGTATAAGCCGAGTTTTTCGGCACATTTTTTGTGCTGAAAAAGCCCCACTCGGCTTATACTCGAGTCAAGGTCTGTATTATGGCAACTTACATTGCCATAATACAGACCAGGACCACCGGCTCATTACAAGCCCGCGGTCCTGTTGGGTGACTGGCCGCAAGCTTTTACTTACCTTTGTAGTCAGCGGCCGTCAGAGTCAGGGTTACTGTGGCAATGCCTCGCGTGGCACGCAGACCACAAGACTTACACTGTGAGCTGAACTGGGGAGCTGCACGGAGCTGACAAGGAGCTGACCGGAGCTGCTACAAAGGTAAGTCACAGCTTGCCCCGGGCCCCCCCTGCACAGCCCATCCACTGGACCACCAGGGAATGTAACAGCCCCCATCCCTGGCCAGGCAACAAGCAGGGAGAGGGGACAAAAATAAATAAATAAATAAATAAATATTAAAATAATATAAATAATAATATTAAAATAATTATATTAAAATATTTAAACCCCCACCCAGTTTACACACACTGCATTCACACAAACACACACTGCATTATATACACACACACTCTGCATTATATACATACAGTGTGTGTATGTAATGCAGATTGTGTGTTTGTATGAGTGTGTGTGTATATAATGCACACACTCATACAAACACACACTCTGCATTATATATACACACTGCATTCACACACACACGCACTGCATTTTTATATACACACACAAACACAAACACACACACTCTGCATTCATTATATACACTACACAAACACACACACACTGCATTCATTATATACACACACTACACAAACACACACACACTCTGCATTCATTATATACACACTACACAAACACACACACACACTGCATTCATTATATACACACTGGATTCATTATATACACACACTACACAAACACACACACACTGCATCCATTATATACACACTGTAAATTAATATTCGATTAATGTAATTTTATTGGGATCTAATTTTATTTAGAAATTTACCAGTAGCTGCTGCATTTTCCACCCTAGGCTTATACTCAAGTCAATAAGTTTTCCCATTTTTTTTGTGCTAAAATTAGGGGACTCGGTTTATATTCGGGTTGACTTATACTCGAGTATATACGGTAATTAATTCTTTATATATCAATGGTAAGACCCCACCTTGAATATGCAATGCAAATCTAGGCACCAGTTTTTTTTTGTTTTTTTTTTTAAATTCTTTATTTTTCTTGTGCATAAGAAAACATACAATCTTGCAGAGCCACGAAAGCAGATGCAAGCATTTCAACAATCTTTATGTACGTGACAGAAAACCAGCACATTTTATATATGTATATACATTGAGAATAACAAGCTTTGATGCTTTGGTAAAACATGGTGTTAATGCCTAGCTACACAATCGTATGACAAGTTAGGTTATGCTTAGATTTTTAGGTGTGTGGCATAGCAGATATAGTTTAAAATTTTGATTTTATAATATGTAATATAAACAGGTTGGGCCATTTAACGCAGTATAAAAACGACTTAATGTGTATTATTAAGCTGCAAACAGGCTAGGTCCAGACGTCGATCTGGTAATAACATGAGATACACAGGCTTACATAGCTAGGTACCGACGCAGGCTAGTGCGATTCGGTATGTTTATAGTATTGATATGTGCGGGGCCCTGAGGCGGCCCTCCGAAGGGGAGCCAGACACCCATCACCGAGCCCACATAAAAATCTACTTATACCTTAGCAGCTAAACTACAGGGGCAACCAGCCTGAGTGTGAAAAAGCTAATCTGTTAAATGATTAGTAATATGGCTTAACAGTGTGTGAGAAGCCAAGTGGCTAGGTGTTACACATGCGGAAACCAGGGAGGAATCGGACTAAGATGGTACACCATCCCAGTGAGGGGTGTCTAAATCTTTCAGACCATCCCCAACTAGAATAGCCGGACAGGTTTAGCGATGGCCCCAGTGCTTGCACACCCGTGGATATTAACTGGTCAATAGAAGCAGGCTTAACATAACTGTTGACCACAGGACAACATTTTTTGCAGATAGGATATGAACATGAGGGGTGTACAGTGGATATTATAGGGAAGTATGTGACATTGGTACATGTTGCAGGTCATTAAGCTATATGCTAGGCAGACCAATATTTCCAGATGAGCAAGCTAATTGGTAGGTTAATGCTTGCTGGGTCATTTCCTGAGGTGGTACTGCTCTCTTGTCCCAAGTGTGTTAGGGGGGAGATAAACAGGAATATATCTTACGCTTTATGGAGGGAGAGGGGGGGGGGGGGCTGTTATTAGTAGCTTGAGGACAAAAGGTAAACCGTATATTAAGGCAAAGCAGATAGTAAGGCAAAACGAATATTGAGCATAATCATGTCTTTGGTTAATATGGCATACACCGGAGTCCGGCAGACCTGGTTGCTCTAGCGCAGGGGTAGGCAACCTACGGCACTAGTGCCATGCACGGCACTCGAGGTGTCTTTGCACGGCACTCAAGGCTGCTAGAGTCAAACAGGCTCTGGCCTATCAGGAGTCCCAGTAAAACTTCAGATATCTGCTAATCCGAAAAGGTGGTGAAGGACAATCCTCAATTTATGCATTGCAGCACGTAGAGGAAGTGATCTCAGATCACTTCCTCCCAGCACTTGTGAATAGGAAGCCACACTGCAGTAGAGCAGCTCGCAGTTGCTGTTGCAGCTCCTGTCCTTGACATGTACCTGGCCAGACTTGTCCCTACTGGAACCCAGGGAAGCCACCCACACTGCTAGATATACACAGAAATGCAGAATAATCCTCCCCTCATACAAATAATACGGACAGCCCACACACAAACATACACACAATCCGCACACCACTAACAATCCACATACATGCACACAACCCCACATGCAATACCCCAAACAGCCCCCACACACTACCAAACGCACACTTTCACATATCCATCCACACACACACACAATACCACAAGCAGCACCCATACACAGCTTACATTCATATGTATCATACACAATACCATAAACTACTCATGAACATAAACAATATAATAGCTCATATACGCAGGGCCTTCTTTAACGCGGGGCAAACTGGGCAGCTGCACCGTGAGCCCTGCTGGCCTCAACTATTTCTAACCCTCTGGCTGGTAATCTGCACACTAAGGAGGCCCACCGGGTGGCCCATGCACAAAGGTCAGCAGGGACCCGCCACACGCTGAGGTGCTTTAACAGCGCGAGCGGGCCCCTTGCTTTTCGGCAGCAGGCTGGGAGGAAGTGACGGCCACGCATCACTTCCTCCCACAAAGAGAGGAGCGCGCAGGAAAGAAGAGTAGGCAGATTGGAGGGGGGCTGGCCAAGAGCTCTAGACCCCAACTCCCAACGCCTTCAGCCACCAACAGGAAAGGTAGGAAACTGGAGGGTGAGTTTTAAAGCGTATGTCTGTCAGTGTGTGTGTGTGTCATATCTGTGTGTGTCAGTATGTTTGTGTGTCAGCATGTGTATGTGTCAGTATGTCTGTGTGTGTGTCAGTATATCTGTGTGTGTGTCAATATGTTTGTATGTCAGCATGTCTATTTATGTGTCAATATATCTGTGTCAGTATATCTGTGTGTGTGTGTCAGTATGTTTGTATGACAGCATGTCTGTGTGTATGTCAGTATGTCTCTGTGTGTGTGTGTGCTTGCAATCACGCCAACACCACATACAAACATATTCCACAAAAACACACAAAAACTGCTTAGTGCTAAATACAGACCTGCAAACATGAGTAAATGGTAGAGCCCCAGCTGTCAATGCATTTCTGGAGTTGCACGACAGATGGGGATCTACCTTTTAATCACCCGTGCAACAGGGAGACCGCCAAGAATTCTTGCACCTCTCTACTTTAGGTCCACCACTGTGTTGAGGTGTAGGACGTGATTGCATGCCTGGGAAGGGGGGGACAAGGTCCAGGGGGCCCTAAGCAAATGCTTTGCCCAGGGTCCAGTCATTATTAAAGACAGCCCTGCATATATACGCACAAATACAATGATACAAAGCAATTACAGTACAAACACAAGCAGAATACGGCAGCACACCCACCTCGATTTATAAAAAAAAAAAGGACCGGCACGCTACAGGACATCACAATCCTATATCGGCACAGTGCTGCTAAAAGGTTGCCTACCCCTGCTCTAGCGTGACTTGTGCAGCAGGAGGTAAGTCCGCAATCTGCCCGCTCTCAACTACGGGATCTGTGAGGCTAAGCCAAATAGACTTTAGATCCAGTGTTCATCTGGTGTCGGCTGCTGCAGTTCAAAAGGGTAATTGGAGGCTGTGATAAGTTAGGTAGAAAAAGAAAGAAAAAAAAAAGGAAAAAGTCCCCAACGGTATATATCCATTTAATTGAGGACTGAGTGTTCTGCGGCTATGGTAACGGTATTATAATAATTGGGAAGGACGGCGTGTCTCTTCATGCTGTCTGAGGTGTTTCAGGTGGTATTTGTTGTTTGGAGTTCTCTCCTTAGTTCTCGTGGTATAAATGGAGGGGCATTAGCTGGGTTCCAGCTGTGAGTGGTTGTAGTTGGCACACCGTTAGCCATAGAGTCCCCTGGGAGCCCCAGCACCGGCAGTAGCCCTTTTGCTCCCTGTATGTCGTGGACTGGGTGAGTGGCGTCTCCATGTTGTACCTGCAGTGTGCGGGGAGATCTCCATCTATAGGGGATGCTGTTCACTCGTAGGCGTGCCGTGAAGGGTTGGAGAGAGCGGCGCCATGCAAGTGTGTTCCCCGATAGGTCAGCGTAGAAGGAGAGCGCCATGCTCTCGAAGGAATATGGAGAGTGGTTGCGTACCGCGTTGAGGACTGCCGTTTTGTCTCTGCTCCTTAAAAACCGGACAATCAGGTCTCGAGGTGCCCCGGCCGGGGCCTTAGTCGGTTTGGGTAAGCGAAACATCCCCTCAATTTCTACAGCTTTCGCTTGTTTGGGCGGTAGGAGCGCTTGGAGCAATCTGCGTACCAAGTGAGGTAGCTCGGCTTCCGTTGTAGCTTCAGGGATCCCCCTGACTTTGAGATTTAGGCTTCTCCTGTGGTCCTCTGCCGCCGAGAGCCTCAGCTCCGTTTTTGCCTGTTGCTGCGTTAGCTCACATACCGTTTGTTGCAGCTGCGATATCTGCATCTTGTTTTGGTTAGTGTCCTGTTCCAGTGTGGCCATGCGGTTTGTTAGGCCTCTCAGGTCCTGTCGTATTTGGGCCACATCGGTCTGTAACGTACGTTGTAGGCCTGCGAGCAGGTCTTTCAGGACCGCCGTTGTGACTGGGGCCGAGTCTGGTGGTGCAAGAGGTGGCTTGGGGGCCGGTATTGGTAGTACCTGTTCCTCCGCTGCACCATCCAAGAAGTCATCCGACATGTCGGAGTTGAAGTCCGCAAAGGCGGCCATCCTGGCCTCTCCCGCTCTTTGGGCCTGGCGCCAGAGGTCCCCTATGTTTCTGCTTATGCTGGGCTTGTCAGGCTTAGATTTCTTGGTCTTTCGACCCATTGTGTCTTTACCCTGCAGTTGCTCCGTTTTAGGCTTGTGTCTGAGGGTTGTACAGCTCGTTTTCGACGTTTTAGTGGCTTGTAAGTGCAGAGCTGTTCCGACATGCGGCCATTCAGTTCAGCTGCCTGGCTCCGCCCCATTCAGGCACCAGTTTTAAAGAAAGATGTTGCAGAGCTAGGAAAAGTGCAGAGGCAAACTAAAAAATTACTAAGAGGGATGAAAAAAATTACTTATGAGAAAAGGCTAAAAAACTGAATTTGTTTTCTTTAGAAAACAGGCGCCTCAGAGTGGATATGTTAGCACTATACAAATATATACATCAGGGCTCGACAAATCCAAGGCACCAGGTCACTATGGCCACTAGGAATTTTGTCCTGGTGCCTTGATATTTGTCAGCTCGTTCAGTGGAGGTGGCCCACTGAGGGTGAATGCAGGTGGCAAGGGAGGAAGTTGTAATCCTTCAGTTCTCTTGCTCTGCTCCCTGTTGTGCCCTGCGGTGATACCATGAGCCGGGATATGACGTCACTCTGACCCTGGCATCAATAAACAGCTCTCGAGGGAGCAGAGCAAGAAGAGCTTAAAGATTACAGTAGACACACTGGGCCCCAGGTAAAGGATCCACTCCAGCTCTCCCAAAGGTAGGGAGGCTTGGTGGACTTGATTTGAAATAAAACAAAATAACAATATTTTGTGTGTGTGGGAAAATGTGTGTGAGTGTCAACATCAGTGTGTGTCTGTCAATGAATGTGTGTTTCTGTCAGTGAGTGTGTTTGTGTGTGTCCGTGAGTGTGTGTGCAGAGTGTCGGAGAGTGTCTGTCAGGGAGTGTGTGTGTATCTGTCTGAGAGTGTGTCTGTCAGTGAGTATGTGTTTGTCAATTCAGCAAGTGTGTGTCTGTTTAAGTCAGTGAGTATGTGTGTGTGTGTGTGTGTGTGTGTCTGTCTGTCAGTTAGTGTGTCTGTTTAGGTAATCAGGCCCCCGCTGGTTGCATGGGAAAGGTGTTCACTCGCCTTTTTTTTTTTTCCAAACGCCGTACCGGTGTCACCGTGGCTGGCCCCAGAGTGTGGAGAGGCTGAATGTAGGTTGCTGCACACTAGGAATCACCGCTAGTGGACGTCTGAGTGTCTGAGAGGTGTTATCAGGCAGCAATGTCACTAGAGGTGTTATCAGGCAGCAATGTAAACACTGCCTTCTCTATGATAAGACAGTGTTTACAATGAAAAGCCTGCACAGACAGGATATAGACACCAGAACCACTACATTAAACTGTAGTGGTTCTAGTGACTATAGTGTCCCTTTTTAGAATTGTATTTTTGTCGTTGAAAATTAAGCGTTGTTTTTAAAAAAAAAAAAAAAAAACCTGGCTCCTAACCTTTTTAGCTGGCTCCTAGATTACAAGCAAAATTGTCAAGCCCTGATATACAGAGTTAGCACAAACCGCTATGTGCTAACCTGTTCATTAACAAGAATATACAACAGACAAGAAGTCATCCATTGAGCGTGTAGGGAAAAGGCATTTCTGCTTACAGCAGAGGAAAGGGCTCTGAACAGTAAGAATCTCACAATGAATATGTGAGATTCTTTACCTAAATAAGCTTTCTCATTAGATTTTATCTTTTAATTTTTTTGTTTTTATTTTTTAAAGGCTTGGATGCTTTTTTTTCATAAATAGAACTTTCAAGGATATACTTGATATGTATGTAAACAGGTTGTTGATCCAATGAGAAATCGGATTTTCATTATGGATTCAAGAAGCATTTTTTTTCTCTTTTTGTTGCATATTTGGATATGGCTACAGTTGTTTTTGCCTTCTTTTGGATAAACAGCATAAAAGAATTGGCTTCAGGGTTCATCTTAATGGACTTCATTCATTTTTCCACCTAGACCACTATGTAACTATAGCGTTAGGATAACAAAGAATACAATTGACTGGGCAGGCACTGCCAGTGTTAAAAAAAATTGATTTACTTACCTTTTTCCCTTGCCGAGCTGGTCTCCTCTGTGCAGCTCTGTCTCTTTGACTGAGATCATCAGTGTTGATTATCTCAGCCAATCTAAACTGATCCATTGGAAAGAATTGGGAGGCTAGTGCATATAAGCAGCAACATTCAGCATTGAGCCAATCAAACCCTGTGAGGGAGCGAGCTGGAAATTCAATTTTACTTGTATAGTAGGAGTGTAAGGTGTAATATGTGGGTTTTGGTGGAAGGGGGCAGTGCGGCATTCTTGGATCCAGACACACAATTTTTTTGACCGATAGAACACCGGCTCTATTCATGCCAAGCCTCTTGAATATGAATGGGAAATTATCCAAGCCTTGGCTCAGGGCTTGACAAATTTGTTTGGAATCTAGGACCCAGCTAAACAAGTTAGGAGCCAGTAATTTTCAATGAGAAAATGCAATACTTAAAGGGACACTATGGTCACCAGAACCACTACAGCTTGATGTAGTTGTTCTGGTGTCTATAGCCTGTCCCAACAGGCATTTTAGTGTAAACACTGCCTTTTCTGCGGAAAGGCAGAATTTACATTGCTGCTTAGTAACACCTCTTTCAGACGGTCACTAGAGAGTCCTGGGGCACTGCTGCACCACGTGCAGCACCCAGGTTCAGTATCTCCAAGCTCTGCATGGAGGTGCTGAATGTTCCTCGTAGAGATTCATTAATTTAATGCATCCTGATGAAGAGATGCAGATTGGTACATTTGCTGCGCATGCACAAAATCCTCCCAATGCTTTCTAAAGGGAAAAGCATTGGGTTAGCTGAGATCATAAAGATTGATAATCTCAGCCATGGGGAAACTGGCACGGCGAGTGGGTAAAAACGATCGGAGGGGGCAGGTACCTAAATGCGCACGCACACACTGACGGGCTCACATACACACTCACGCTGACTACAGGCTTGCACGCACAAACTCATAACAGGCGCGCGGGCACACACACACACACACACTCGACAGACACACACACACTCTTGACAGACTCGCTCACACACACACCGTCTCTTGACAGGCTTACACACACTCTTACGCTGACAACAGGCTTGCACGCACACACACATATAGGCATTCACACACACATACACACACTCTGGCAGGCTCGCACACACGCATACATACACACTCTGACAGGCTTACACACACACACTCTGACAGGCTTACACACACACTGACAGGTTCTCACACACTCACACACACACACACTCTGACAGGCTCACACACACACACTCTGACAGGTTCTTTCTCTCTCACACACATATATATTATTGAAACCCACTCAGCCTCCCTACCTGTGGGAGAGCTGAGAGGGTCTTTCTTGGGGTCCAGTGGGGCTGCACTCTTCCTGTATGCGAGGGAGCAGTACTCTGCCTGTAGCTCCTCTCTGCTCCCTCGCGCTCTGTATTGATGCCGGGGCCGGAATGCCATCGTATTCTGGCTCCCGGCATCATTACACAGCGCGAGGGAGCAGAGAGCAGCTGCCTCGTGCGCCGCCCATATTGCTCCTCAATATCTGGCACATATGAGCTGGCACATCCCAGGCGCCAGGGCGACCTGGTGCCTGGGATTTGTCGAGCCCTGCCTTAGCTATCAAAAATCTACTTAAATATTCTGCGACAATGCAATTTTTCCAAGTCCTTCATAATACATCATATCATACATGGATCTTACACTGTTTTCTAATTACCATTTTTCTTCCACGTTGTATTTCCTTTTTCACTGACTCCACATCAAATCCACCCAAGACACCTTCACAAGAGTCTGATGTAACCACATTTGGGGAATATAACTGATAAGAAAAAGCAAATGATAAAGTTTTACATACAGCACTAATGTTTTATACAATATATCTGTTGTGTTTTTTATGCAGACTGGCTGGTGTGTGTTACGGCATTTTCATCTGTGTTATGATGAAATTGCTTAATAACAGTAGCTTGTCTTGCAGAGGCAATAGTTGATAAATATGGTGGGGTTAAGGTGAACTTAGTGTTTTAGGGTTCCGGGTTTTGTAAGGTCAAGTTATGGAAAGCTAAGTAATTATAAAAATTACATTTAATGTTTATACACCCTGTTCCAAATTATTATGCAAATTATATTTTTCTCAGTTACCTAAATAATTGATGTAAATAACAGTCAGCATAATTCTCATGTTATCAACTATTAAGAGTACAATTAAAATTTTATTGAACAAACCTCCTAATGATAACCGTAATTTTTTTAACGTACTTACCTCGCCCAAATCATAGATAGAGCCTCTCACCGCCACTTGGCACTAGTAGGGCCTCATCTGTCACTAGTCAAAGTTCCAATTTTTCGCTTCGGCAATAGCCTTACAGTCTAGTTCACCTGAGGAATTCCCCCTGTCCCCCCCTTTTTTATGTAAATGTTCTCAGACGCCCCTACTAAATCCAATTAATTAATTAATTTCTAGAATGTCGCAAGATGCATCTCCAATTGACGAGTTGCCTACTGAGGAGATACCATTCACTCCTATCAGACCCGAGTCTCCAGGCGTATCTCTCGCCCCTTCTACCCCTACGTCTTTGAGAGCATGGACTATTCCAAAAATTACGACCGAACTTAGGCTTAGGGGCATCCCTTTTCCTGCTATGGCTCGTAAGGCGGAACTCTACAGACTTTTGACCAACCAAGCCCCTGAGCCTAGGCCAGGCACTAGCTCCCAAGGTCAACCATCTGTCGCTGGCACAGCCACCCAGGACACCCTGGCCAACCTGCAGACCTTGAACAGCAGGTTAAGCAAGGTGGAGAGTGCCCCCCCCCCAGGTAACCTTTGTGACCTTTCAGCCCTCACCCCGGCAGTACCTATGGCACCAACACCCGCCCCTATACTTCCCCCTTCAGCTCCTGCCTCAGATATGTCTCCTTTTGTGTCACCAGCTCACTCCGTCCCAGACTCCATTAGGAAAGAAATCCTAGATGGGAAGGACGTGTGTCTGGTGTCATTGCTTATAGCCTCCCAAGACGTGCTGGAGAACTTTGGGGATATTTCGGTGGTTCTTAAAACCAGAGACCCTAGGCTCAACAAAAAACTATCTATTCCCAATTTAGTTTTGGCCTTCGGGATATACCGTGATGTCATCTGCTCGGTATATCCCCACAGGAGAGAGGAACTGGACCTCTATCTCCATAAAGTGGTGGATTTGGGCATCAAGTACGGGGGCTCATCTTTTTATGATTATCATAAATCGATATCAGCGAAAGCGGCGACACATCTGAAACTATTTAACATTATAATTAGCTGGTGTCAGATGGATACAGAATTATTCTGTTGCCACTTCGCTGGTCTGAGGCCCCCGTCTTGTGCCATATGTAATTCTTCTACTCACTTGGCTGATTTGTGCCCTTCTGTGGCTGATCCATCCACTTCCACTCCTCACAATAAACATGAAGGTGGTCAGCGGGATAAATTGGGTAGGCCCATCTCCTTTCTAGGGAAAGCTCAGGTGTGCAACAATTTCAATGCAGGTTCCTGCAGCTTCAGCGCCTGTAGATTGTTGCACATCTGCTCTATCTGCTTCAGGGCACACACTAAGACCATGTGCCCGGCCAGGTTGTCCCCTAGCAAGTGACTAACCGACATTAATATCGACAACCTGGCTTTTTACTTGAAAACTCATCCAAGTAGACATCTAGTGGAATATTTGTTAACAGGGTTCACCCAGGGCTTTCTCACGGGTCTCGTAGCCATTCCCTCAGGCACGCTGGAATGCCCCAATCTCCTATCAGCCTGCCTAGACCCAGAGGCAACGGACGTGCTCCTCTCCACAGAAATAGCACAAGGTTTCATGATCGGCCCCTTCACCTCCTCACCGTTTTCCTCCTGGCGCACTAACCCCATTGGCATAGCTGTACACAAATACTCAAATAAAAAGCGCATGATTATTGATTTATCGGCACCGCACTCTTCTTTTGTTCCCAGCATTAACGCACTCATTCCCGCAGACAAATTCTCACTACAGTACGTAAAAATAGACAACGCTATACGAACCATCATTTCAACTGGTAGCAACGCTTGGCTTAGTAAAACAGACATTACCAATGCATTCAAATTACTGCCCATGCACCCATCACTTTGGCACTTTGGCACTTGCACGGTGTTAAATGTCAAAACAGGTACTATTTTTCCACGTGACTCACTTTCTGGTCCAGAAGCAGGCCTAAACTGTTTGATATTTTCACAGAAACTCTATGCTGGCTGCTTCTGAACATTATTAGGTGTCACGCCATCATTCATTACTTGGATGACTTCGTCATAATATAACCGAGCGCACGCACACCCACCGATATCCTCAGCACCTATGCACTTTTCTCCACCCTCGGGGTACCTTTGTCTCCCTCTAAAACGATTGGCCCCACTACTAAGCTTACTTTCTTGGGGATAGAGCTGGACTCTGGTACCTTCCGTGATGGATGCCTTGCCGGGTTTTAGAAAAACTTCAGCCCTTTTTGAAATTTACCCCATCGTGGCGGCCGCACACACCTGGGGTCACCTCTGGTCCGGCAAGGCAGTAAAATGCTATTCCGACAACTCGTCAGCTTGCGATATCATTAACAAGGGGCGCTCTTCCTCCCTTACCATTATGCGGCTGATTTGCAAGCTGACCTGGCTGGCAGCAACCGTCCCGTTCCATCTTAATTCCAGGTGTTCTTCCAGGCACTCCCGTCAGCCCACCATCAACCATCCAGAACACCGAGGTTTCACGAGTTAATCCTGGATTGAACACACTTATGCACCAAGCTAGCACTCTTACGCACCAAGCACTATCACCTAACACAACTATCACCTGCAGTAGGGCACTTACCGTTTTCAATAAATTCACAGCTGAATTCGGATTACAAGGTGATTTTTGTACCCAAACTATGGTGGCTTTTGCCTCCTTTTGCCACTTACACTTAAAACTTTCCCACAATACAATTAAACTATACCTCACGGGGGTGCAGCATCACAGCCTCACAAATTTCCCTAACAACACCCCTTTTTTGTCATCATACACCATCAATAAAATCTTAAAGGGTATCTCAAAGTTTCGGTTCCACTTATCACCACCAGACTTCCAATAGATGGGCCTATCTTTAGATTACTTAGCAATCTCTTTGACGAATCCCCATTTGATCCCAACACAAACCTGGTAATCAAATCTGCTATCTATTTAGCTTTTTATGGGTTCCTAAAACCTAGGAAATGTACCGTTGTTTGTCAAGGAGATACCACACACAGCCTTAAAACCCCACAACTCACAAACTTAGACGATTATTACATTCTCACGATCCCATCTACCAAAACTAATCATTCCCTACACCCCACTATCATTCCTCTCTTTCCAACAGATAATGCTTGGTGTCCAGTTAAGGCACTAGACCACCTACGGTCAACTCCTAACACGCACTTACCAGACTCACCGCTCTAACAACTACAAGGGCACCCACTCACTACAGCAAAATTCACCACGCATGTTAGAATCTTATTGGGAAAATTGGGTTACAACCCAGCTTCGTTCTCCGGGCATTCCTTTCGCATAGGAGCCGCTTCATCAGCTTCTAGTACTAACACCCCAGTCCACATCATAAAGAGACTGGGTCGTTGGAAGTCCTCTATATACAATACGTACATTCCACGGCCAGAAAGAGAGCTTCGCCAAACCTTCAGGAATTTAGTTATGTAACAAATGCAATAAAGTGTGTTTTTTCGAACTTCTCTTTGCCCTCTTTTATTTACAGGCCCACTCGGACGTTGGTTTCGGCACACCACAACCAACTTTCATTTCAGACACTATCCATTACATATTAAATTCCGAGCACAAGTAGAAAGGCCATTAGGCCTGAATTTGTGGGAGGAGTAAGTCCCCTACTTAAACTCCCAGCCCCTACTCACCTCTGACGTTCGAGTTCAAGTGTTCCCCACCCACCAGCACACTTAGAACATACAATTCTCCTTGGTGGGCCCTCTTTTATTTACAGGCCCACTCGGACGTTGGTTTCGGCACACCACAACCAACTTTCATTTCAGACACTATCCATTACATATTAAATTCCGAGCACAAATATATATATATATATATATATATATATATATATATATAGTGTTTTGGTTTTTTAATCCTTTATTTTTTAAGTGCAGAGTTGTACTTGCAGATACACAATAGCTATAGCAAGCATTGCAGAAAGCATAGTAATACAATTGCATGGCACTCAGCTCAATGAAGTGGTCTGGGTGCCAGGTCCCTCAGATTTTAACCCTTCACATGTAAACATACCAGTTTCAGAGAAACTGCTATGTTTACATAGCAGGGTTAATCCAACCTCTAGTGGCTATCTTCTGACAGCCGCTAGAGGCGCTTCTGCGACGCTAGATGCGAAATTAGCATCCAGTGTGCAGAACGTCCATAGGAAAGCATTGAGAAATTAGTATGTGTGTGTGCCAGTGTTTATCTGTGTGTGTAGATATGTGTATCTGTATGTCTGTATCTGTGTGTGTATGTGCAATTATGCGTGTGTATCTGTGTGTCTGTGAGTGTCCGTGTGTGCATATGTTTGTGTGTATGTGTAGGTATCTGTGAGTGTCAGTGTGTATCTGTAAGTATGCATGCGTGTATCTGTGTGTGTGCCAGTGTGTGTATGCATGTGTAGGTATGTGTGTATCTGTGTGTCAGTGTGTCTGTGTTTATCTGTGCAGGTATGTGTATCTGTGTGTGTAAGTGTAGGTATATGTTTGTATCTGTGTGTGTGCCACTGTATGTACCTGTGAAGGCATATGTTTTTATCTGTGTGTATGTGTCAGTGTGGGTACATGTGTGCTATTGTGTTTCCATATGCCGGTGTGTGGCCGCATATGTGTACAGCCTCCTATCCTCTAAACTAGAGCCCCCTATCCTTGTGCTGCAGCCATGCTACAGCCCACCACCAGTGCCCCTCCCGAGATTTGGTTCTGGATCCGCCCCTGCCTTAGCCACAAAAAAAGAAAAAATCCCCAGCTCCCGAGATATGTATGCATTGTTTTCATACCTGTTAACACTATTGTTTGTTTTATCTGATATATTTATTGCAACATGCCTATATGCCCTCTCACGCTTGAGAGCTGAGCATAAATAAAGAATTATAAAAAATGTTTAAAAAGTAAATACATAAATTTGGTATTTCATGCCAAGGAGCAGTAAATGCATAAACCCTGAATATCATGCCAGTAAATTTATAAAATGTGTGTGTGTGTGTGTGTGTGTGTGAGGGCGACATGGGGAGGAAGAGTGTATGTGAGGGGGACATAGGGTAGCAGAGTGTGTATGAGGGGGACATAGGGCAGCAGAGTGTTTATGAGGGGGACATGGGTGTGCAAAGTGTGTGAGTGGGACATGGGTCAGCAGAGAGCTAGTGAGGTGGCCATGGGGCGGCAGAGTGATAGTAAGGTGCACACGGGGCAGCAGATGGACATGAGGCAGAACAGTGTGTGAGTGGGACATGGGGCAGCAGGGGTACGTGGGGAAGCAGAGTGCGTGTGAGGGGGACATGGGGCAGCAGAGTGTGTGTGAGGGGGACATGGTGAAACAGGGGGACATGAAGCAGCAGAGAGTGTGTGAGGGGAGGTTTTTGTGCAGCAGGGGATGTGAGTGGGACATGAGGCAGCAGAGTGTGTGTGTGAGGAGGACGTCTTAACCTTTAAACTTCTGAAATATTCTGCTGATGGCACTTTAAGCACAATTCGATATTACCAGCACATTATAGTAAGTATTAAACCACAGTAAAAATAACCACATGAAGTTGCATTCAATTAATATGAGTTAATATTATTTGCATACCATATACAAAGCATCTTAGGAGCTTAAGGCTGTCTATATGTCTGTGTGCCTGTCTCTCTCGCTCTTCCTATATCAGTGGCTGATCCATATGGTAAATTGTGTCAAAGCTGCACCAGAAAATTGTGAATAAATATAAAAAATAAAAATAAAAAAAAGCATCAAGTTTGTTGTCTAATGTATAGTGAACAATGTTTTATCTGGAGTGTTAAGATTAACTTATTATTATTAACTAATTATCTTAAAAATCCATACATACACCTTTTAAGGGATAAAGGTTAATCTCCCGCTCTCTTTACAGAAGTCAGTACAGCACAGCTGCTTAGGACTCACTCATTGTATCGTGTCAAAAAAAAAAATAGTAAATTAATAATGACTTAAAATGGTAATGACACTTAGGCAGCAGATTGAGTAAAATGAAAAATAAAGTAAACTATAAGGGCTCTAAAATACAGTAATACCTTTCTGTTGTGCTTTTTTTTGTACTTAAAATAAGATATGTAATATAGACTTACTGGGGTGGCGTGGCATGTCCTCCTCACCAGGAACATGCAGAGCTGGAGGCGAAGATGTTATTCCCACTCTCCACTCGCACGGGAACAGCACAGTCCTGCGAGTGCTCCGGAATGCTCCATTTAACCCCGTAAGGACACACGACATGTGTGACATGTCATGATTCCCTTTTATTCCAGAAGTTTGGTCCTTAAGGGGTTAAAGTGGTACAGCTTCGGTATAAGCCGGTTCAGCGAAATTGTGAAATTTTAGCAACAGGTTTGCGTGAACTGGCTGAATCCCACCACTGCATATTATATATCTTGCCACTTTGCTTTGCCCGTACCATACCACATTGCAACCATAGACATACACACATACACTAATACATGCACACGTATACACACTGTCACATGCACACATATACAACTAATACAAAACACATTGACACTGATACATGCACATGCACACATAAACACACTGTTGCACAGAGACACACGCACTGACAAATACAGACATGCAGTCACAATGTGTATCTGGCTGTGTGAATTTGTGAGTGTATCTGGCATTGTCTACATGTGTATGTGCCTGAGAGTGTGTGTCTGACAGTGAGTATCCTTGTTTGTGAATGTATGTTTCTGTGAGCATGTGTATGTTTGTTTATGGGACTGTATGTGTATGGGGAAGCAATTTTGCAACACACTAGGAAAAAATTCCTTCTTGACCCCAAAATAGCAGTCAGATGTCTCCTTGGATGAAGCAGCTATTACCACACTAATTAGAAATTATATCCCTGTATGTTACGTTTTTGAAAGTATTTATCCAATTGCAGTTTAAACATCTGTATGGACTCTGATAAAACCACCTCTTCGGGGGGCGGGGCCGGACCGCCATGCTGACCGGGGTCGCATGCTGGAGAGGCTCCTGAGGGAATCGGCCCCATACGCTGAAAAATGCAGCTACTAAGCTTATAATGAATAACGACAACACTGCTTGGCTGTCGGTGATGCAGCAGACCCCGAGATCGGGAGTTTTTGGAGCCCGGGAGGGCGAAAAAAAAGACTTTGGTGTCTGCGGCCTAATCGAGGAAGAGGCGGGGTGGACGGCCTACATCCTGCTTTCTCCCCCGGCTATCACACACCGGCTCTCTGATGTGGTCCTGGTCCCGTTCCCCCCCCCCTGGACCGGTGGGGGTTATCCCGGTCCCCACTGGAGGGCCCGCGGCAGCGGGGAAAGGAACACCACAACTTAATCTCCCGCACTCTGCAGCTAAAATGTCCGCCACCTATGCCACCACGGGAAAGCCAGCTCTGAGCAGCCTGCAAGAGGAATCCCTACAGAGGCTGTGGAAACCCACTACTACAGGTCTAGCACTCACGGGCTCCAAGGAGCAGAAAGACCTGCAGCTGATTGGCAGCACCCACTCGCACCCCAGCACAGACTCTCCAACGACCACTCACCTAAACCGAGAGCCTCGAGGAGGGAAAAGCCTCACGTCGTTGCCAGACATCTGGGTGGACACGCCTGCGGACTCTGATGCCGACTCCAGATAGAGCTCGATCGGAGGATGCCAGAAACGAACTTGTGCTACAACCTGCAGAGCCAAACTAGCAGGGTATACCACTATACTGGGACGCCTTTCCTATCACCCTTAGCCAAGCCGATGGAGGGAGGGAGCAGAGGGGTAACCCAGACAAGCTAATATGTAGATGTGCCTTTAGCATTAACCTTTGTCTCCCTGTGTAGCGGGTCCCCTGAAGCATACTCACTAAGTACCTATCTAACCTAGTTGCTACTCCTACATTACTCTACTACTTAAAACAGGCTTAGGCTCCTACACACGTTTGGGTTAACAATCTAGCATAAAGTATGTAGCAAGCCTACTAATCGACGTTTACATGTAATTTGAAATTCCTGTGTTTACCGTATGTTAAGTACTTGTCAGAGCGGGCACCCCAGCATATCAATGGGCATCTTTCATGTTTAAATCGAATGTCCGGCTATGTTCTTCTAGACAATAATGTTAATATGTACCAACTTTGACATGTCTGCCTAGCTTAAACCTAGCGTGTTTTACATTCTCAAAAAAAAAAAATATGTGCTGTTTTAGGCAAATGTCATACCAATGCTTGTTATCGTGTTTCACACTGAAGGCTTCCTAATGTTGTTGTGACATTGTGAGCATACCTGTATTCTTTCAAAAGTACATCAAAAATAAAGAATTAAAAAAAAAAAAAAAAAAAAAAAACCTCTTCAGGCAGAGATTTTTTTTCATATCCTTATTGTTCTTACTGTAAAAAAACATTTTCTTTGCCTTAGATGAAATCTCCTTTCTTCCAGCCTAAATGTGTGACCTCGTGCCCTATGTATAGATAGCCCGGTTTATGAATAGATTTCCAGATAAAAGTTTGTACTGGCCCCGCATATATTTGTGTGTTTTGTGTTTGTGGGGGCTGTGACCATGACTGTGTGTAGGTTGTGACAGGGTGCGCAAACATATAGAATGTGACGGCAGATAAGAACCATTCGGCCCATCTAGTCTACCCAATTTTCTAGTCTGCAAAGGGGTAACTGTTGCAAGGTGAGGGGATTAATGAGACAGGTTTGGGTGGTGAGTGTGACATGGTTGAAGGAGGGAGTGTGACAGGGTAAGGGGAAGAAAGTGTAACAGGATTAGGGGAATTAATGTGACAATAAGTGTGCATTGGTTGGGGGAGTGAATGTTTCATAGTTAGAGGAGGGAGTGTGACAGGATTAGAGGCGTTAATGTGACAGGTTGAGTGTGCCAGGGTTGGGGTGAGTGGAGATGGGAGTGTGACAGGGTGAGGGGGGTTAATGTTATGGTGAGTGTGCATTGGTTGCGGGAGTGAATGTTTCATAGTTTCCAAGTTGTTTGGTGGAGGAGGGAGTGTGACAGGTTGAGTGTGCCAGGGTTGGGGTGAGTGGAGGAGGGAGTGTGGCTGTCACGTTTACATAGATTGATGTGGAGCGCAACTGCAGATTTCTTAGGATTTAAATTGATGATTAGAAAATTAGAGAATAAAATAGGAATTGTCTATTCAATATAGGAAAATACAGGTACTGTATCTTTAAATACTTCGCTGTTGGTTTAATTGGAGTAAGCAGTTTCCTATATACATGCAATCTAGCACATTTGGTGATTGCAGTTTTTTAGGGTAATGAAGAAAGCTATGAATGAAGTTGTAACAGCAGAGATTCGTTTTGGTTTTAGAGATAGCAGGTCAAGGAGCAGCTGGTGCCTGAATGCTTAACGGGCTTGAGAGCAGACTGTAGCAGAAATGCTTGGAGAAACTTGAGAGCAGACTATGGAAGGAATGCTCAGGCTTGAGTTAAGGAAGTTCTTATCAAAGATGAAACAATTGACTTAGCTTCCAGAGGGTGAACTTCAGGTTACGGAGTTCCCCTACGGGGAGGTTCTTCCTGAGGCAGGATGAGAGAAGTCCAGATACTAGCCGTGGTCGAGGAGAGGAGAAGGAGGTTAGTTCGAGTTCCAGTCCGGTTCGGTACACAGGTAGGTTGCAGAGAAACTTACAGCCGGTTTGATATCGCGGTAACGCTGTTCATTAATCCAGCGTCTTGTATCTGGCGCGGTCGCATTATGTAGCGTGGCGAGACCGCGTCAGAGAGGGGGTGTGGCTAAACTCCGTCAACCCGGAAGAGACAAGGAATTACCGGTAACTGGGGCATGACAGTACCCTCCCTGTAAGGATCACCCACCGGGTGCTATCCACGTGGCTTAGAAGGATAACGTTTGTGGAATGCGGTAATTAACCTATTGGCATGGATCATAGAGGAGTTTTCCCATGTATCTTCATCAACTCCGTAACCCTTCCATCTAATGAGGTACTGTAGAGAGCCACGATGGATCCGTGAATCCAGAATCTTTTGGACCTCGTATTCTTCTTCACCTTGTACCAAAACAGGATCAGGAGTAGTGATTACATCTCTATAGAAAGGGTCAGGAAGATGGGGTTTGAGCAAAGAAACATGGAAGACTGGATGAAGCCTTAAAGTAGGTGGAAGCTTCAAGAAAAAGGGAACTTGGTTTCTTTGAAGGACGGTTGGTGGATATGTTTTTTGAGGAGAGCCAGACAAGATCACCAATTTTATAAATGGGAGGAGGTTGTCTCTTAGTATCAAAAAACTTCTTTTGGTTGGCGGATGCTAATTCAAGATTTTCATGTAATTTTCGAAATAGGGAGGACATGTGAGAGATTTGATTTGAAACGGTGGGGTTAGATGAAGGAATTATATGAGCAGGAAACGAAGAGGGATGAAACCCATAATTGGAGAAGAAGGGAGTCATTTTGCTGCTTGTATGAACCGAGTTGTTATATGCAAATTTGGCCATGGGCAACCATGTCATCCAATCATCCTGTAGGTGGGAACAATAGCATCGTAAATATTGCTCTAAGCATTGGTTAACTCTTTCAGTTTGCCCATTGGTTTGGGGATGATAAGCGGAAGATAGTTTACGTTGAATACGAAGAGAAGCACACAATGCGTTCCAGAATTTGGAGGTAAACTGGGTTCCACGGTCCGATATGATTTCGTCTGGAAGTCCATGAAGTTTCACTATATTATCAAGGAATACTTTTGAAAGTTCATATGATGAGGGTAATTTCTTCAAAGGGATAAAATGGGACATTTTTGTGAAGCGGTCCACTACTACTAAAATGGTGGTATGATGTTGAGAAGGGGGAAGTTCCACCAAGAAGTCCATGGAAATGGATTGCCAAGGTCTTTCCGGAATCGGTAGATTCAATAATTGACCAAAGGGGTGATGATGTTCAGATTTGGATCTTTGGCAGGTTGAGCAGGTTTTGACATAGGATTCGATGGTGGTGTCCTGGCGAGGCCACCAATAATATCTTTTGGATAATTCTAGGGTCTTTTTTATACCAGGATGACCAGCCAGAGGAGAATCATGAATAAATTCGAGTATTTTATTTCTGAATGCGGGAGGAATGTAAATCCTGTCATTGAAATAATAGAGACCATCTTTCTGTGATAACTTAATTGATTTAGGAAGTTCAAGAGCATCCGGACTTAGACCTTTTATATCATCTATAAGGGACGTTAAGATTCCGATGATTGTATGTGGAGGTTCCAATTCAAGGTCTTGGTGAATTCTGGAAAGGGCATCCGCCTTTTTGTTCCTAGATCCGGGTCTAAAAACAATTTGAAAATTAAACCGGGAGAAGAAAAGATTCCATCTTACTTGCCTAGCAGAGAGAGTTTTGTTGGAGTGAAGATATTCAAGATTTTTATGGTCAGTATAAACTATTATAGGAGCTTGTGTTCCTTCAAGAAGATGTCGCCAGGTTTCTAAGGCTGCTTTTATACTCAATAATTATTTTTCTCCTATAGGGTAATTTTTTTCGGCAGGAGACATTGAACGTGAGAAAAAGGCAACTGGATGAAGAGGATCTTGAGGAGTTTTGTGTTGGGAGAGGACAGCTCCGATGGCTGTTTCTGAAGCATCTGTTTCAAGGACATAGAGACATGTGGGGTTTGGAAGTTGAAGAATAGGAGCAGTTGTAAATCTTCTTTTTAATTCATCGAAAGCTTTTTGAGCCTTTTCATTCCAATTGAAGGGATGTTTTTTGCTGTTAAGTGAATTAAGTGAATGAGCTACGTCAGAGTAATTTTTAATAAATTTTCTGTAGAAGTTGGCAAACCCCAGAAAACGTTTTAATTTTTTTACATTAGAAGGAATGGGCCAGTTGAGGATACAATTGATTTTAGAACTATCCATGCTTATGGAATGAGGAGTAATAACGTAACCTAAAAAGGTTATTTCATTGACGTTAAAAAGACATTTTTCTGGTTTAGCGTATAATTTATGAGTTCAAAGTCTGGATAACACCCATCTCACGTGTTTTTTGTGTTCCTCAGGAGTATTAGAATATATAAGAATGTCATCTAAATAAATGATAACACAGACGTCTAGAAGGTCCCTGAAGATGTCATTTATAAAATGTTGAAAGGGCGTTGCAGAGGCCGAAAGGCATCACAAGATACTCGTAGAGGCCATATCTTGTTCGGAAAGCAGTTTTCCATTCATCGTTAGCCTTGATTCTAATGAGGTTATATGCCCCACGGAGGTCATGCTTGGTGTAGATAGTAGCTGTTTTTAACCGTTCAATCAATTCATTTATCAGGGGAAGAGGGTAACGATTTTTAACTGTTATTTTGTTTAAAGCTCTGTAATCTATGATGGGACGTATAGTCTGGTCTTTATTTCTCACAAAAAACATACTGGAGGCAGCAGGTGAGCTGGAAGGTCTAATGAACCCCTTACGGAGGTTTTCATCCAAGTATTCCTTGAGGATTTTTAATTCAGATTCAGAGAGAGGATAGATGTGCCCAAAAGGTATGGGGGCACCAGGTATGAGGTCTATGGGACAGTCGTAGGGACGATGAGGTGGGAGTGTTTCAGCTTCCTTTTTACTGAATACGTCTGAGAACTCAGAATAACAGGAAGGTATAGTTGGTTCTTCAATAGTCTGAAAAATTGGAATATGTTGTAAGCATGTCTCCTTACAATACGCAGAGTTAAAGTTGAGAGAGAAGGGAGACCAAGTAATTTGTGGGTTGTGGTCCCTTAACCAGTTGATTCCTAGTATGACCGGATAAAGAGGAGAAGAGATAATATCGAATATAAGATATTCGGTATGAGTATGATGGGTGGTTGTTCTTACAGGAATAGTTTCATTTATTATAGGGCCTGAGGATATGAGGGAGCCGTCAATCACTCTGACAGAAACAGAAGTGCTTTTGCGAACACAAGGAATTTTATTTTTTGTTACAAAGGATGAATCGATGAACACCCCGTTTGCCCCAGAATCAATAATGGCTTCAGTCGTAATTCTTTCTTTGTCCCACTGTAATATGAGAGTTGTTTTTGAAGGACCAAATGGTTTTTTCCATGATGAACCCGAGAGAGCTTTTTCTGCCTTTCTTTCTCTAAGCCTTCTGTCAATGCTGATTGATAGTTGAATCAGCGCGTTTAATGTGGTAGGAAGTTCAGTTCTAGAAAGTTCATCCTTTACTGCTTCGGATAACCCAATTCGAAACTGGTTGCGCAGGGTTATGTCATTCCATTGAGTTTCTATTGCCCATCTTTTAAACTCAGCAATGTAATCTTCGACAGGTCTATGTTTTTGCTGTAGAGTTCTGATGGTTAAATCAGCTGTAGACTGTTTGTTAGGATCTTCATAAAGAAGAGACATAGCTTCAAAAAATGCATCCAATGAGTCTAAGATGGGATCGTCATTTTCCAAGAAGGAGTGGGCCCAGGCCATAGGTTCACCTCTTAGGAAGGAGATAACCGAACAAACCTTAGATCTTTCAGTGGGATAAGATCTAGGTTTTAGAGCAATTAATAACTTGCAGGAATTAAGAAACTCCCTGTATTTGGATCTATCTCCAGAAAACTTTTCGGGATTACAGACAGCAGGGTCGCTAGCAGAGTGCATAACAGTATGAGGAGTATGGGTTTGTAAGTCTCTGACATAAGTAAGAATCTGTTCATTTGTAACCTGGAGGTCTTGCATGCCTTGGGCAAGTGTATCGACTCTTTGATTCAGCATAGTAAATTTTGAATCGAAATCTGCTAGATCCATTACAGAGGCTGGATTAATCTGTCACGTTTACATAGATTGATGTGGAGGGCAACTACAGATTTCTTAGGATTTAAATTGATGATTAGAAAATTAGAGAATAAAATAGGAATTGTCTATTCAATATAGGAAAATACAGGTACTGTATCTTTAAATACTTCGCTCTTGGTTTAATTGGAGTAAGCAGTTTCCTATATACATGCAATCTAGCACATTTGGTGTTTGCAGTTTTTTAGGGTAATGAAGAAAGCTATGAATGAAGTTGTAACAGCAGAGATTCGTTTTGGTTTTAGAGATAGCAGGTCAAGGAGCAGCTGGTGCCTGAATGCTTAACGGGCTTGAGAGCAGACTGTAGCAGAAATGCTTGGAGAAACTTGAGAGCAGACTATGGAAGGAATGCTCAGCAGGCTTGAGAGAAGGAAGTTCTTATCAAAGATGAAACAATTGACTTAGCTTCCAGAGGGTGAACTTCAGGTTCCGGAGTTCTCCTCCGGGGAGGTTCTTCCCGAGGCAGGATGAGAGAAGTCCAGATACTAGCCGTGGTCGAGGAGAGGAGAAGGAGGTTAGTTCGAGTTCCAGTCCGGTTCGGTACACAGGTAGGTTGCAGAGAAACTTTCAGCCGGTTTGATATCGCGGTAACGCTGTTCATTAATCCAGCGGTCGCATTATGTAGCGTGGCGAGACCGCGTCAGAGAGGGGGTGTGGCTAAACTCCGTCAACCCGGAAGAGACAAGGAATTACCGGTAACTGGGGCATGACAGTGGCAGGATTAGGGTGATTAATGTGATGGTGAGTATGTATTGGTTGCGGGAGTGAATATTTCATAGTTGGAGGAGGAAGTGTGACAGGGAGTGGTGAGATGAGTGTGACAGGCTTAGAGTTGTTAATGTGACAGGGTGAGTGTGTCAGTTACATAGTTACATAGCTGAAAAGAGCCTTGCGTCCATCAAGTTCAGCCTTCCTCACATATGTTTTTGCTGTTGATCCAAAAGAAGGCAAAAAACCTAGTCTGAAGCGCTTCCAATTTTGCAACAAACTAGGAAAAAATTCTTTCTTGACCCCAAAATAGCAGTCAGATGTCTCCTTGGATCAAGCAGCTATTACCACACTAATTAGAAATTATATCCCTGTATGTTATGTTTTTGCAAGTATTTATCCAATTGCAGTTTAAACATCTGTATGGACTCTGATAAAACCACCTCTTCGGGCAGAGATTTCCATATCCTTATTGCTCCTACTGTAAAACAACCTTTTCTTTGCCTAAATTAAATCTCCTTTTTATTCCAGCCTAAATGTGTGACCTTGTGTCCTATGTATAGATAGCCCTGTTTATGAATATAGATTTCCAGATAAAGGTTTGTATTGGCCCCGAATATATTTGTATAATGTTATCATATCCCCTCTCAGGTGCCGTTTTTCCAAACTAAACAGATTTACATTTTTTAATCTTTCTTTGTAACTAAAATGCTCCATTCCTTTTATCAATTTTGTAGCTTGTCTCTGCACTTTTTCTAGTGCCATGATATCTTTCTTTAGAACAGGTGCCCAAAACTGCACAGCATATTCAAGGTGTGGTCTTACCAGCGATTTATAAAGAGGCAAAATTATATTTTCATCCTGAGAATTTATGCCCCTATTTATACATGACAAAACCTTACTGGCCTTAGCAACTGCAGATTGACAGGGTTGGGGTGAGTGTGCCATGGTTGGAGGAGGGAGTGTGACAGGGCGAGGGGAAGTGAGTGTGACAGGATTAGAGGCGTTAATGTGACAGGGTGAGTGTGGCAGGGTTGGGGTGAGTTTGGTACGATTGGAGGAGGGAGTGTAACAGGGCGAGGGGAGGTTAGAGTTACAGGATTAGGGAGGGTTATGTAACAGGGTAAGTGTGGCATGGCTGGGCAGGATGGGTGACAGGATAGGAGGGGTTATGTAATAGGGTGAGTGTGGCAGGGTGAAGGGGGATGAATTTGACAGGATTGGGGAAATGTGTTGTATGGCTGGAGGAGGGAGTGTGACAGGGCGAGGGAAGGTGAGCATGACAGGGTAAGTGTGGCATTGTTGGGCAGGGGTTAATGTGAAAGAGTATGAGAGTGACAGGGTTAGGGGTGAGTTTGAGAGAAGATGAGTGTGATATGGAGGGGGTGAGAGCAACAAGTTTAGGAGAGGTTAATGTGAGTGTGGCTGGGTGAATGGGCATGTCAGCATGTGGAGAGTGACTGTATGGGTGTGGAATTGTGACAATTGGTAGGTGAGAGTGTGGGGAGGGTGACAGTGTGTGCAGGCGCAATGCGTGGGAAGGGTGACAGTTTGTGTGTTGGTGACAGTGTGGGTGTCAGGATCGGGACAGGGATCCAACACGCAAAGTACAAACAGGTACAGGGTACGTATACCGGTCCTTAGAATGGCCGGGCTAACGTACAGAGAGTATAGAGAATGGTCAGAGACAAGCCGAGGTCGAGGGAACGAGAAGACAGGTAAGCGAGGAACAAGCCGGGTCAAGGATAACGGAGGTAAACAGAGTAAGGAAACAAGCCGGGTCGAAACCAAAAGGATAACTGAGAAATACCAGAGCACTGAGTGACTAGACAGGCTAGAACCACGACAGGGCAATGAGCAACAGGGCGAAGTATGTTTAAATACCCTGGCTAGAGAGGATAGACACGCCTCCGACGAAACCTGATTAGTCTGTCTCGGACTGAGTGACAGGTCGTTCCGGATTGGCGTGATGACGTCGGCCTCCGGGCACCATGCTACAAAAGGAAGAGACTCCCTCGCGGCCGGCGTTTGTGTGACCGGGTCGACCGCGAGGAACAGAGGAAACATGGCGTCCGGACGGATGAACGTCTAAGTCTCTACCTCTCTCGGAGGTAGAGACTTCAGGTACCCTGACAGTGGGGCAGTGTGTAGAAGGGTGACAGTGTGGAGGAGCAGTGTGGAGGAAAGGGATTGTTTGGGGGGCAGGGTGTCGGTGGGTAACAGTGTGTAGGAAGGTGACAGTGTGAGGGGAGCAGTGTGGGGGTGTGTGGAGGATGGTGACAGTGTGGGGGGTGCAGAGTGTGTAACAGTGTGGGAGCAGAGTGTGTGGGAGACAGTGTGGGGGGGCAGGGTGTGTGAAAGTGTGGGGGGCAGGGTGTGTGACAGTGTGGGGGGCAGGTTGTGTGACAGTGTCGGGCCGGTGTGTGTGACAGTGTGGGGGCAGGATTTGTGACAGTGTGGGGGGTGGGGGGCAGGGTGTGTGACAGTGTGGGGGGGACAGTGTGTTTGACAGTGTGGGGGACACAGTGTGTGACAGTATGGGTGGGCAGTGTGTGTGACTGTGTGGAAGGGTCAGGGAGTGTGACAGTGTGGGGGTGCAGAGTGTGTGGGGCAGGGTGTGTTAGTGTAGGGGGAAGGGTGTGTGGGAGTCAGTGTGGGGGCAGGGTGAGTGGGAGGCTGTGACAAGCCTCCACACACTGAAATACTTTTTTTTTTTTTTTTTTATGTAATTCCCTTGTGGTCCAGTGGTCGCATTCCCTGGTGGTCTGGTGGGATAACTATCCTTTCTGCCGCTCTGCCGCACGCTGGTCACAGCATAGCTGTAGTAACGCACGACAACGTTCTAATGGGCCGAGCTTGCAAGAACTCTATAACGTGATCTGCAGCTCTGCAACAGGTGAAGCTGCAGATCGGAGGCTCGACTCTCTCACTCTATGGACAGACCATGTGGAGGGGCAAGCCGCCAGGCCCCCTTCCAGTGTCAAGCTCTTGACCCAACTGTTCAGTCTGCCCTAATGTGAATTGGGCGTGGCCCAAGTCAGCGCGAGCCGCCTCTGTATAACTGCTGTGTAGCCACTGGGTACTAGGCACTATAGAGAGATAGGAAAAAGAGAAAGCATGAACCTCTGCCCTAGAAACAGGATCTTAACTGTATTTTGGTACACTCCCCGCCGACAAGGGTTAATCCAATGCCACATATGGGCCATAACAGACAGTCAGTCGCCACAGATGTCCTGAGGGAAGCGTCGCAGAAGGGGCGAGCCAGAGGCTGCTCCCACGCCAGGCCGGCACAGAGGCCTGCATCACAAAGCCATGGACTTGGGGGCTCACAGAGTCCAAGTCCACTCCGTGAGACCTTGATGTTTAAACGCTGCCAGTGCCAGGTGGTTTTCCGCCTACATGGTAGATGCCCTGATGTCCCTCAGCCCAGGTGGGAGTACCTTAGGTACAACAGGTGGTGGAGGAAAAGCTGTGCCCGGAGTGGCCTTGTTAACCTCTCGGTCGACACCTCCACAAGATTCCTCAGGAGTCAGGATTGTTGCAGTTCTTGCAGCCAGTGTCACAAAATCGCTTGAAGATTACATCTCACTTCTGCAGGGACTGCTTCGTGATAGTCCTGCTCAGACTGCATGAGAATAGACTTATGTGATTTGGCACATCCGCCATTTTGACAGGATTCGCTGTGGTTCAGGGAAGAGCTGTATTCAGCTTCAAGATGCAACTTAGGTGAATACAGATCATTGGGGAATGGAATAAACCCCACTGGTCTAAAGAGGGGGTAATGTGGCAACTTATGCCCACTGGGTGGGAATCTCGTCACGTGGTTGGGTAGATTGGCATCCTCCCCCTACAGCTGTGAATAGTAGGCCTTACAGGCCCCACAGGGCTATACAACAGGAGGTCCTACATGGAGTACCCTGAAGAACCCTGCTCAGCCTCACAGGTCTGTGGAGCACAAAATAAGCTGGATTGGCGTAATGGGAGTGAGTTAAAACCGCTTAAAGTTCAGGCTGAAGCAGAAGCTCTCCCACAACACGTCCACCCACCATGCAGTTCAGGCTCTGCCCCCCAAGAAAAATGTGTTTGCTGTATATTCCCATTGATATTTTACATTTTTAGTATACCTGGGTGACTAGGAACAGGAAATTGTTCAATCATGACTTGAAATATGAGGCCTAATTCTCTTAGTTATTCATTACAATTAGTAAGCCCAAGAATAAAGCTGTGATTTGCGGCAAAAGTTTATTGAGCTTCACAAAATGGCAAGTGGCTATAAGAAAATAGCAAAAACATTGAAAATGGCCATTTCCACCATCAGGGCAATAATTAAGAAGTTCCAGTCAACTGGAGATATTATGAATCAACCTGGAAGATAACATGTCTATGTTGTCTCAATGCACTGTGAGGAGGATGGTTCGGGTGGCCAAAAAAATCTCCAAAACGCACAGCTGGAGAAATGCATAAGTTAAATCTGCAGTTTCTTGCGCCAGGCAAACAGTTTTTCTATTATTTTGGTAATGTCACAGCAAGCAGCAGGGCTGCAAGGTAGGTAGTATTAATGCAGTAAAAAAGGATTGTCTGTCTGAGGCCGTATTGCACTGCCAGGCATGAGAAGGTGCGAGCAGCTGCTCCTCTCCATGCACCGAGCTTATGGTTATGACGTCATATCCCGGAGGCCAGCACTCTTTTGATGGAGTGAAGGGGACAAGCTGCAGATTGACTGATAGACTTCAAGTTAGTGGTATCCACATCAGTCCATGCTTGCAAGCGCGCTGTCTTGGCGTTATACGTAATTCTTGCCTCAACTTTAAGCCTCACTGTCAGGATTATAGTATGATCCAGCACGTAGAATTGTGTAACACAGAGGACTAATATGTAACGAATACCGGACCTTAGAATGGCCGGACTAACGTACCAAAGAATAGTCAGGAATAGCCGAGTTCAAGGGACACAGAAAGAGACACAACGATAAGGAAAACCCAGGGGTCAGGGATGCCAGAAAACAGGGAAGTCAAAATCAATGTCAAAGTCAAAATACCAGAATAACCAGAATCAATAATGCGCTCTTGGACAACCACAAGGGAAACCACGACAGGGCACTGAGCAGGATGAGAACTGGGCCTAAATACCCCTCCTCTGGATCTGATAGGGTGTAATCGGCCTTTGACCCCAAAGGCAGTTAACAGGTTCCTATTTGCATAATTGCTGCTCAGCACAAACCCTCCTGTGGATTTGATTGCTGCTCGGCACAACTTTTCCTGTCAGGACAGTAATGTTGTTCAGCACAACTTTTCCTGTCAGAACAGTAAATGTCATTAATCACATTTTTATATGTGAATGAATACGTGACACTCACATCCAGTATGTTACCAAATCCTGTAGATTCCATCTAAAAAACAAGATGCTACCAAGAACTTGTCCATGCTCTATTAATTTCTTGTATGGATTATTGTAATCCTCTCCTAATAGGTCTTCCAGCAAGTCGTATTGCCCCGCTACAGTCTGTTATGAATGCTGCCGCCAGACTGATTTTCCTCACCAGTTGCTCCTCTCACACCTCACCTTATTGTCATTCCTTAAATTGGCTTCCTGTATCCTATATGAGTCAATTCAAGGTACTAATTCTCACCTATAAAGCACTGAACAATTCCAGCCCTTCTTATATCTATTCACAGATCCACAGATATGCCCCTTCTCGGTCTCTACGCTCTGCCCAAGACCTTCTCCTCTCTGCTCCTTGCATACATATGGTCAACTCACGCTTGCAGGACTTCTCGCAGGTGGTTCCCTTCCTATGGAATTGCCTGTCTACCACCATCAGACTCTCCCCTAGTCTTCAATCTTTTAAGAAGTACCTTAAAACCTATCTCTTCAGGAAAGTTTATGGAGAGTAACATCTACCTCACATACCTGTCTCTTGCTCTCTCCTAAAGGGCAGCACTCTACTCTCTCCTCCAGTTCTTGCCTCACACCCACCTTATATGATTGCTATTTCCTGTCCTATTGTGTTTTTTACCCCACCTCCTAAGACTTTAAGCTCGTTTGAGCAGGGTCCTCTTCAACCTTTTCGTTCCTGTAAGTTTTTTGTAATTGTCCTATTTATAGTTAAATATAATAATATTGTAAAGCGCTACAGAATCTGTTTGCACTATATAAATGCCAATAATAATAATAATAGACCATGAAGAATGCAGGTAATGATGGAATGTGACTGTATTGTATGTGGGTCAAATGTAGTTTGTGTGTAAAAGACTCGCTGTTTGTTTGTTTTTTGTGTGAGTATGGAGTGTGTATGGGTCAGAGAGTGTGTTTGGGGTATGTGTGTCAATGTGTATGTCAGAATGACAGTGTGTGGATCAGTGATTGTGTGTTGCATTGTGTGTCAAATAAAGTGTGTGTAGCTTAGTGAGGACAAGTTTTGATTAAACAAATTCAGCAATGTATACTTTCATTTTATACACGTCTTAATATACATGTATTATTTTAATATTTACATATTAGCATAGCTTATACATATACACCCTGTTCCAAATGATTATGCAAATTCTATTTAAGTGTCACAAAGATTAAATATTTTGTTTTTCAGTTTAACTCATGGATGGCATTGTGTCTCTGGGCTCTTTTGATCACTGAAAACAATCTCGGACACCTGTGATAATTAGATTGCCAGGTTCCACATTATTAAGCAGAGCACCATTTTCATGCAATATGGGGAAGAAAAAGGATCTCTCTGCTGCCGAAAAGAGTTAAATAGTTCAATGCCTTGGACGAGGTATGAAAACATTAGATATTTCACAAAAACTTAAAGGGACAGTCCAGGGACCCAGACCACTTCTGCCCATTGGAGTGGTCTGAGTGCCAACTCCCACTACTCTTAACCCTGCAAGTGTAATTATTGCAGTTTTTTATAAACTGCAATAATTACTTTGCAGGGTTAACTCCACCTCTAGTGGCTGTCTATTAGACAGCCACTAGAGGGCACTTCCTGGTTCCTAGCACAGGAAACCTGTGCTAGGGCGTCGCTGGACATCCTCACGCTGTGTGAGGACCTCCAGCGTCGCTCATTTCCCCATAGGAAAGCATTGAAATTCATTTTCAATGCTTTCCTATGGGGAGCATTGCTGCGCATGCACATTAGGTCTCCCCGGCCGGTGGGCGGGATCAGTCACATCCACCGGCCGACGCAGTCAGAAGGAGGAGCGGTGCGGAGGGAGATGCAGCGACGTGGGACATCATCGCTGCCTCAGGTAAGTGACTGAAGTGGTTTTCACCCCTTCAGCAACCGGGGATTGGGGTGTGGGAGGGAGAGAGGGACCTGCAGTGCCAGGAAAACTGATTTTTTTCCTAGCACTGGAGTTTCCCTTTAAGCGTGATCATCGCACTACTAAGAGATTTGTGGCTGATTCAAAGCACAGACGGGTTCATGCAGATAAAGGCACATTGAGGAAGATTTCGACCAGATTCATGCATCGGAATAAGAGAGCAGCTGCTAAATACCATTACATAGCAGCAAACAGATATTTGAAGCTGCTGGTGCCTCTGGAGTCCCACAGACATCAAAAGGTGTAGAGTCCTCCAGAGTCTTGCAACTGTGCATAAACCTTCTATTCGGCCACCACTAACCAATGCTCACAAGCAGAAACGGCTGCATTGGGCAGAAAAATACATGAAAGCTAATTTTCAAACAGTCCTGTTCACTGATGAGTGCCGTGCAACCCTGGATGGTCCAGATGGATGGAGTAGTGGATGGTTGGTGGACGGCCACCCTTTTCCAATAAGGCTGCGACGTCAGCAAGGCAGTGATGGAGTCGTGTTTTGGGCCGGAATCCTGGTAAGAGAGCTGGTCGGCCCCTTTAGGGTCCCCGAAGGTGTAAAGATGACCTCTGCAAAGTATGTGGAGTTTCTGACTGACCACTTTCTTCCCTGGTACAGAAGGAAGAACTATGCTTTCCGTAATAAAATCATCTTCATGCATGACAATGCACCATCTCATGCTGCAAAGAATACCTCTGCATCAGTGGCTGCTATGGGGATAAAAGGAGAGAAAGTCATGGTGTGGCCTCCATCCTCCCCTGACCTCAATCCTATTGAGAACCTTTGGAGCATCCTCAAGCAAAAGATCTATGAGGGTGGGAGGCAGTTTACATCCAAACAGCAGCTCTGGGAGGCTATTCTGACCTCTTGCACACAAATTCAAGCAGAAACTTTCCAAAAACTCACAAGTTCAATGGATGCAAGACTTGTGAAGCTGCTATCAAATAAGGGGTCCTATGTTAAAATGTAACGTGACCTGTTAAAATGTTTAAAAAGTTAAAATGTTGTTATAAGTTTGATTAAATAGCTTTTGATTTCAGTAAATATGCTGCAAACACAACAAATGACAATGTTCAGTTCTTTACAACCTATAAAGTGTTTTGAAATTTACTGTGCGTAATAATTTGGAACAGTGCATTGTAAGTTTTTTATGTTTTTAAAAAATACTGTTATCATTAGGAGGTTTGTTCAATAAAATTTGAATTGTACTCTTAATAGTTGATAACATGAGAATTATGCTGACTGTTATTTACATCAATTATTTAGGTAAATGATAAAAATATCATTTGCATAATAATTTGGAACAGGGTGTACATAAATCACTCAAATTGTAGACAATAAAAATCTGAATCACATTGCTTTAAAAATACAGCCAACACCCACCACACATATACAGTACTTACAGCTAGCGCACACCAGACACAGTACATAGTCAGCACACACACATTACATAGAAGCAGCACATGCATTATATACAGTCAGCACGCACAGACATTGCATAAAGACCGCACATATATTACATAGAGGCAGCAAACACACACATTACTCACAAATAGCAAACACACACGCACTGCATACAGGCAGCACACATTACATACAGGCAGTGCACACACACATTTTTATTCATAAATTTGTTTTGTGTTTGCAATTGCTTGATATCCATAAGAGCAGAATATTTGTGTGTATTTTTTGAACATCAGATCAAAGGGTTAAACAATGAAGAGAAATTTCCACAGCATTTTTTGCTCATATTTACCAATGGTGCCAATATTAGTGGAGGGCACTGTACCTTCCTACCACCATAACCCCTACAATGAACCGCAGAGGTTATGATGCTTGTAGCCACTTGTAGCGCACAGGGAGTATTAAGCTGCGCACAGCTCCTCGCGGCGTCTGACAGAAGGTTTGCTATTGGTGTCTGCTGAATTGGGTTGTTTGTTTCACCTGTGTACTTTGGACATATCCCATCATTTAAAGATTCCTTTTTTGTTTTTAAGAAGCATTAATGTATATATCACCATTTTTGGGGCATAGAGCTCCTTTTGCAAATTCTATGGTGACATGACATCTCCATATAATGTTTGCTATAGTTGTGTCTAAATTTGATTTAGGTGTGAGAAGCATTTATTATGTATATATCACCACTTATTGGACTGCATCTGCATTCACTGTTTCTGCCCAAGCTGCGGAATTAACATGCTTGTCGAAATACAGTCAACAAGCTACCAATATTAGCTTTTGGATGAATGAAAGGTCAATTTGTTTTATGTATTAAATTGCTATTTACTGTGGCGAAGGTGGGGATGAAGCTTTGTGAAGAAGTACATAGACAAGAAGCTGGAAAATGTTTCTTGAAAAATTTTCATTGTGTGTACCCTTGTCTGCGCAGTTGCCTACTATTACTTTCTATGGACTGTATGACAAAATGGGCATTACAAGAGAGCCTTGACTGTATAAATGGCTGACATTACAGTGATACTGTTGTGTAACTACTAATACTACATTATTACGTAGTAATACTGTAATGTAGTGTTATAACCCGAGAGAGAGGCTGCGCTGTATCAAAATTATCTAGAAACAATTTTGGTGCACACTGAATGTTTTTTCCTGATCCAAAATTATCAAGAGACATCGACACACTGAATGTATATCAGAATGACAGTGTGTGGGTTAGTGATTGTGTTTTGCATTGTGTGTCAAAGAAAGTGTGTGTAGCTTAGTGAGGACAAGTTTTGATTAAACAAATTCAGCAATGTATACTTTAATTTTTGTGTGGGTCACAAGGTATGTGTGTCAGCAATTGTGTGTTGCATTATCGAGAAACATTGACACACTGAATGTATGTGTGTCAATGTGTATGTCAATGACAGTGTGTGGGTCAGTGATTGTATGTTGCATTGTGTGTCAAAGAATGCAACACAAACAAACATTCAGTGTGCACCAAATTTTGGATCAGGAAAAAAATTTGCACAAGAGAAAATTTCTACCCACACAATCTAAGAATAATTAGAGGATTCATCATTGGTTTAAAGGACCACTATAGGCACCCAGACCACTTCAGCTTAATGAAGTGGTCTGGGTGCCTGGTCCAGCTAGGGCTAACCCTTTTTTTTATAAACATAGCCGTTTCAGAGAAACTGCTATGTTTATACTGAGGGTTAATCCAGCCTCCAGAGCCTCTAGTGGCTGTCTCATTGACAGCCGCTAGAGGCGCTTGCGTGCTTCTCACTGTGAAAATCACAGTGAGAAGACGCCAGCGTCCATAGGAAAGCATTGTAAATGCTTTCCTATGAGACCGGCTAAATGCGCGCGCGGCTCCTGCCGCGCATGCACATTCAGCCGATGTCGTCGCTAGGAAGGAGGAGAGCTCCCCGCCTGGTGCTGGAGAAAGGTAAGATTTTAACCCCTTCCTCTCTCCAGAGCCCGGCGGGAGGGGGTCCCTGAGGGTGGGGGCACCCTCAGGGCACTATAGTGCCAGGAAAACGAGTATGTTTTCCTGGCACTATAGTGGTCCTTTAACTGATTTCCCTCCAGCAGCATTTGAATGCTACATACTCTGCAAGGCTGCACTTTTTGCATGCTGTGTACCAGCACAGATGAATTAAAGGGACACTATAGTCACCAGAACAACTACAGCTTATTGAATTTGTTCTGGTGAGGAGAATCATTACCTTCAGGCTTTTTGCTGTGAACACTGACTTTTCAGAGAAAATGCAGTGTTTACATTACAGCCTAGTGATAACTTCACTGGCCACTGCTCAGATAGCTGTTAGAGATCCTTCCTGGGTCATGGCTGCCTAAAATGCATCCAAACATTCAGTATCTCCTTCCTCTGCATGCAGACACTGAACTTTCCTCATAGAGATGAATACATTCATCTCTATGAGGAGATGCTGATTGGCCAGGGCTGTGTTTGAATTGTGCTGGCTCTGCCCCTGATCTGCCTCCTTGTCAGTCTCAGCCAATCCTATGGGGAAGCATTGTGATTGGATCAGGCCACCACTTCTGATGATGTCAGCAGACAGCTTGTTTTTCTGAGGCAAACAGTATGAAGAGCTAACAGCCTCAGGCTTGAATACAGTAAGATTTTGCTATATTTATGGAGGCATGAGGGGCCCAGGGGGGCTAAATGGTGGTTTTAACACTATAGGGTCAGAAATACATGACCCTATAGTGATCCTTTAAAGTATTTTAGTTCCTCACACGCAGGGCCGTCTTTAATATTAAAATACACCCTGTCCCTCATCTCCCGCTCACTGTCATGCAATCACAACCTACACCCCATCGCTGTGATGGCACAAAAGTAGAGAGGGCCCTGGTGCAATAATCTTGTGTGCCTCTTATCGCAACAGTGGCCCAAATGTAGAACCCCATCTGTCGTGCAGTTCCAACAATGCTTTGACAGCTGGGGCTCTACATTTCCCCATGCTTGCAGGGTTGTATTTAGCACTGAGCAGTGTATGTGTGTTTTTGTATATTTGTGTGAATGTATGAGTATGTTTGTATGTGGTGTTGGTGTTGAATGCATTTATGAGTAGTGTTTTTTAATGCAAGGGTGTGTTTATATGTGATTTTGGTATTCAACAAAGGTGTTTCTGTATGTATTGTTGTCCTTTCAATGAAGGAGTATGCTTGTATAAAGTGTTGAAGTTTGAATGCAGGGTTGTATTTGTGTTTCGTGTTAGTGTTTGAATACTGAGATGTATGCACATATACACATACACTGCCCCACAAACACACACGCAGATACACACACACTTTAAAAAACATGCTGACACACACACTGAATACTTACAGATACACATGACAGCAAACAGATACACATGACAGCAAACAGATACTCAGACACATATGGTGACATACTGACACACACAGACACATACATAGTTACACACACACACTGACAGACATACTGCCACACGCATTGACAGACACATATACTGACTCACACACTGACATACACAGACACACGCACAGACACCGACACACACTGACACATCCACTGACAGGCATACTGACACGTACACTGTTAGACACAGACACCTATACTGACCCACAAACTGATAGACATACTGATACACACACTGACACACACACAGACATGCTGACACAATCAGACAGACAGACAAACTGACACACACACACTGACACAATCAGACATAATGACACATCAGACACACAGACAGACATACTGACACACACAGACATATTGACACAATCAGACACACATACTGATACACACACATGCTTTATTTACACTTAGCCACCCTCCAGGTTCTTGCCTTTGTCTGGGGGGTGGTTTCCATGGGGTCCAGTGGCAGTCTGAGGCAGCTGGGAGTTAGGCTCTGGCTCTCCCGGCCTGGCCCCTGCTCACTGCCTTCCCCCTCCCGCGCGCTCTGATTTCTCTGTGGCAGGAGCGGCTGCCGAACATAAAGGGGCCTGGTCACCCCTGCTGATACATGCCCACCGCCACCGGGTGGCCCTGGGCCTTCTTCCTTCCTTTGTGTGCGAGCCGGTGCGGCCCTGGGCAGCCGCACCTCCGGGTCCATGGGGCTCAAATACATTGCGGGCAGCGGGGCCCACGGGGCAGCTGCTCTGGGCCCCCGAGAAGTAATTGGGCCTGAGGCAGCTGCCCGGCGATAAAGACGGCCGTGCTCACACGTTTTGTGACACTCTGTGGCAGTCCCAGCATAGAGGGACAGCGATCTTTTAGCCTTTCAGGCATACCAATATATTCAATATCTCTCTTGGAATAGCCAAGTTCAATTCAAAACCCGTCTTTAGCGGCTAATGCATTAAACACAACAGCATATTCATAGACACCGACGCTAGCACTGCTGAGGAGGACTGCAACCCCTATCAAGCTTTGATAAAACCTCCTAAGCTTTCCCTGCCCATCCTAGCTGGTAAAACACATTAAAATGGATTTCTAGAACATTTTGCCAATCAACAGATACAGCTGGGACAGCAACGCTCTAACTGTGTTGATTTCACCAGAGGAACGAATGGAACGTTCCCGCGGAGTGTTCCACGTTTAGAACTTTAACCCAGAACTGATCCTTACAGACAGCACATAACGTCTCTCACCATGCAATTGGAATGAGCAATAACCGAGTTATCCGGTAATTTCAGGAGCTTTCCGGTGTTCTTGCTCCGCTTTCCTTGGTGACAGAAATGACAGGCTGTGCCCGTCTTACTGGCAGACATTCTTACTGGCAGTCACTGTCGTACTGGTAGACTTGGCACAGGTTGGCACGGAGCGCTGCTATATAACCGTGATCTCAGCTGCTTCCTCATGTTTTAGTTTCGATTCCTGTCTAGTTGTCAAATTATTACAGGCGGAGCTTCAGAGAACAGTCCTTTTAAAGTGAGGGATTTGCTGAGGCACGTATTGCATTTTTATTTTACACGTTGACGGTGTTCTATCAAATTTCCCTACCTCGTACATTTTCCTACAACAACGGGTATCTTATGAAAAGTGGTGTCTTGTAATATGGAGACTTCCTATGCTGAAGATGGAAACTCGTGCATCAGGCAGGAATCATAAAGTTAAAAGAATTGTATTTTCTTTTGGTATACCTCATTTGCAGCTTTTGGATCCTGTATATTACAGAGCTGCCCACCCGACGTACTGCTCCTGTGTGTATGGCTGGGAGTAAATGTATGCCATTTGGGGGGGGGGGGGGGGGGAGGGGGGGGGGTGTGTATGTGTGTATATATGTATATGTGTATACACACACACACACACATATATATATATAGTCTAAGTAGAGATTGTAGCCGTATTAGTCCAGTGATGTAGATGTAAGAACAAATAAAAGTTGTTTCTTGTAATACATTTTTTGTTGGACTAACATAATTTTTTTTAATGACAAGCTTTCAGGAGAACCTCCCGTTCTCACGTCTGAAGCATTTCTGAGCAAGACAACACATAGAATTCAAAGTTGAGTTGTGATACAGGGGTTAAAACGACAGTCACTCATGTCGCTTTAACCCCTGTATCACAACTCAACTTTGAATTCTATGTGTTGTCTTGCTCAGAAATGCTTCAGACTTGAGTACAGGAGGTTATCCTGAAAGCTTGTCATTTAAAAAAAATGATGTTAGTCCAATAAAAAGGTATTACAAGATACAAATGGTATCTGTTTTATATATATATACTTGCATTCCAACTTGAAAAATATTTGATACCTGGTGCTCTGGTCACATGGAAAACATAGTAGTACAAAGATACCGACACTCCAAGGTTTTTAGTTAAATTAATTAATCTTCTTTATTCCAATGGTCGATGTTTCAGCCTCTAAGCGGAGCTTTCATCAGGACATATCCATATATATATCCTGATGAAAGCTCTGCTTAGGTGCTGAAACATCGACCATTGGAATAAAGAAGATTAATTAACTAAAAACCTTGGAGTGTCGGTATCTTTGTACTAATATATATATATATATAATAAAAAATAAACATATATATACATACATACACACACAATACGTGGCACAATGCCATACATTTGTTTACCCAATTAGCAGGGGTAGCAAGACATAGCCACTGACTCACTGACATACACATGCTCCCTACAGACATGTTCACTACAGACAAGCTCACTGATACACACAAGCTCACTACAGATAAACTCACTGACGCACACATGCTCACAACAGACAAGCTCACTGACAACATGCTCAGTATAGACAAGCTCACTGACACACACAAACTCACAACAAGCAAGCTTACAGACAAACATTCAAGCACACTACAGAGAAGCTCACTGACACACACACACATGCTCACTACAGACATGCTCACTGACACACAAGTTCACTACAGACAAACTCACTCATACACACAAGCTCACTACAGATAAACTCACTGACGCACACATGCTCACAACAGACAAGCTCACTGACAACATGCTCAGTTTAGTCAAGCTCACTGACACACACAAGCTCACTACAAACAAGCTTACAGACAAACATTCAAGCACACTACAGACAAGGTCATTGACTCACAGACATGCTCACTACAAACAAGCTCACTGACACTTTTTCAGCCTCTTCCTGCCAGAGATCAGCTGCTTGAGGCTGCGCAGGGCTTGAGTGCGGGGGTGGAGGAGAAGAGGCTCAGAAAAGTTGCTGGGAATTATGAAGGAAGACTTACAGTGCTCCCTCCGGTCACCAGCAGCCTTAAAGGGATACTATAGTGTCAGGAATACAAAGCTGTATTCCTGACACTATAGCTCCATTTGCCTCCAATGTCCCTCACGCCCTTCTGGTAGACAGCCACTGGAGGCAGACTTAGTGCTCTGCTGCAATGTAAACATTACAGCACTAAGTGCATTAGGGACACTGCACCCAGATCACTTCACTAAGCTGGCTGCTTGGGTGCCTATAGTGTCCCTTTAATGTGGCCGCATCAACCCCCAGCACCTCCCTATTTAATCCAAGGGAAAAAAATATTTAAATGGCATTAGGGCTGTCTGCCTAGCTCCATGTGAAATTTTGTATGGTGTTTATATATTGCCCTTACAAATTTACATGCAGCAGGATGAAAATCAGCTAAAGCAAAGTTGTTAGCAATGTTGCAGTGGCTATGGTCCCAGGAATTCCTTGTTGCCGTCCCTTGGTAAACAGTTGACACTTTTAGCCAGCAAACAATGTCCAAAGTTGCACAAAATTGATAATGTCAATTCTGAAGCATTGTCAGATCTGGAGGGTGAAGTTCATAGTAGGGAAAATGCTTCCCCTGAGAAGCCAGGAGAATTTATGGCTGGCACCAGGGACTAGGGGTCACTCCCACTCAGTCCCTAAATGCCTGCATATAAGTTGTTTTAAAAAAGTCATTTGGCAGAAATACTACACATACAGGGGAAAGGAGGAATTACATTTATTTGTCAGACAGGAATCAGGGTATCCTGGTGTTATAGCAGAAGCTGTATGTGTGTAGGTATTTATCAATTTGTGCATCTGTATTTGCATAGATTTATGTGCCCACCTTTTAAAATTCATCAAAAATCCAACAGTGCCCCTTCTGAGCTTGGGTTCTGGATCTGCCGACGTTCTGAAGACTGAACCTCCTGCTTTAGCATATTAGTACAGACCAGACGTATCATGGTGGCTTGCCAAAAGAGCCAGCAGTGACAGAACATTCCATCACAATTGCTGAGGAGAGTATGGGATGTACTGACGCCAATGTGTTGCCAGTGAAGCCAGCATGTTAGCGTGAGGGATTGCCCTGATAGGGAACTGGGCTCTAGCAGTGCAAATCATTCCACACTTACATGCAGCCAAATTCCATGTACAATCACACTCTGCCAGTGACACACTGTCACGATACCTAGTGACCTAACACGCAGAGTAAATATATGATAATAGATTAGACAACATTTACCAGTCCTTTGAATGGCCGGGTTATACATTGTTAAAACATGGTCAGGGACAAGCCGAGTCAAGGGAGACAGAATTCAGGGAGGCGAAAAACCAATGGCCAAGTCAGGGAGAACAGAACGGAGAATAGTCAGGAGAAAGCCAAGATCAAAATACCAAAATAGACACTAAACATAAGGCACTTTTGGGAACTGAAAACAGAAAACACAACTGGGCAATGACTAGCACCCTAAATGTTCTTTATATAGTCTATGCCTTTAATTGATAGCCATGCCCCCAAAACATTCAAATTCGAACGTTTTGGCGTCTCGTGACGTCATAAAAGGGGGCGGCGGGGCTACAGCGCCTGGCATTGGAACCGCTGGTGAGATGAGAGGAACTGTGAGAAGGGTCCCTCTCCCCTTCAGGGACTTCCACAGGCAACATAAGGTAATGTGAAACACACATACAGACAATCACACTCTTGCAACTCCACACATACTGTCAGGATTCGAACCTGGGACCTTGGCAGCTCTGGTGCTTTGGCTTACCTCTGAGCCATCTCTCCGCTTCTGTTTCCTGTATCTAGCCCTGTCTAGTATTTAGTACTGAAGCTGGACATTTGTTGGAACTTCTCCTGTCACTCAAGTTACACCTGAGCCTGATGTCTCGTTAGCCAGGTATATAACACTGCCTCTCCCAGAAGGCAGTGTCAGTTCCTTGACTCTGGTGATCATTCTGCTATTTCCTGTTCTCCAGTTTGTTATTGACCTCTGGCTTGGTACACCGATTATCCTGTCTTCTGGCTTCCTTTGACCCTTGGCTTCCCACGACTATTCTCCTGGTTTATTGTTCCTGTACCGCGTTTTGGATTTACCCTGCACAGCCCCCGTGCACCAACTCACAGGTCAGGTGAATTCTTGCCTGATCACCTTGGCCTGTGTTTTCTTGCAAGGGTGAGCATACTTCTCTGCCTGCCGGACTCCCACACCCAGGTAAGCCCTGACACATACATATTAAACTCAGGCAACCAATACAATCACACACAGCCAAGCCCCACAAAGAATCACTTTCAGCCAGCACACACCCCACTTATGTATATTGCTTAGAAGAAGAGCAAGGGGGGGCCTTCTTTGAACCTTGCACCAGGACCCTAACGTTCCTAGTTACGCACCTGCGATGGTAACAGGTGACTACTTGCACCATATCACTAAATTGCGCTTTACTGTAGTGGTTTTGTTACTTACAGTGTCCCTTTAATGCAGATATTGCACTTGCAAAGGTTGCAACTTGTTTTTCTTTGGTTTTACTATAGATTGGGGCTGATGTGTACTGTAGTCTTTGCTGCTGCCCAGTAGTGATGGGAGTGAGCGCAGAACCTATCTTACTGCATTTGTATCCATTTTTTGTATCACACAGTTTTGTTACAATGCAGCCGCCCATCCCATGTGTTCCCTATTAAGGGTTAATAAATATATAGGGGTGTATATGAAAAATACCCCTTTCTGTCTCATTAGAGATAATTTTGCCAGAGGCTCAAGGAAGCAAGGTGAATGGTTAGTGTTAGGACCCACCTAGGGTGGTCTGCCTTGACACTGGCAGGTGGGCTTATCCTCTCATGGCCATTGGAGGTAACTTAAAAACCTCCATTTGTTTAAAAATACATAGGGATTAAGGAGAGTCCCAGACAGCCACTAGAGGGCTTCCTAAATCAAAACGGACCTTTGGTCCGGGATCTGACACTGGACGTCCTAAGGACCTCCAGCGTCAGATTTTTCCCCATAGGAAAGCATTGATTCAGTGCTTTCCTATAGGGAGGTCTAATGCGTGCGCAGCATTTGCTGCGCATGCGCCCTAGCATCTGCTTGTCGCTTGGCCAGGGCAAAAGGAGGAACTGGTATGTGGTACCATTGCTGCTGCTCTTTGTGAGAGTGGTATTCCCCCCCCCCCCCCCCCAAATATTGTGTTGACAGCTTTTCCCAATAAACTCTGATGCTATTTTACCTGTTCCCTATGCGAGTACTTATATGTCATATGGATACACATCAAATAAGTATCCACCAGGACAGGGCTGACAAGTATTTGGCCCATGACGGTAAGTTCTAACTAATGGGTTTTTGGTGTATGAAACTTCTGAGATCTGAGATCGGTGGATAATCCTACTTAAGCAGAGCATACGATATATGGCTTTTTTCATTTTTTAAAAGACATTAACAATTTTATAATATGAAAATATTGCATATAAAAAAAATTACTTTTCCATTCAATTTTGAGGGTTTTATTTTCATGTCTCGAAAACAAACTGGTTTTCCTGGCACTATAGTGTTAATAGGTTCCCCCCCCCCCCCATCCTCATGGCCCCCTCCCACAGGGCTCTAGGGGGAGGAAGGGGTTAAAGGCTTACTTTTCTCCAGCACCGGGTCCCCCGGCGCTGGGGACTCTCCTCCCTCTTCTGCCGAATTAGGTCAGTCCAGGCCTGGAAAACATTGAGATCGACGGCCACCAATCCATGCTAAAACAGTGCTATCAGGACCTCGCTCCCACACTCACCTACCTACCTCGTTCTCACTCCAAGAGGACGCCGCGTCAGAGGGCGAACCCCCCAGGCTGCACGGTTGTTTCGGTCATGCCGACCACTCATGTTCATGCGAACACCTCTGTTCGCACGAACATAACTTACCCGATGCAAAAGGAATAACTCCATAAGTACGAACGCCACCTCTTTATGCAAACGCTACTCACCTATACTGCAGACAGAACTCCGTTCGTACGGATGCCGGCTCCGGAACACAGCAAGAACAGAAGTCTAGGAAATATACAACAGCAGTGAAAGAGGAGAGAGTATTTCACTGAAGTTGGATTGGCTGTAGGGTATAAGGGCATAACCCCCAAAAAATAATAATAGAGAGGAGACTGGGATGGGTTAACTAAACAGCGCTCCCAAAATCAGTCCCAATACCCTAGTGAAAAGCTGCTCCACTAGTTTTAGGCAATAAATTGCCAGTTAATGAGCATAGAAATGACTGTAATTAAACAAAATCTTTATTAGTCCCTATTAGGGAAAAAGTAACAGAATAAAGTGAAATATATATATAGTGTTGGTAACAATAAAATAGGATCACCTGCTAATTTGCAAGGTTTACAGCAAGTATGTCAAACTCGCGGGCCGCTTGCGGCCCACAAGGACCATCTTTGCGGCCTGGTGAGCCGCGAGTACATGCCTAATGTTCCAAGCAGAGTAGGCACCTGTTTTCCCCAATATTGCAGGTGCCTACTCTGCTATTATTTACCCGGCCAGGGAGGAGAGGACTCTGTTGGCAGCGAGGGAGCTCAGTGTTTCTGCGCCTCACTGCTCCCTCGCGCGAGCCGACTGAAGTGAAGCCGGGCGCCGGAATATGAAGTCATATTCCGGCACCCGGCATCACTAAACTGCGCGTGGGAGCAGTGAGCAGCGGGAAGGACCCGGGGGAGATGCTCCAAAAGGTAAGGAGCATTAAATAAAAGTATGTGTGTGTAAGTTTGTGTCTGTCAGCAAGTATGTGTGTGTCTGTCAGCAAGTATGTGTGTGTCTGTCAGCAAGTATGTGTGTGTCTGTCAGCAAGTATGTGTGTGTCTGTCAGCAAGTATGTGTGTGTCTGTCAGCAAGTATGTGTGTGTCTGTCAGCAAGTATGTGTGTGTCTGTCAGCAAGTATGTGTGTGTCTGTCAGCAAGTATGTGTGTGTCTGTCAGCAAGTATGTGTGTGTCTGTCAGCAAGTATGTGTGTGTCTGTCAGCAAGTATGTGTGTGTCTGTCAGCTAATATGTGTGTGTCTGTCAGCTAATATGTGTGTGTCTGTCTGTGAGTGTGTGTGTCTGTCACTGAGTATGTGTATGTGTCTGTCAGTGAGTGAGTGTGTTTTGGTTGTGCGGCCCACATAAACTTAAACCTTGTTTATGTGGCCCGTGCCACACTGAGTTTGACATGCTTGGTTTACAGGAATCACACAAAAGAGTGGCCACCTAAGTGGTCGTTTGAATCCTGGTAACAAATGATATATACTGTTGCTACAAATCTATTTGCAACAGAATATTGATAGTACCCTGGAAGTATAAATATAGTGGATAATGTAAACGCTAAGGAAGCTAAATACAACCGCTGATATAGTGGACTCAAATATATTCTTGTAGAGAAATGTGTACAGTATTAACTGCACATGCAGATTCTAGAAATAAAGGTATAAGTGTCCTCAGGGAGTATACTAGAATTGCTTCCTAGAGTAAAGGGGTTTCAAACCAATAATAGACACAGGGTATATATGGGGATTTGGGTAAAAGTGGACAGCAGTACACCCAAACTAATAGTATAGTTGGGACACTAGCCGAGTACAGTACATAAATCCCAATTGTAAATATCCCAAGTGCTCTAGATAAATGAAGCAGGTATAGTGCAAAGGCTGAGATCATAGATCGTGGGTTTTGCCCAGCATAAGTATAAATGGTTAAATAGTTAGTCCAGCTGGACCTAAAATAGGGGTAAATATATAGTGAATAATAGCCTCTATGCTAATGAAACTGTCCCACCAATTGTAAAACATACTCGAGAGTCAAAGCTCAATAAGAGTAGCTTATCCAAAATAAAGCGCTGTCTACATATTGCAGGTGAAATTAATCTGAAGATGTAGTTTGAAAGGAGATGTAAAAATACTGGTTGTTCCTGTTATAATTGAGAGTAACAAAAGATCTCTCTAAATTCTTATGCCTAGAGTATCTAGAATAAGGTTCGTCTAGCTACCTAAGACTCCTGCAATACGAGCGAACCGTAAGCTTTGAGCTGTAAGCTAATATGAAGCCCTAAATGGTATTCAGCAAAACCCCAATCCAAGTGCAATAGCAGAGAAAAAGTCTGATCCTAAATACAACCCACAGTGGTAAGATAGCCCAACGTGCGTTGCCTTAAGAACCTGACATAGCCACCTCTTCTTTTAGCCCATTTTACTAGTTCTAACCCACAAAATCTCACCTGAGTGATGTTCTTTAAGATGGCGGGCAATGGGTGTTTCTATAGTAAGTTTAGGTGACCTGACATGTTCTTTAATCCTTCCTCTGAAGGGACGGAAAGTTTTGCCGACGTATTTACAGTCACACTCACAGGTAAGTAAATACACTAAGCCTGCGGTGTTGCAGTTAAAAAAGGAGATATTGAAGGATTCACTGTCAGAAACCTTTTTAGAATCCCGTTTAATGTATTTACAAGAGTCAAAGCTCAATAAGAGTAGCTTATCCAAAATAAAGCGCTGTCTACATATTGCAGGTGAAATTAATCTGAAGATGTAGTTTGAAAGGAGATGTAAAAATACTGTTTTTTCCTGTTATAATTGAGAGTAACAAAAGAAGATCTCTAAATTCTTCTGCCTACAGTATCTAGAATAAGGTTCGTCTAGCTACCTAAGACTCCTGCAATACCAGCGAGCCGTAAGCTTTGAGCTATATGCTAATTTGAAGCCCTAAATGGCATTCAGCTAAACCCCAACCACAAGTGCAATAGCAGAGAAAAACCCTTGGATAGCAACCTTCTATTGCCAACCAAAAATCCAAAAAAATAAGCTGGACCCTCCAGGACGCCCGATTGTCTCAGGGGTAAACAACCTTACACAAAATGGGAGCATCTATCTGGACAGAAGCCTACGTCCATATGTGGAATCTCTACCGTCCTTCATACAGGATACCAAGCAGACTCTGGCACTTCTCTCAAACCTTTCGCTCCCTGAACCAGTAACTTTATGTAGCTTGGATGTAGAAGTTCTTTATTTCTCCATACCTCATGAGGGAGGAATACGGCATGTTCAGCATTACTCGGAAAAAAGAGGAGTAAATTATCTACCACACTATGAGTTTACTTTGGAATTACTCAGATTCATTTTAACACACAATTACTTCCTCTTTAATGACAAGTTTTACCACCAGGTGCAGGGAGCAGCGATGGGGACAGCTTGTGCCCCTTCGTATGTGTACCAGCACCTGGGCTGGTGGGAGGAAACCATTATCAGATCAGTCAAATTTTCATCTTTTACCCCTATGATATGATATGGGCAAGATACATAGATGATATCTTAATAGTGTGGAAAGGTACATCAGATGACTTTGACCTCTTTGTAACTCTTTTTAATGAGAATGACTTTAACCTAAGGTTTACTTCGGAGGAAAAACCCTTAATTTCTTGGATTTGACGGTCTCCATCGATATTAGCAATAATCAGCATGGTTTTATGAAACATAGGTCATGTCAAACTAACCTAATTGCATTCTACGAAGAAGTAAGTAGAAATATAGATCAGGGTGTTGCAGTGGATGTGATCTACTTGGATTTTGCCAAGGCATTTGATACGGTTCCTCACAATAGGTTAGTCTTCAAACTAAAAGAAATTGGTCTAGATGAATATTCTTGTTCTTGAGTTCAACATTGGCTTAACCCCTTAAGGACCAAACTTCTGGAATAAAAGGGAATCATGACATGTCCCACATGTCATGTGTCCTCAAGGGGTTAAGGATAGAGTACAGCGAGTTGTCATAAATGGTAAATTTTCAAGCTGGACAAAAGTGGTAAGTGGTGTCCCTCAGGATTCTGTTTTGGGACCGCTTCTATTTAACATATTTATAAATGATCTTGAAATGGGCATTGAAAGACATGTATCAGTGTTTGCAGATGACACAAAACTTTGTAAAGTAATAAAATGTGAGCAGGATACTGCCTTGCTGCAGAGGGATTTGGATAGATTGGGGGACTGGGCACTAAAATGGCAGATTAAATTTAACGTAGAAAAATGCAAAGTTATGCACTTCGGGGTTAAGAATGCACAAGCAATTTACACCCTAAATGGTAGTGAATTAGGGATAACCACACACGAGAAGGATTTGGGAATTGTTATTGACAACAAATTGGGTAGCAATATGCAATGTCAATCTGCCGTTGCTAAGACCAGTAAGGTTTTGTCATGTATAAATAGGGGCATAAATTCTCAGGATGAAAATATAATTTTGCCTCTTTATAAATCGCTGGTAAGACCACACCTTGAATATGCTGTGCAATTTTGGGCACCTGTTCTAAAGAAAGATATCATGGCACTAGAAAAAGTGACGAGCTACAAAATTGATAAAAGGAATGGAACATTTTAGTTATGAAGAAAGGTTAAAAAATGTAAATCTGGGGGGCGTGGTTTGGCCGTGAACGAAGATGGCCGCGTAAAGGACGAGCTCCGACCCACTCAGCTAATAAAGCAGGCTTACCCATCAGCACGGCACGAAAATGGGGCGCACTAAACGCCCAGACGGATCCCAAACGCCCAGGCTCCCAGCAACTGCCGCACACACGGGCCCCATGGATGGCTACCTGGCTCCGGCACCCGCCGAATACCACGAGGCAGCCGGCGCAAGCATGGCCGACTCCCCGGCCTCCTCACCAATACCGGAGATGGCTGCACCCACGCTGGCGGACATCAGTGCGGACATAAAGGCAATTAAAGCCCTGGCAGCAGCAATGGTAACTAAATCAGACATGCAGACCCTATCCGAGAATCTACACTCAGCGATCCGCACTGAGGTAAACTCTATTAAGGCCGAAATCTCCACACAGGCCTCCAGGATACAGGCAGCTGAGGCCTCAGTGCAAGCTGTTGGGGAGAGGGTTGAAGCCTCAAATCTGGCCATACATAGACAGGGCAATATTCTCCTACACCTGAGACGCCAAACCGAAGATCTTGATAACAGGGGCCGCAGATCAAACATTAGGGTCCGTGGCCTACCGGAACCTGAAGGGGCGGAAGCCGTAGAAGCAACACTACAGACGCTGTTCCGCGACATACTGGGCCCAGAAGCGCCAGACTCCATAACGTTTGACAGGGCGCATAGGGCTAACAGAGCACGCACGTCTGATAACACACCGAGAGACATTATATGTTGCCTCCACTCCTATAAGCTGAAGGAGAAAATTATGAACAAAGCCCGCGCAAGGCCCACCTGGCGTTTCAATGGCGCAGAAGTTGCCCTCTTTCAAGACCTATCTCCCCTCACGCTTGAGGCTCGTAGGGCACTGAGACCCATCACAGCACTACTCAGGGATAGAGGGATCCCATACAAATGGGGTTTCCCCTTTATGTTATTAGCCAGACATCATGACGACTGGTTCCCGCTACGCTGGCCGGAGGAGGTGCCCAGGTTCCTTCAGCGCCTCAACCTCCCGCCTACAGAGGTCACCGACTGGATCCTGGGGCCACTGGACCAGAGGCAGGGACTCCACACCCCGAACTTGCAACGAAGACGACGAGACGTCACACCTAGGCGCCCACAGGCCCGCAGGCAACTGATGCCCACGGACCCGGAGGAATAAAGTTCTGCCCCCCACTTGTATCCACCAAGCAAGGAAGACCGACCAGGACACACTAACGTACCACGGCCCGCTGACAACCACAGATGACATCGCTATCCCGTGTACATCAGATGCCAGATAAGTACTGTTTACGCATACACATGTAAGGGGACTTATCCATGACCGGGTGCTACAACACTCTTCTAACACGCCCTTGGGTGAGGAAAGCTACCCCAAGTTGTTTAGGGAGGGGGGCCTGAAGGGGGGGGGGACTCACCGTTTGGCCTACCCATGGGATGGGGTATTTGCAGGGCATACCCCGCATGTGCACGTAAGAAACAATCTATGTCGCTATACGGGACTATTGAACTGCTGTACACACGTGCACATATACGGAGACTTCCTTAAGGCAGGGTGTTGCCACACATTCTCAACATGCCCCGGGAGACGGGAGGCTGCTCTAAGTTGCTTGGGAGGGGGGCCTAAGGGGGATGGGATGCACCTTCTAGCTTGCCCGCGGGATGAGACTCTTGCAAGACATGCCCCACTTGTGCACGCGGAACACGAACTAGATTGCTTCATGAGACTGTTGGTAATTCACGGGACACTCAAGCATTTGATGTATTATGGTTTTACTGAAGCTGTGATGTGAGCTGGTCCGGTCGTAGCTGTAACTTACCACCGGCTATGGCACCAGAAGGGGGATAGATTGAGGGAGGTGGGGAACGAATGGGGGATTTTTATGTGTATATTGCTCTTATTTCGTTGATATTGTTATGCCGGGCCATATTGGGTGTGATAGCTTTATGGGTGGGAGAAAGGCGGAGACGCCACGGGGACATAGGGCTACGAAAGGGATGGGGGAGCTTACCTGGGACTACACCTACGAATGTACCTATAGTACCAGAATTCTGGGGTTGGGGGGGTGTGGGGGCGGCTGATTTCTGAATAATGTTAAGATGTGATGTCATATGTTTATTAGGTGGCATTGTCTGTACCCTGCAATGTATGATAAGACCCACTTGCGATGTTCACTCTTGGCAGACAAACACACGCACACCCATACCGCCTGACTCATGCCCCCCCCCCCCCCCCCCCCATGGATGGCCAGCCCCGCTTCCTGTCCCCGGAACATAGGAACGGGGACAGAGCCCGATATGGGAGACAGGGGGACTAAGATCGAACTCCCTATGCGGCCGGCCCGGCCAGACACGGCCCAAAATTCGAACTACCCTACGACAGCAATGGGCTATCCGCCCCGACACAGGGTAGGACCAGCAGCCACACGTACCGTCTATCCCTACAGTTGTAGACCCATTCCCCCATACTTCGTGACCGTAATACTCGATATTTTCACAAGTATTGGCCATTAAATTCAACTTAGGAACATGTGGGACACGGACACTCCTTTGAGAGTACACACACTACTACATCACTGGACACTGTACATCCGTTACTGACTGGACAGTGACACCGGACTTCTTCGGCCACACCGCCACCCCGACATACACCTGTGTAGACCACATTACTGGGGGCCCCAGGACCGTGGCTGCCCTAGCCTGATAGGGAACGGTACGGTCTTGTTATCCACCCAGCTACACAGGACACCCTCGAGTGGAGGGGATAACTTTAATTCTTATTGATATCGTATCACTGAGCACTTACACCAGGGGCCTCCTGGGACGGGCTACACTGGGTGTGGGCCGAGCCGCCCCCAACTCGTGGGACTTGTAACTTACGAAGGTTCTACCTTTCCTCTTCTTTAACTGCACTTATATCCTTTTTCTTTTTTCTCTTCCACCCTCCCCTCTCCCCCCCCTCCCCCCCCCCCTCACACCGGCAGGCAGCGCGCGCGAGGGCCACTAGACCCAGAACACCTGAACACGACCGCGGAGTCACCAGCGACCTCGCCCGCACTATCCCAATGGCGTACATAGCAGCGCCTCTACATGTCCTTACGCAAAACTGCCGAGGCCTTAACTCACCTGAGAAGCGCGCACACCTCCTACGAGAACTTCATCGCAAACGGATCTCGGTAGCAATACTACAAGAAACACATCTCAAATCCTCGGACACCCATAGACTGAAAGACAGAGTTTACCCAATTAACTATCACAGCACTCATCCCGAAGCCCGCAAGGTAGGAGTTGCGATACTGTTGGCCGCTAATCTGGCCTTCACTCTGCTGGACCGACAGACAGACCCCAACGGTAGGTATCTCTTCGTCAAAGGCACGATTACGGGGAAGACATACACCTTTGCCTCTATCTATGCGCCAAACGCAAAACAGGCGATGTTTTTATGCAAAACATTCCGCCAACTGGCAGCATTCACGGAAGGCTCCCTCATCATAGGGGGGGACTTTAACGCACCACTGGATCCGTTGCTGGACTCCTCGACAGGACACAGTTGTATCCCACAATCCGCGAATAGGGCCATCAAGAAGACCATGCGGGACTCGAGATTGGTGGACGCGTGGCGGACCATTCATCCAACAACCCGTGATTTCACGCACTACTCCGCCATACATAGGAGATACTCTCGCATTGATTATGTTCTGATCCAACAAGAAGGCCTCCAACACCTACAGTCGGCAACAATCGCACCTACACCGTGGTCGGACCACAGTGCAGTGGCCGTGAAGCTCGACTCCCCGCTGTTCAGGCCTGCCAGGACGGAGTGGAGACTAAATGAGTCGCTCCTCTCGGACCCGGGTGTGCTGGCTGACCTGACCGAACACCTCACTAATTACTTCAGGGAAAACGACACGGAAGAGGTATCAAAAGTGACGCTATGGGAGGCACATAAGAGTGTACTTCGAGGTCACCTCATTAGAATTGCTTCCCGTAAGAAGAGGGAATCGCAGCGACGTATGTTGGAGCTCACCGACCAAATCTCCCGCTTGGAAACACAACACAAACGATCACAACTTGAAGAACACTATCGCCCACTTTTGGATGCCCGCCGACAACTGGCAGACCTGGTTGCCAGCAAACACCATAGGGTGACACAACGATCCAAGGCCTTCTTCTACATCCATGCGAATAAGGGAGGGAGACTCCTGGCTCGCATGATCCGGCCCCAACAAGCGAGGGCGCAGGTCCACGAACTCCGGAAGACTGATGGCTCACTTACTCAATTCCCTGAAGCAATTGCCACTGAATTCTGTAACTACTACAGACAACTATACAATTCCACACCGACACTCCCCGACGCCCACGGAGCGAACATACAAGACGCAACATGGCGTTACCTACAAGGTTTCCAACCCGACGCTCTAACACCAGAAGAAGCAGAACTGCTGGAGGCCCCGATCACCACGGAAGAGGCACAGGCAGCGATTAAGACAGCAAAAAGAGGGAAAGCTCCGGGACCGGACGGACTCTCGGCGGGATATTACAAATCATTTAGGGACATTCTCGCGCCGCATCTAACGACAGCCCTCAATCGACTCCAACAGGGTGACACACTACGCCAGGAGACGTTGGCAGCCACCATCACGGTAATTCCTAAACCTGGCAAAAACCCCGAAAACTGCAGCAGCTACCGGCCGATCTCGCTTCTTAACGCGGATGTGAAACTCTTCACTAAGATCATTGCTACCAGATTACAACGGTATGTGCCACGCTTGATACACCCGGACCAAACGGGTTTCGTTCCGGGACGGGAAGCCAGAGATTGCACGCTCCGGGCGTTCTCTGTTCAGGCATTAGCCCTTAGAGAAAAATCAGGCCTACTAATGCTCTCCACAGATGCCGAAAAGGCTTTTGACCGGGTAAACTGGAGCTTCATGATGGCGACGCTACGAAAAGTGGGACTAGGAAGAGGGATGATGGCTTGGATAGAGGCGCTATATACGGACCCCTGCGCTAAAGTACGGGTGAATGGCGCTCTTACAGACGCCTTCACCATCCACAACGGTACGCGTCAGGGTTGCCCATTATCACCACTCTTGTTTGCCATCTCGCTGGAACCGTTCTTGGATAGGGTGAGACATACCCCGGAGATCAGGGGGTTTCGGCATGGGACTCAGGAACATAAGGTAGCTGCATACGCAGACGACATGCTCTTCTTCGTGAGCGACCCAACTGATTCCCTGCCGGCATTGATGCGAGAATTCGATACGTACGGCCGGTTATCGGGACTGAAACTCAATCTAACTAAATGCGAAATATTAGATGTCTCGACCCCGATGGACGTAGGAGAGCAAATTCAACGTGAATACCCCTTTCATTGGTGTCGGGACCAGATGCGATACCTGGGAATCTGGATACCCAGGAACCCGAAAGAAGTGTATGCCACGAATTACATCCCCCTTTTGCGCACAATCCTAAATGATCTCAAAAGCTGGAACTACGACCACATCTCCTGGCAGGGACGTATATCGGTAATAAAGATGAACGTTCTCCCGCGGCTCCTTTACTACTTTCACACCATCCCCTGGCACATCCCGACGGGATTTTTTGCATCTCTTAAGTCAGCGGTGATACAATACGTCTGGAAGGGAGAAAGGGCTCGGCTCAGCTTTGACAAGTTATGCCTACCCAAGAATTGGGGAGGCCTGGCTTTGCCAGATATTCGCAAATACTATCATGCCACGGTACTGCAGCGGATTAGGGATTGGCATGTGGCACCTGACACCAAACTGTGGGTGGCGCTGAATAGAGAGGGTAGTAACAAAGCCCTCCACAGACTCACGTGGCATACTTCGGTGGACGCAACGTCAATGCTAGGTGCTGAATCACCCGTCGCTCAAACATTGAAGACATGGTCCCACCTGAGACGTAACCAACACATCTCCCCGCAGCCGAGCCCCCTGATACCGATCACCTTCAATTCTGATATAGGCGGAGGACTTCCCCGTTCTTCCTGGCCAGTTGTAGGAAATGAAGACTTTGTCCCGATATCCGAAGTCCTCAGTAACGCGGGTATACAGAACCTTCGAGACTGGAGTGGAATACCACATCCAACACTCATGCATAGATTTCATTATGCGCAACTACGACATTTTTACTATAACCTCCCCAACAGGGTAGCAATACATAGGGAACAAACGTGGTTTGAACATTTCTGCACGACTGACTCGGATGCCGATGGCAGAGTCTCAGTCATATATCAACGGCTGATAACGGGAGAACGCTCCAGGAACACGGCGTTCAAAAGAAGATGGGAAGAGCTGACGGATAGGACGTTCACTGACACACAATGGGAACAGATATTGACTCTGCAGCACAAGAGCTCCATCAGCACCAACTACCAGGAGGTCAACTTCAAGCTGCTTTCCCACTGGTACAAGACCCCCTCCTTGCTACATAGAATATTCCCGGGATCTTCAGACGCATGTTGGAGATGCGAATCCCACACAGGCACAATAAGACACATTTGGTGGGACTGCGCACGGATTAAGCCGTTTTGGGAGGATATACAACGAGAGATGAGGATCATACTGGGAGACCTACCTGACTTCACCATAGAAATGGCCCTACTCCATCACACCGAGGGCTCAATAGCCCAATACAAGAGGTCGATAGTTCGACACCTACTAAATGCGGCTAAAGCATCCATTCCCGCTAAATGGAAGCAAACACAACCACCGACTGTGACGGACTGGCTTCAGAGAGTAGAAGACATCCACACGGCTGAGGCGCGATATGCAGAATTACTAGGAAGAAGCACCAAACATGTAGAGGCCTGGACCCCGTGGTATGTATACCTCTCACGACCAGGAGCAGGAAGACCATGAAACACACCATTTCATACGGTCTTGGAGAGACCGAGCGTGCGCTGATGTCTGGTGCCATATCTAAACCCAACCCCTCCCCCCCTCCCCCCCCCCCCTCATCCACTCCCCCCCTCTTCTTCTCCTTCCAACAACATACGAGGTTTCTTACTCATCCCCACGCGACCCATTTCTGGGACTCAGTGGTGGCGGCTCGGACTGCCCCAGGGGGGCCAGACCGGGGGTAACTGACTGTGAGGATGCGTGAGCTATAGGAGAACTTTGTAGTAGATACCAGAGAGGCGCTCCAGTGCCATCACCCCCCAAAACATTAAATAAAAAACAAAAAACTGACTACAGGGACGACTAGGACACTGACCGAACTGAACAACGACTCCACAGTATGACTCAATAGACCGACGAGGGGAAGGGAACATAACATACGCCCTGCGACACTCCAAGGCACCTCATCAGGCGTCTGACTGACGGACTTACGAAGTGGACAGACTCACCTAAACCACTCCTGTAACATGGGTGGCCACTGGAGGTTCTCCCCCAGGGGACCCTAGACTAGGACGAGGATTTGAGGGTTACACCCTTAGTGGTGCACTGTATGTGCTTGACATTCACACTCTCAATTGCTACACAATGCACTTAGCTCATCGATAAATACTCACATGGCCTCGACACTGCTCCCACTCAGGATTATGCAGGGGCCCTCAGTCATATATGTCGCATCTCGTTATGACTACAAATATGAATACTACCTTCTCTCCCGGCTATTAGACTTAAAGCCGGGCCACCTGAAGGTGCCACGGAATAGGGGCCCTAAGTTATCCCATTATTTAGCTTTCATTGAGAGGTTTTTGATGTTACTGGAATGGCAATAGCTTTTAATGATGCATCTATCTATATTTGTTCGCTTGTCACTTTGCTTGAGTTGCCTACGCTTTATTGGCTAATGAACAGCCATATGACGCTTGTTGCATATCAGATGATCAGAAGATAAAAATGCTTACTTTTGATGTTAATTTACGAACTGACTTGCCGTATATACACTGTTGTGGTGTATGACTGTTTGTTTCTGTACTCACCTGTTCGTCATAATAAAGAATTTACAAAAAAATGTAAATCTCTTCAGTTTGGAAAAACGGCGCCTGAGAGGGGATATGATAACATTATACAAATATATTTGGGGCCAGTACAAACCATTATCTGTATATCTATTCATAAACAGGGCTATACATAGGACACGAGGTCACACATTTAGGCTTGAAGAAAGGAGATTTCATCTAAGGCAAATAAAAGTTTTTTTTTTTTTTTACAGTAAGAGCAATAAGGATATGGAATTAATTGCCTGAAGAGGTGGTTTTGTCAGCGTCTATACAGATGTTTAAACTGCAATTGGATAAATACTTGCAAAAACATAACGTACAGGGATATCATTTCTAATTAGTGGGGTAATAGCTGCTTGATCCAAGGAGACATCTGACTGCTATTTTGGGGTCAAGAAGGATTTTTTTCCTAGTTTATTGCAAAATTGGAAGCGCTTCAGACTGGGTTTTTTGCCTTCTTTTGGATCAACAACAAAAGCATATGTGAGGAAGGCTGAACTTGATGGACGCAAGTCTCTTTTCAGCTATGTAATTATGTATTCAAACCAAACTTAAAAAAAAAAAAACCACTGCCTCTAACAGCCTCCTATATTGGGACAGCTTCCACCCGAAGCCCTCGAAAAAAGGCATACCTATAGGCCAATACTTAAGGGCCCGTAGGAACTGTAGTACCATCCAAGATTTCAAAATTCAAGCCGATACCCTGCGACAACAGTTTAAAGACAAGGGGTATCCCAACAGATGCCTAAAGAAAGCTTACAGGAGAGCTCTAAAATCAGACAGAGAGACTTTACTAAGTAACAACAAACCTGTTACTCCCACTAACCCTCCTCCACGTATGATCGCAACATACGATGCTGGATGGGATAGTGTTATTTCTGGTATCCAGAAATTTGGACCCATTCTGACTGGAGATACACACCTCAAAAGGATCTTGGGTCAAAGAGTCGAAATGACGGCACGCAGAGGGAAAAACTTAAGAGACCTCTTAGTTCCCATTCATTTTCAACCGCAACGCTCCAATACAAAAACCTGGCTTAATACTCTGATTACAGGCTCATTCCAATGCTGGCGCTGCGTTGCTTGTAAATACATTAAACAGGATTCTAAAAAGGTTTCTGACAGTGAATCCTTCAATATCTCCTTTTTTAACTGCAACACCGCAGGCTTAGTGTATTTACTTACCTGCGAGTGTGACTGTAAATACGTCGGCAAAACTTTCCGTCCCTTCAGAGAAAGGATTAAAGAACATATCAGGTCACCTAAACTTACTATAGAAACACCCATTGCCCGCCATCTTAAAGAACATCACTCAGGTGAGATTTTGTGGGTTAGAACTAGTAAAACGGGCTAAAAGAAGAGGTGGCTATGTCAGGTTCTTAAGGCAACGCGCGTTGGGCTATCTTACCACTGTGGGTTGTATTGAGGATCAGACTTTTTCTCTGCTATTGCACTTGTGGTTGGGGTTTCGCTGAATACCATTTAGGGCTTCATATTAGCTTACAGCTCAAATCTTACTGCTCGCTCGTATTGCAGGAGTCTTAGGTAGCTAGACGAACCTTATTCTAGATACTCTAGGCAGAAGAATTTAGAGATCTTCTTTTGTTACTCTCAATTATAACAGGAAAAACCAGTATTTTTACATCTCCTTTCAAACTACATCTTCAGATTAATTTCACCTGCAATATGTAGACAGCGCTTTATTTTGGATAAGCTACTCTTATTGAGCTTTGACTCGAGTATGTTTTACAATTGGTGGGACAGTTTCATTAGCATAGAGGCTATTATTCACTATATATTTACCTCTATTGTAGGTCCGGACAGACTAATTATTTAACCATTTATACTTATGCTGGGCAAAACCCACGATCTATGATCTCAGCCTTTGCACTATACCTGCTCCATTTATCTAGAGCACTTGGGATATATGGGATATTTACAATTGGGGTTTATGTACTGTACTCGGCTAGTGTCCCAACTATACCATTAGTTTGGGTGTACTGCCGTCCACTTTTCCCCAAATACCCCTATATACCCTGTGTCTAGTATTGGTTTGAAACCCCTTTACGCTAGGAAGCAATTCTAGTATACTCCCTGAGGACACTTATACCTTTATTTTTAGAATCTGCCTGTGCAGTTAATACTGTACACATTTCTCTACAAGGATATTTTTGAGTCTACTATATCAGCGGTTGTATTTAGCTTCCTTAGCGTTTATTATCCACTCTATTTACACTTCCAGGTTACTATCTATACTCTGTTGCAAATAGATTTGTAGCAACAGTATATATAATTTGTTACCAGGATTCAAACGACCACTTAGGTGGCCACTTTTTTGTGTGATTCCTGTAAACCATGCAAATTAGCAGGTGATCCTATTTTATTGTTGCCACACTGTATATATATATATATATATATATTTCACTTTATTCTGTTACTTTTTCCCTAATAGGGACCAATAAAGATTTAGTTTAATTACAGTCCTTTCTATGCTCCTTAACTGGCAATTTATTGCCTGACCATGGTGGAGCAGCTCTTCACTAGGGTATTGTGAATGATTTGGGGAGCGCTGTTTAGTTAACCCATCCCAGTCTCGTCTCTCTATTAAGAACAGAAGTCTGTTTGTGAGAACACCGCTGCTTCCACGTGCGACCATACAGCAAGTAAAACTTTAGAAGAATCAAAGGGCGAGCGTGCGCCGACACAGCCTTTTAAAGGTACAGGAGGTGGAGACCAGGGTGGAACCTCAATTAACAAGACCACCCACTTCCCCAATTTAAGTCGCACACACCTTTCACTCTTCGCTCAGTTGTACTGTGCTCCTAATTGTGTAAAGACCTTCAGAGACTCCTGTTGTATCCTGATCCTGATTTTGACCCTTGCCTGTATCATCGCTTCTGAACCTGTGCCGCCTGTCCTGACCTTTGGCTTACCCCTCTATTTTCTTTGTCTGATCCTTTGGTACTGCCAACTTGGTTCATTGCCTTCTGCATCTATCTACATCTTGGGCTCCGTCCACTAAACTGTTCCCAACAGTGCTGGGCTAATAAAGACCCTGTACAAATCCTGCAGTACATCCCAACACACCTATAAAATTCTTCCATTAAACTGCAGCCCACAACCTATGTATGCCTTTCTTGTTGATATGTAAAGTGACAGAGAAATATTTAAATATATATTAAAAAAAAAAATCTTTATTGTAATATGTGTTTTTGTTTGTTAATATTTCTTTTTAGTAGTGATTTTGAGTTTTACTTTAGCTAGAAAATTACACCATCTTTAACGGGACTTAACCACTTACAGTTTTGTGCTTTATAAATGTTTGTTTTATTCTTTAACTGGTGGGTGGAGATATGGTGATACACAGAGTAGATATTAAGCAGAAATTGTAAAGGTTTGTACAGGAATTTAGGCAAATGTGTATACCTTTTCTTTATATAACTATTATGGACTTGATTTGATATTTTTGGATAAACATTCCAAGTTATTATTATAGGTCACAATGAAAGTGTGTGGGAATGTTTGAGGATAAATAATTTGAAAAAGTTTATCCAATAATATTGAATTGAGGCCATGGTTTGCAAAAGCAAACATGTCTTGGGCCTTTTTTTGATTAGTAAATTATATTACAGTTTTTTTTTTTTGTTTTTTTTTACTATAATGGAAATGGTAATCTGTTGTGTATAGATCATAAAATAGTGGAACCAGGTATAACATATCAGGATTATATACATATATATTTCTCAAAAGGTCACATTCTTATTAGTTCTGCTAATTATTTCAGGATGTATATCATTTTCTTCGGATCAAGTCAATAAATCAGTCAGGAATGTAACTTTTTTGGACAGTTCTTCTTTCTCCTCTTCAATACATTGCATTCTTTGTTGGATTTCTAACACAAAGAGAGAACATTGATTTTAAAACAGGCTAAAATTAAAAATTTATATATATGTTTTCAAACTTAATGGAACACTATAGGCTCAGGAACACAAACATGTATTTCTTACCCTATAGAGATAAAACCACCATCTAGCTCCCCTGATCCCCATCTCTATGGGATAAGTACAGACCAGTCACCATAAATTCCAGACATAAACATACATTTGTTCCATGCAGTATATAAAATGCTGGAATCAGTCAGCAAAGTTATGGCAAGACATACATTCATTCACTTGGTTGCATAATAGAATTTAAGTCATGGAGTTTGTATGCTGCAGAATATTGCATATTCTATTCACGTTAGGTATGGGTGTCTGGATGTAACAAGTAACAGACGCCAGCAATAAGTCAAATGGCTTTCTTTGTCTGAGAATTCTGGAATGAGGTTCGAAACCAATCATATGAATGTTCTTATTTGATTGTATAACTACACAATGACATGCTTTGTTGTATACATCCTTTATTTAAAAGAACACTATAGGGTCAGGAACATAAACATGTACTCCTGACCCTGTAGTGTTAAAAAATACTATGTATTAATTTATAGCTGCAACAGTGCAAAATATGCATTTAATGTTTCTGCTGACAAAGATGAACAGAAGTCAATTTGCCTATTAAATATCGCTGAACCTTTTGCTGACTTCCAAATGTAAGCTATTTTAGCATTTACAAAGTTTCACCACCATCTAGTATATTGTGCAGAAAAGACTAAAAGAAAAAAAATCCATACCTTCTTTTTCCTTTATCATTATTCCCTCAAGATAACTGCTTCCCATCAGAAACATAAATGCCTGGCGATATTCTGCAATGATAATGATTTTATTTTTTAGATATTTCAATAAAGCCTACAGCATATTATATACTTAACGCCAGTCATGACTATATATGGTCCACATTCTATTTGCAGAAAGCAATAGAACAAAATATTTTTTTATAACGAAGATACATTGTGACTTGGGCTAAACTGTTAAAACCATACTATGAGAACATTAAAGGCATACTATAGGAATCCAAACAACTTTAGTTTAATTGAGTGGTTTTGTTGTAGAGCATGTTTTGACAGTCTAAGTGCTTAATTCTCTGCCATTTAGGATTTAAATAACTCTGTTTGTAGCCCTACTCACACCTCCCTGCATGTGACTTACACAGTCATCCTAAAAAACTCCCTGTAAAGACAGATCTAATGTTAAGTTCCTCTGTTTAATTTAGAATTTTGTATGTCCTACTCTGTTAATAGCCTTCTAGACCCTGCAGGACCGTCTGGGTGTAATTAAAGTTCAATTAACAGAGCAGGTGATAGAAACGTATAGTAAACACACTGATTGGAAAAGTATAAATTCATGCCAGTTGAGGAGTGTCCATGACTGCATAAGCAGAAAGACGTGATTTGTGTGACCCCTAAATGTCAGAGAATTCAGCAGTAAGAGTACAGGGCATGGTCTATACATCTAAACTATTTACATTTTTTTTTAAAGATAGATATTGTGGTGTTGGTATGGAGAGTCTGAGAATTGAGTTGTAAATCCAATCTTGGTTGTTGATACTGCTGCATGGTGTACATTTAGAGACAGTTAACCATCCAGCCAGCCAACTGTTGTGTTCCTTTAATCCAGGGGTGCCCACAAGGTAGATCATCAGATGTTTTAGAACAACAGCTTCAATGAAGCTTTGTCATTAAAGACTTAAAGACTTCTCTAGGGCTGTGCGGTTCCTATGGAATGCCCTTCCCCCTTTCTGTTAGACTCTCACACAGTCTCCACTCCTTCAAAAAATCTTTGAAAACTTACTTCTTTAGGAAATCATATCAATTAAACTGAACAGCTTTCCCTCCCCACACCTGGATTCCTTCTCCCCTTCCCTTACCTTTTGTGTCGCATTACCCCACTCCCTCTAGCATGTAAGCTCATTGAGCAGGGCCCCCAATCCCTCTGTTCCTGTGTGTCCAACTTGTCTGGTTACAAACACTTGTCTGTTAGTCCACCCATTGTACAGCAGTACGGAACTTGTTGGCACTTTATAAATAATAATTCTAGACATATGCAAAGCATCATGGAAGTTGTAGTTCTACAATATCTGGAATCTACCTTTTGGGCACCCCAGCTTTAATCCATATTCATGAGCAGCGTGAATTTTTATTTAAGGATCTGGTAAAGGATCATTTGAGGATCTAAGGAGGCCGACATCATCTGCGAAACGCGTCATTGTGTCCCCACGTTCACGTCAGTATAGCCCCGTCTCCCGGAAGCAACAAAGTGGTAACCCGGTTCCTGAGATTTCCAATAGCCGGCGGATGATCAGAGTACCGTGAAAAAGTTCTTGTCGAAGGTGATTGTACCGAAGAGGGTTCTTCCTGGCTGTTTTTACTTTTATTTGTTGAATAAAGTGTGTAGATCTGTATAGTGTGGAGATATGCAAAGTCCCAGGCATTGAGTCCATTGGAGTGGAATATAATTAGAGCAGACTCCTCTGCTCTGTACTTAGTCTGGTTAATCTTTGTATGAGTTTAGTACATTGAATTATATATGTAAGTTAAGTGTGATTTTCACTTAAAACCTGCATTGGCACAGTATTACACCGTTTGTACAATTTTTTATGGCACATGTGCACTATATATAGTACAGTTTTTCGTGTGATATAAAGCACATGCACTGTTTTTTTTTGTATATTACACGTGATTAGAGCACTCTGTTTGTTTATTTTTGCATATTACATATTGCACTTTCAGTTTGTGGTTCACTCTATATATATATATATATATATATATATATATATAAAATATAGTGATTTTAAAGGCACAGTACACCTTTTTCTTTTTTTTAAGGTATTTTAGTGTGTTTTTTTTTAGCTTAAACAGTGTAAGCTGCTTCTTTCATTATTTTTGCAATTTTAAAAGTTAATAGAGCCATTCTTTTACTTGTTTTATATATAAAGTAAATTTTCATTTACCCAAACGTGTTCTTTCAGGTAAGTTTCACATTTCGTTTTTTTTTTTATGCTACTTACACGTACCTTGTTCTAACGCCTTTCCTTCACGAATCTTCTCTGTAATTAATTCTATGGAGCTTTTAATATTCTTTAAGAAGAGTTCCATACAATGCTTTTCCTGGCAGATATCCCAGAATTTTTTACATAAACCTTTTAAGAAATAAAGAAAACAAATCTAATAAATAAAATAGGAAACAACCAAAAGATATTTAACATAATATATGAACAATAGCATTTAGATCAGATAAACCAAGCAGCCAGCAGGTCAATATTCTGTAAGTGACAGATCTGCAGCTAATGTTGTGTTGTGCCTAATCATTAAATTCATGAAGCGCCAAGATCAAAAAGCAATAATCAATTACCCTAAGGTTTTTAAAGATATTGGTGGGCACCAAAACTCTATTCGGGATGAGTGAATTGAGTATTTGAGAAAGGGAAAGACACTGACACCAAGTACTTGTAAATAATCAATACAAACTTTATTGACTAACAAAGACTTAAAGAGACAGTCCAGGCACCCAGACCACTTCTGCCCATTGGAGTGGTCTGGGTGCCAACTCCCACTACCCTTAACCCGGCAAGGGTAATTATTGCAATTTTCATAAACTGCAATATTTCCCTTGCAGGGTTAACACCTCCTCTAGTGGCTGTCTACTAGTGATAGTGCCTGTGTGTGCTTATATGCTTACCGGCGCCACCTTAATTTAATTTGATCAATAGTGATCAATCAATCATTCTTAATTAATATGGAATATTATCACATGTTGTAGACCAAGACTATCGGTCTGTAGGTTTATAGCAAAGCGTAAACTATTAACAACAAAAAGTGTGTTTTTGTAAAGATACAAAAATCAGATGGGTTTTTTTGTCGGTAAGGAGAATAAGAAAAAAATTTCACGACTGCCTGGAGCTTCCCCTACCTACATCTCAGAATCTGTGTAATACCTGGAAGCATGGTAGTCTCTGGCAATGGGGGAGATCTTTGTGACACACTTGCACCTGTGGGCAGTCTTTAACTATAAACCCTCACCCACAGCTCAGTGCTTGGTCATTCTGTATTGCCAGAATCTCAGCTCTCAGTTCATGCTTAGTTTCAGTTCCCTTCTACTTATCTCCCTTTAGAGTCATTGGACTCCTGGATTTCAGACTCTCGGCTTGTTTCTGGGAACCACGAAGCTTCGCTGCCTGCACTGAAATCTGTATTTTTACTTACTCTGGTTTCTCTTTAGCCCTTGCGTGCTGTAGTGGTGATGGTGCTTTAATAAACCCCAATCACAAACTACAATCTAAAATCTGCTCTTTTTCTTGGGAGTGGTGATTCACAATTGGGTCTGCAATTGGGTTCTGGCTCCATAAACCAAGAGCCAAACCCTCACTGAAAATTACATTGTGGCCATTGGGATTTATTCAGCACACCACAATAAAGCCTTTAATGAGCAGTTTATATTGTGTTTTAATATTTATACAATTTAATGCATATTTAACACTCTTTTATAAAAATAACAATATTAAAAGGCAAACTTCAGCCTGGAATGGACAATCATTTTCCAATTCATTATATAGATCAGGGGTTCCCAAACGGTAGATCCCCAGATCTTATAAAACCGCAACTTCCATCACGGTTTGTCAATTCCAAAGCATTCTAAAGGCATGCAAAGCATCATGGGAGTTGTAGTTCTACAACATCAGGTGATCTACCTTTTGGGCACCCCTGATATATATAAACAATATATTTTTAAAAATAATTTAACCCTTTAAGGTGCCAAGCATTCAATGTGGTTGTTAAAGTGATCTTGTCCCACTTGCCACTTATAGCTGCGATGGGGACCATCCTTACACTTTTTGCACCTTTGATGAAGAGGGAGATTTATAGATGTGGCACTGTTGGTGAATAGCTTCAAATACAAACAACTGTTTGAAGGGAGAATGAGACAGGGGACCTCCTTGCACCATAACCTGTGACGGGCATAGGGTAATAATGTGCTTAGCGTCTCTCTTTAATTTACTACTTTTATATATATATATAGATATAGACTGAATATGAAAATGTAAATATATATCAGGAGACCAACCAGCATTTACTCCTACATTGGACATCGTTTCTTTGATCTTCTTATAGCGAATAAACAGCTCAGCCTGGAAAACATTATAAGCACAAATTACTATTGATATGCCAATGAAATCCTTTTATTTTACGTTGACATAAAGGGGACCAACACATTCTGTTTTGCAGCACAAAGGAAAATAAAATCTCTTCACACCACATTTACAAATATATTTCGAGGAGCTACGTTGCAATGTATTTATTATTTAAAGTCCTCAAGTATCTGAATTAAAATTCAGTGGTATCTGATGTTGGATATTTGGTTGCAAAGCGTGCTCTTCTTTGATGATCTATTATTTCTTATATTTCCCTCTACTTTTCTTTCTAAGTGTATTTCTCTCAATAATTGCCCTTTGTCTTGGACTCATCCTTGATTTGACAAATTACTGTCTTCATAATTCTGTGTTATCCACTAGTTTTAAGTAATATGGTCAAATATGTGAGGACCTCCATCGTCATGGAAATCCCCATAGGAAAGCATCGAAAGCATTATTCAATGCTTTCCTATCGGGAGGTCTAATGCGCGGCATTGCACATTAGGTTTCCCCCGCCGCCGACCGCGCATGCGCGATAGGTCTCCCCTGCCAGCTGCCGTCGGCGGGGTAAGAGCGTGGGCGGAGCCTGACCCAGCGCCGAGGGACACCGACGCTGGATACAGGTAAGTCACTGAAGGGGTGAAGTCACTGGATAGATTTGGTGGTGAATGTTAAACACATTACAGCAATTGGGGTTTGTTGGAGGCAGACAGTCCATTCAGGGGATCAGCATGACAATAACAGCAGTTGTTCCGTTCCAGGGCTCATTTATATAGAGGTCATCACTACTGAGTCTCAACACAAGGAAATATTTGATCTAGTGTATTTGCATTATTTATTTAGAATTTTGAGATATATATATATATTTTTTTATTATTTTAATACCACTCTTTAATATTGTCTGTAACTTATATAAGGGACTGCCCAGTCTGATCTCTTCAAATGGATTAGACTTGGAGATTGTGATGATGTTAAGAGATGTGCATTAGGGCTGTCCACTCTCCCTGCACCTTTTTTTTTTTTTTTTTTTTTTTAAAAGAACACTCCAAACACCATAACCACTGCATAACCCACTAAATTATTTTGTAACCAAAAGCTTTTGTTTATGAGTTAAACTGAGCCTAGCTTGGTGTTACAGGGTTATACTAAATGGCTGAGAGCTCTCAGCCAAAGAGCTGTCCCTGCACTGTAGGGCTTAGCTGAGTGAAACTAACAGAAGCTCCATGCAGGCGTTTCCAGCTGCAGAGGAGGTGTCAGCATGTGCCCGGAACCAGGTAAGCTCCCGAGTCGTTCTTAAATGGTTTGAATAAATGCTCTGGGAGAGATCAGAGCACTCCTGGCACCATAATCTGCATAGCAGGCAGTAGTTGTTATGGTGCTTTGAGTGTTTGTTTAATTTGTCTTTTGACCTCTTGATATGCTTCTTACACAGTACCTGCAGAATTTAAAGGTATGCAAGTGGGAAATAATTCCCTTAGGTTTACAGCATTTGCAGATGACACCTTACTACGTGATGCAGGGCTTCAATATGTGATTATATAAACGTTTGTGATAAACTTAAAGGTTTGTGATAGGCATTCTTATTCTTACTAAACTATTGTTGGCTGGGGGCAGAGCCAGGGTCGGTGTACCCTAAAGGGACCACAATATTCATTGTTTATTTTACCAATGACAATTACTACATGATGCAGGGCTTAGGTGTGACATTACAGTCCGAGGAGGTATAACACAAATCAGAATGAGCAGGGGGACAACTCTGTGCACTACATCACAATATCCAAGTGATCATAGGTAAGACCTCTCATCTGGTAAATATAGAGCTACAGTTGTTGTGGTTGATATTGATAAGTGGAGAAAGAGGATGCATGCCACATTTGGAGATCTACTGACTTGTACAGCTTGTGCAAATGACAAGGGGAGGGAAAGAAAAAAAGGGATACAAATACATCTCTGCATTCCCACACTGATGCTACATACAAAAAAATAAATAAATTACCATATACACTGGTAATTCACAGAAATTATATCTCTATATTCATACACACTAGTGCCTCGCAAACAAAATACAACTACATTCGCACACAAGGCACTCAAATACACCCTTGCACCAACACTACATTCAGTTACAAGCTTGCATTCATTCACATCGATATTAAATGCGAACACCCCTCTATGTTCATATATATATAGAGACACTACATAAGTATATAACCCTGCCTTCGCCTATACTAACACTTCACAATACAGGCATGCTGTTAATAAAACACACAGTTCTTGGTAACTCTGTGCAACTATGGTCCAAGGTGCTAATCAAATTTAGTCTAGATACTGGCAACATTTAAGATTGTGGCTAAAGGATAATCATTTTTTTTTTAACCCAGCTGCACCTGTATGATAGGAATCCAATTTGAGATCTAGTTAAATTATAAATGAAAGCAAATTTTATAGAAATTGTCAACGTGACAAAAACAAGGCATCTTACATTTTGTGAAGAACTTAAGTTGATAGATGATACATCGATTTCTGGATTTACTGTTATTGAAGAGAACAATGACATAAATTAATACATCTTGATGTACAAATAGTTCAAAATAAATGGACATTTGTAAAAAAGTTACACAATTTCAGGTTACAGATTCTATTGACTGACGGTATAGGGTCATGCAAGATTCTTTCAATTGACATCACAAAACTATCACACAGTGGGATGCAACCTGAAGCTGTAATACTTACTTACATGCCGTGAGCGCAATTCTACTTGGGTGGGTTTATCAATTATATTTTGTTAAGCTATTGTGATTTTGTTTTAGTACATATTTTATCCGTTTTAGTTTGTTGGTATATTTATGTGTAAGAGACTACAGGGCATAGTCTTTGAGAAGACTGCCACATTTGTCATCGTAATTAATAGGTTTTTACAACTTGTTCTGGTCCGAGGATGAGTGCCTTTTACTACTGGGCCTAACTGCATTTGTTGGAGAGAAATACGAGAAATAACACACACTTGCAATGTATATTATGAGTTCAATTCAGGGTCATTCACTTAAAATTTTGGAAGTTATTTTAGCTGCTATTTCTGTTTTGGGGCATCATGTCTAAAATATTTGTCATGCCTGGTCTCAGATTGTCTGGAATCACCAAGATGATCTAAACTGGTTACAATGAGATCAGAAACACCTGCACATAAATATATTGCATTGTGCATTTTCAGCTAGGTTTTCAAAACTGATAAACTGCTCCTCCGGTTCTTCTAGTTACACAATACAGAAATAACATTAAGTATATAAGTATATATAAGCAAATGCAACAAAAACAAAAAAACAGGATATGTAAAAAATCCAAACATCAGGTTTCTTTAAGTATATGATAACATAAATTGTAAATCAAAACAGGATGTGGTCTGGGCTCAATTGCAATCAAGTTGGTATAGTGCAGGGAGGTCCCAGGCACCAGCTTACCACATGTGGTTAATGGAGAACGGATACCTCAACACAGTTTTTTTTTAATATAATGATCATTTCATCAAGTTTTGAAAAGAGAGATTCTATGTTAAATTAAGTATATGTAAAAAAAAAAAAAAATGAGAATCTCCTCCAATTACTATATGACAGGATCCTCAGCCATATACAAGCACCTTGGGGCAGACAGTGTTTGAATTTGACAGTCGGTCTGATGTCACTGCACTGTGCAGGGAGTGAAGCATGGTAGACTCATAGAGATAGTTTAACCCAAGGTGTATGTATATGGCTGAATGATCCTGTCATATACTAAAGGGAGGGATGAGTTTTCTAAAAAATTTTTGCATACAATTCATTTAACAAAGAATCTATTTCCTTTCAAAATGTGAAAGAAACATTAAATTAAAAAATATTATTGAGGAGACAGTTCTCCCTTAGGCCATTAACGAACAGTTGAACCTCAAAGTCTGCAAAATGATCACGTTGCCCCTTCACTTCCTATGCAGGACAAAGACTTAAAGCCACGGACCAGGTACCGATGATGGGCAGAGAGTATCAGCCGACTCTCAGCCTAACAATAGCTTCCCATTGAGAAAATGTAAGGAAAAAAAGGAACATGTCATTTTCACTCACTTTTCTCAATGGGGAACTATTGATAGTCTGTGAGCGTCACATCCAGTCTTCCTGACTGATGCCACACACCTGCATAGGAAGTGAAGAGGCAGAGCAATCAGTCCCTATTTTGCCCAGAGTGCTCATTTAATTTTACATTAAATGTTTTATACCAGGGCTGATCTAGGTTAGGAGTTATTTTTTTTTTTTTTTTTTTAAACTAGCAAAGTTTAATTTACAATGATAAATATACGATTCTTAAAAAAAAAAAAACTATAGTCACCAGAACCACTGCAGCTTAATGTAATTGATCAGGTGCCTATAGCCTGTCCCCTGTACCCTTTTCAATGTAAACGCTAGATTTTCAGAGAAAAGGCATTTTTTACATTGCTGCCTAGTAACACCTCTAGTGACAGTCACTCAGACGGCCACTAGATAGTCCTGTGACCTTTGTTCAGCGTCTCCACATACTGCATGGAGTTGCTAAATGTTACCCATAGAGAACATGTGCAATATTCTCCTATGGAAAAGCATTGGTTTAGCGGAGATCATAAAGATTGATGATCTCATCCATGGAGGCAGGACAAGCCACGGCAAAATCGACACGGTGTGGGGAAAAAGGTGAGTAAAAACACCTCATGTGATCGGAGGGGTGCAGGTACCTAAACAGACACACACAAACTCTGACATACATACACACACACAAACACTGTCATACACACACACACATTTTCTCACACAAACACTGACACACACACACACTGACATACATATACACACACTGACATGAAAACACACACAACACACACACTGACATACACACAAACACACACTGACATTAACACACTTTGACATACACAAACATACAATCTGACATACACACACTCACACATTGACATTTTTAATTTGAATCCACCAAGACTCCCTACCTTTGGGAGAGCTGAGTGGTCTTTTCCTGGGGTCCAGTGGGGCTGCTCTTCCTGTGTGTGAGGTAGCAGTGATCTTACTGTGGCTCCTCTCTGCTCCCTGCAGTAGTGCCTGTAGTATTGTATCACTAGACAGCGGGAGGGAGCAGAGAGGAGCCACAGTAGGATCACTGCTCCCTCGCGCGCTGCCCCTGCCTCTTCTATTCTCCCCAGGGCGGCCGCCTCCATGATCTATGAGCCAGCTGCCCCCATTCAGCCCAAGGCGGTTGGCTACATATTCCATGGGGAGAATGGTGCGGCCAGCTACATGCTCTCTGAGTCAGCCACACCTATTCTCCCCAGGGTGCTCGGCTACATGCTCCCTGAGCTGGCAACTTCCATGCGCCTCACTGCAACCGGCCGGCTCCAATGTTCCCCCACCGGCCACTTTAGCTAAAGGGCTGCAAATTCCAGGTGCCAGGGAATAATTTCTAGTCGCCATCGCGACCTCGCGACCTGTTTTATACAAACACTGAATGAACTAGAATACATTAATAATAAAAGAATTCAGTTACATAATAGTTTAGTATTGTGCTCTGGGGTAGAAGCTTACAATCCTCTCTCTACTAGGAGGGCAATTTTTCCCCTTGCCAGCCCTCTTCTGACTCACCCAATCGTAACTATACATGATTTCTGCTTTGGCAAAGTTATACAATATAAAAGAGAAACCTTTCTGACAGGGTTATTTCAATCACAGAAGATGATTTTCTCTCTGGAAAGGCAAAGCTGTCTATATAATGTTAGATTTTTCAGTTACCCAATATGAACGCACTGACTGCCACAGACAGATAACATACCTGGTGTAAGCACATCCATATTATTTATCACATGTTTTGGACAGCTGAGGTCCTCAGGTGCTGTCACCGACGAGTCTTTTGTAACAAAAACGCTGGGTTTACAAAGTGAATTAGAAGTCATTGTTTCTGAAATATTCTCTTGGGTAGTAGAACTGGTATGCTTTCCCACTGATTTGGATTTTTCAGTGGAAACGTTTGCAGACTGCAGTTCCAACTTGTCTATTCCAGTGCTAGAATTTGCTTTCTGTGCCATAGCAGTGCCCTTTTCTTCAGCAGAATCATCAAGCTGTGCAATTATTGTGCTTCTTTCAGGAGAGATGCTTGGGGGTGGTTCTAATAATGTACCTCCATGTTCCATGTCAGAACCTCCAGGGAACCTTACCAGTAAATTAACTTTTGCATTAGGGAAGCTTTTCTGCTGTGTTTCCTTGGCTTCATGAGAACTGTTTGGTGGAGTCACAGATTTATGTTCTACTTTAATAGTGTTTGTGATTTGTGGTGTCACTTTGTCATTTGCATTAGAAGGCAGGGGCTCTTTGCTTGAGACCTGAACATCATGAAATCCTGAAGGCTTTAAATCTCCTATATCTATTTGGACAGTTGAACACGTAGATGGTTCTACAGGATGTGACTGAGGGATTTTCAAAGTATTTGTCACTGGTTCATGTTCTTTACTATCAGACGGTGAATTTTCACATCTGAATGATTCTGTCATGGTTACGTCTTTGCCCTAGGGCAAAAAAAGATATGCCTAGGTTAGAGCTTACACAGAGTGTAGGACAATACACATTTCATATATTAATGTCCATATTTAACCCTTAAATGAAAATATCAAAGTATTTAAAGGAACATTCCAAGCACCATGGTTATGGTGTCACAAGTGCCCAGGCACCCTTCCCACTGTTCATGCACAACCCATGTTAGAATGATTTGACTTCTTACCTGTGTTCTGCCAGTATCTGCTCCCTGCCTCCACTACCTCAACCAGAGAGCTGGAAACTCTGAGATAATACCAGCAGTCCAGAGCTTAGATCGCTGGCTGAGAACGATCACTGCCAGGCTTAGCTAAAGAGAGCTAATGGAAGTTTCTAAGTAGGAGCGTTTGGCTTAATGGCTGAGGCAGGGGAGTTTGGAAGCAGAATTCTATTCACAAACAGGACTATGCATAGGACACAAGGTCATGCGTTTAGACTGGAAGAAAGGAATGTTTTATTACAGTAAGAATAATAAGGATGTGAAATTCTCTGCCTGAAGAAGTGGTTTTATCAGAATTTGTACAGATGTTTAAACAGCAACTGGATGAATACTTGGAAAAACATAATATTCAAGGATATAATTTTTTCAATTGTAGGGTAATAGCTTTTTGATCCAAGGATAAATCTGACTGCCATTCTGGGGTCAAGAATGATTTATGTCCTAGTTTGTTGCAAAATTGGAATTGCAGTGCTACATTATAGTCACTAAAACAAACTTTAATGAAAAAAGTTTAATGAAAAGGTTTTTTTGTGTATGGATCATGCCTCTGAAGTTTCACTGCTCAATTATCTGTCATTTAGGAATTAAATCACTTTGTTTCTGTTTATGCAGCCCTAGCCACACCGCCCCTGGATGTGACTCACACAGCCTGCATAAAAAAATGGTTTCAGTTTCAATCAGATGTAACCTACTTTAAAAGTTTTTATCTCCCGCTCTGTAAATTGAACTTTAATTACATAGAAGAGGCTCCCGCAGAGTTTGGCAAGCTATTAATAGATCAGGAGATAGGGAATTCTAAATTAAACAGAATTTACAATAAAGGAAGTGTAAACCTTGGATGTCTCATTACAGGAAGTGTTTAGGAAGTCTGTGCAAGTCACATGAAGGGAGGTGTGCCTACAGCTGTATAAACAAAGTGATTGAACTCCTAAATGTAAGTGTATTGAGGTGCTGAGACTACAACCTAACTATACACCAAAACTCCTTCATCAAGCTAAAGTTGTTTTGGTGACTATGATGTCCCTTTAACCCCTTAGTGACCTGACCGTTTTTCAATTTTCTTACCGTTAAGGACCAGGGCTGTTTTTATAATTCTTTATTTTTGTTGTGCATATTATGACAAGAGAGCTTGCACAGCCACGACAGCATGGGCAAGTACAATAATGACATTAAGGAAATACATCATCATGGCATACGTAAAAACAGCACAATTTTTTTAAAGTTAAAGAAATCTAGATGTTAACAGTGTATGTTCACGTTTAGTTGAAGTAAGTTATACTTAAGAGGAAACAGGCTTGAAGAACAGGCGTATAGACAGGCGTATAAAAACAAGCTTTGAAAAGAGGCTTATTGATCAGGCTTGGAAAACAGGCTTATGGCTCAGGTATATGAGTAAGGTTTAGAGATCAGGTTTAGAGATCAGATTTACAAATCGAGATTGGAAATCAGGCGTATAAGACAGGTTTAAAGATCACGCTTATAAAGCCGTCTCAAAGAGCAGGCGTAGAGAATGTGTCTCATAGCAGTTTAACAGTTTAAACAATAATGCCGAAATGGTTATACATGCTTATAGCAAGATTGCCCTGTGGCACTACTGAGCATTCCTAAGTGCCGAATGGCTAGGAACATGGGTAGTCATGTTGGTCGCAGATAAATGGTAAGGGCTTATAGTCCGTGTGGGGCATGCATGAGGCATCCAAGTCCAGGTGCTTCGGTATTTAAGTCCAGGTTAGGGATGCCTGCGTGGGGCGGCATAATGGGTGTCTCAGCCTATACCTAGTACTGGTAAATCCTGGATATTGTCCCACTCTTTCTCACCATTGTCGTCCCTTGGCGTGCCGGTGCCGCTTCTGGGGTCGGGTCCAGCGTTATCTTTTGGGGTATGGTGCCCCGCGGTCTGTGGTGTTGCCTCGTTTGTTGTGTATAACCGATTCTTGCTGCGCTGGAGGCTGCGATGTTGAGCAGGTGAGGTATCAGATTGCGTTTGCTGTGTAATCCCGGGCGTTTTGGTTTGCAGGTGTAAGCGTGCGCCCATCCCGCCTGCCGCCATTTTCCATCTCTGGGCCCGCTGGAGCCTGTATTGTCGGACAGCCATTTTGGATGCGCTTGGTGTCTGCTGATAATAGCTGCGGCGTGCTGCAGGCCGTATCCACTTGGTTACCAGTGCCTCTGCTTGGCGCTGGGTCGCTCCTCTGCTCACCAGGGTGTCTCTGAAGCTTGTGCATAGGCTATCGAATTTCTCCATTGCAGACCTGGGTGGCTGGATGGTCTGCGCTTTGTGTGAGTGCTGGGCGGCCATCTTGGCTTGGTCAGAAAACCCAATCTGGCTTGTGGCTAGGTCTGCTACCTGGCCGTTGTGACTATTGAGGACCGGGATATCCCCCGCCGGTCCAGAGGGGGGGGGGGGGGGGGTAGCTAGGAGGGTGGTCGCTTAAGGGTTTTCGTGCCGAGGAGAGCGGCCGCCTCTCCCCGGCTTCAGCCCCAGTAGGCCGCATCTGCATCTCTGCGTTCCGAGCTTCGATGGGCTCCGGGGTGGCACCGTTGGGTTCCGGAGGATATCCCCAACGTGGGTGATGTACCCTTAGGTAACTGTGTGCTGGGCAGCCACTGATTTTGCCCCGGTTTGTGCCCTCTCGGCGGGAGCTCGTGGCAGATGCGTCCGCACGGCTCGCAGGTCAGCCAGGGCTGTTTTTACATTTCTGCAGTGTTTGTTTGTAGCTGTAATTTTCCTCTTACTCATTTACTGTACCCACACATGTTATTTACCGTTTTTCTCACCATTACATGGTCTTTCTAACGATAACATTATTTTCATATTATATAATTTACTACAAAAAAATTATAAAATAGGATGAAAAAATGTGTAAAAACACACTTTTTTCTAAATTTTACCCCCAAAATCTCTTACACATCTACAACTGCCAAAAAACACTGATGCTAAATAGTTTCTAAATTTTGCCCTCAGTGTATAAATACCCAATGTTAACATGTTCTTAGCTGTTTTTTGCAAGTTATAGGACTATAAGTACAAGTAGGACATTGCTGTTTCAAAATATATATTTTTTAAATTTATCATTAGTGACATTGTAACACTGTTATCTGTCATAAATCTATTAATCACAGCTCACATGTACATATTTTTGTTTAAGTAGGCAACCCAGGGTATTCAATATGGGGTATGTCCAGTCTTTTTTAGTAGCCACTTAGCCACAAACACAGGCCAAAGTTAGCATTTATATTTGTTTGTGTGCTAAAAATGCAAAAAACTATTATGAACGCTAACTTTGGCCAGTGTTTGTGACTAAGTGGCTACTAAAAAAGACTGAACATACCCCATTTGCAATACCTTGGGTTGTCTTCTTTTGCAAATGGTATGAAATCATGGGGGTAATTCTCATTCCTGGGCAACCATACGCTTTCAAAAGCAACATAAACAATCTGGCAAATTTCAATGTAAAAAAATGGAAAATCAAGCATTATATTTGACCCTGTAACTTTCAAAACACTATAAAACCTATACATGAGAGGTACTGTTATACTTGGGAGACTTTGCCGAACACACATATTAGTGTTTCAAAACAGTAAAACATATCACAACAATGATATCATCAGTGAAAGTGCCGTTTGTGTGTGAAAATGTCAAAAAACTTCACTTTCACTGACAATATCATCGTTGTGATATGTTTTACTGTTTTGAAACACTAATATTTGTGTTCAGCAAAGCCTACCGAGTAAAACTGTACCCCCCATGTACAGGATTCAGGGTGTCTTGGAAAGTTACATGGTTAAATATAGTACTAGCAAATTAAATTCTCTGGACTTTTGGCCTGGGTTGTCAAGCAGGTACCCCAAATTGCAATCAATAAAATTACTTAATTATGTAAAAATATTACATAAATATGCACGTAGAATTTAAATATATATACATATTTATTTGACGTCTACATGTATATTTATGAAATTATTTTTGTAATTATGTATATGGACATATGTATATTTTGTATTTTAATTTTTTATATGGACATATGTATATTTTATCATTTTATATGTATATTAATATCAAAATACAATTAGAATACAATTACACACACACATATATATATATATAGTTATTATATATGTGGAGAGTAAAAAATGGGTCGCAAGAGAATACTGAGAACGGGCAGCAACTGAAATAGCCTGCCCTTCGGTCGGTCACCGCTCAGTTCTCAAGCTGTTTTTTGCTCATCTTGTGCCATTACAGAGAGAACTTCTCTGAAACATATCAGACTGGTCCCACCCATACAGGCAGTCCAGATCCGAAATGCCAGCAAGTTCCCTCTGCACGAGAGACACAGCAACCCCAGACGATCGTTTCAGCCTTGTTAGGCATTATCAGTGAGGCATAGCTGATATCTCCCTAGGCACCGTGAGCAAGGGGTCCACGTCTGGATTATCCCTTAAACTTGTGGAGAGTAAAAAATGGGTCGCAAGAGAATACTGAGAACGGGCAGCAACTGAAATAGCCTGCCCTTCGGTCGGTCACCGCTCAGTTCTCAAGCTGTTTTTTGCTCATCTTGTGCCATTACAGAGAGAACTTCTCTGAAACATATCAGACTGGTCCCACCCATACAGGCAGTCCAGATCCGAAATGCCAGCAAGTTCCCTCTGCACGAGAGACACAGCAACCCCAGACGATCGTTTCAGCCTTGTTAGGCATTATCAGTGAGGCATAGCTGATATCTCCCTAGGCACCGTGAGCAAGGGGTCCACGTCTGGATTATCCCTTAAACTTGTGGAGAGTAAAAAATGGGTCGTAAGAGGATACTGAGAACGGGCAGCAACTGAAATAGCCTGCCCTTCGGTCGGTCACCGCTCAGTTCTCAAGCTGTTTTTTGCTCATCTTGTGCCATTACAGAGAGAACTTCTCTGAAACATATCAGACCCGTTTTTTCTCTCCATAAGTTTAAAGGGTAATCCAGACGTGGACCCCTTGCTCACGGTGCCTAGAGAGATATCAGCTATGCCTCACTGATGATGCCTAACAAGGTTGAAACGATCGTCTGGGGTTGCTGTATCTCTCGTGCAGAGAGAACTTGCTGGCATTTCGGATCTGGACTGCCCGTATGGGTGGGACCAGTCTGATATGCTTCAGATATGTTCTCTCTGTAATGGCACAAGATGAGCTAAAACCAGCTTGAGTTCTGAGCGGGGACCCACCGAAGGGCAGGCTATTTCAGCTGCTGTCCGTTCTCAGAATACTCTTGCGACCCGTTTTTTCTCTCCATAAGTTTAAAGGGTAATCCAGACGTGGACCCCTTGCTCACGGTGCCTAGAGAGATATCAGCTATGCCTCACTGATGATGCCTAACAAGGTTGAAACGATCGTCTGGGGTTGCTGTATCTCTCGTGCAGAGAGAACTTGCTGGCATTTCGGATCTGGACTGACCGTATGGGTGGGACCAGTCTGATATGCTTCAGATATGTTCTCTCTGTAATGGCACAAGATAAGCTAAAACCAGCTTGAGTTCTGAGCGGGGACCCACCGAAGGGCAGGCTATTTCAGCTGCTGTCCGTTCTCAGAATACTCTTGCGACCCGTTTTTTCTCTATATAGTTATTATATATATATATACACGTGTGTATTTTTACTCTAAGTGTATTGTTATATTAATATATGTATATATTAATAAAAAATACACTTAGTATGACATTATATATAAGATATATACACATTATATTTAGATATAATATATGTAAATATATCATATATATCATATATATATATATATATATATATATCATATATATATATATATATTTATATTACATTACATATATTTATTAATTTTCTTTAAAAACTTTTTTAAAAACTTTTTTCACCAGCAGAGGGACTGCCTGTCAGTTCAGGCAGTCCCCATGCAGGGAGCACTATGGACGCCTATTTTCAGAACGATCACATGGTACGTGGGATCCTAATTTGCTGAGGGGGGACTGTCTGAGCTGTCAGACAGTCCCCCCAGACGGAGAGGAAGACAGATCGCCGGCGGGGGAACGGCGGAAATCAGGTAAGTGCATAGGAATTGCCGCGGACATACCTAGTACATCCTGGGGGTTATGTATTTTTTTTAACTTTTTTTTTAAAATTAATTTATTCTTCACCGAGTGCCTTGACCTCTCGAGGCACTCAGCACACAAGCAGAGTATCAGAAGCCTGCCTGATGGCTTCCGATGCTCTGCTACACTGCCGGGCGCCAAGCCCGGCAGTCAGGGAAGGTATTGCAATATGGCTCGACATCAAGGCATCGCTCAAATTTGCTGTGGACGTGTATCAGGTACATCCGAGGTCGGTAACGACCATTTTTGCCAGACGTACCCGATACATCCATGGTCACTAAGGGGGTTAAGTGTTAGACTGTGCAAACTGCATAAAACTTTGAAGACGGTCAGTATCGTGTCAATTAACCAGATCAGTGTAACTAGGTTACAAGCTAAATGGCATATCAAAATTAAAGCATGTCTCTAATTTGACCTTATAACTCTGCAAAAAGCGTGGCTAAGGTATACATGGGTATTGGTGTGGGATGTTGACGTATACAAAATGGGTGAGGGTGTTTATGGTAGCTTGATATGTTGATTTTAATTCAATTTTCAATGTGTATGGGTAAACTGCATAAAAATCAACCAATCAAACTTGAGGGCATGTTTGTTATTGGAACATACAACTTCCTATAAAACAGATATACGCAGGAGTTAGTGCACAGCAGATCATTTTGGTTTTAAAATGGTAATACATTGTATTGTTTGATCTTTAACTGACAGAAATTGACTGTGATCCAACAAGCAAGACAAAAAAATAATTTAATCTTGAGGAATCTTTTGTTTGCTGCAGTAGTTGTGTAGAAATGAATTTAAAGGGACACTATAATCACCAGAACAACTACAGCTTATTGAATTTGTTCTGGTGAGTAGAATCATTACCTTCAGGCTTTTTGCTGTAAACACTGTCTTTTCAGAGAAAATGCAGTGTTTACATTACAGCCTAGTGATAACTCCACTGGCCACTAGATGGTTACTTGAGGTCCTTCCTTGGGCAGTGCTGTAGAGTAAGCAGCACGGCCATTCAGTGGTTCCACCCTCTGCATGCAAACACTGAACTTTCCTCATAGAGATGCATTTCTGATTGGCCAGGGCTGTGTTTGACTTGTGCTAGTTCTGCCCCTGATCTGCCTCCCTGACATCTGCTCAGCCAATACTATGAGGAAGTATTGTGATTGGCTCAGACCACCACTTCTGCTGATGTCAGCAGACAGGGGCAGAGCCAGCAGCTACTGACTTGAATACAATTAATATTTTACTATATTTAGGGAGGCAAGAGGGGGCCAGGGGGGATACATGTTTGTGTTCCTGACCCTATAGTGCTCCTTTAAACAAAAGTGATTTTTTTCCCCCCTTGTATTTATTCTAAAACATTTTATCCATACTTAATTAGTATTTTATAAGCATTAGGGGTCTTAGTTGCTCAATATAAAATATGATGGATTCAAATGTGCTAATATTTCGTATATTAATCAGAGGAATTTGAAAATTAGAGAAAGGGTTAAATTCAAAAGCTTTATGCATACATTTCCAATTTCATCGGCAGCAGTAATATCACTTGGAAATGATCCTGAAATAAATTAAAATAATTAATTAGACCACTATAATAAAAATAAATAAATACACACAATTTAAGCACAGCTTATTTAAATACATATTCTAAATAACACAAATACAGAGTTATCAAAAAAAACTAACATTATGCAAACTGATAATTTAATTTTTGTTCATGTGGTCATGATTCAAAAAATCCATAACTTGTGGGTTATTGGATCCTCCAACTAGGGATGTTGAACAATCCTAAAATTCCTTGCAACCACTCCTTACTACCAGCTCCTGACACTGGAGATCCACAGTCAGCTGTGTTACAAATGGAGGAGAAGGAATCCCAGCAAGAAACTAGCAGGAAAGAGAGAAACCGGGCAAGGAGAAAAAAACTACGGTACTTTAAACCAGCAATCTAAAGAAAAAACACAGAGGGAAGGATGAGCCTTCTGAACAGTGAACACACAGATAAAAATCAATATTATCGATAAGCATAATTTTGTTTTTCGTATTCTTGCAGTCACAGTCCAGAGCAATAACATGTGGAAAGGTATATCCAAGCCGCACGGACAATATGAAAAATAGAGCGGGCACGGAAAACAAGGATGCAGAAGAGTAAACGGGAAGAACTGACTGTAAATCTTTCCAGGTAAACACAGTATTAATGGATGGAAAAACATCAGAATATTAAAACTTGGCAAAAGTGCGTAGAGAGAACCAAGTGGCTGCCTTGCAAATCTGCTCCACGGAAGCCACGTGCTTGAAGGCCCAGGAGGCAGCTACAGTTATGGTAGAATAATGATCATGACAGGCACTGGCCTATTTGCCAAGGAACACGCTTGACAAATTAAACACTTGAGTCAAAAAACGCAGTATGAGCCAAAGCTTGGAGATCTTTGCGATTTCCTGAAAAGTGAACAAAAAGGAAATTGCACTTATGAAAAGACTTTGTAGGCTCTACTAATAATACTTGAGGGATCTGACCACATCCATGTAGTATCTTCTTCCTTATCACTGGCAGCCACATAGTCCGCAAGGATACAGCATCCTCACATTGACACAGAAACCCCCATAGACAAGCTATATCAATATGTTGACTACCCGCTAGACTATCTCCCCACTAAACCATGAGGAGTGTTTGTCACAGCGTGTAAACAACCCCAAACCACTCTAAGTTGAACCTATCACCAGCAGTACAACCTTAACTCGTCCTAATCGAAGAGCCCTACGTTAAGGTTTCAACTGAGGTTCCTATTGATAAAGTTTGATGAACGGAAGCTTTTAATACTGTTTAACGTTTCTGACATACAACTGTCTGGTATACTGTGCAATTGTATCTACTAAATTGTTTATTTTCTTTTCTGTACCACTTCCTAAATGAAAAATGTAATTACAAATAAAGATTGTCAAAAATATAAATAAATTACTCATAACTAGTGTTAACCTTTTTTCTTGAGATGCTCTGTTTTACTTTAAATTTATATGCAAAATCTAGAAAATATCAAAATCCATTTTACACAAGCCAAACAGAGCAAAAATAGGGAGATAAACTAAAAACATTGTTTTATTTCACTCCTTGTCTGATGACTGCCAGGGCAAATGACCAAGTTCATAAAAATATTTGACAGAGCTAAAATGAAGATGTCCTATGTCAGAATAATGAGGTTTGAATTACTACGTTAATTTTATTTTTACAGCTCACAAATACATATATGTTATATGCAAGTAATACTCAAAAAATTAGAATATCGTGCAAAAGTTCATTTATTTCAGTAATGCAACATAAAAGAGGAAACTAATATATGAGATTACATTACATGCAACGCAAGATAGTTCAAGCTGTGATTTGTCATAAGTGCGATGATTATGGCTTACAGCTCATGAAAACCCCAAATCCACAATCTCAGTAAATTAGAATATTGTGAAAAGGTGCAATATTCTAGGCTCACAGTGTCCCACTCTAATCAGCTAAGTAAGCCATAACACCTGCAAAGGGTTTCTGAGCCAAATGGTCTCTCAGTCTGGTTCAGTAGGAATCACAATCATGGGGAAAACTGCTGACCTGACAGTTGTTCAGAAAACCATAATTGACACCCTCCATAAGGAGGGAAAGCCTCAAAAGGTAATTGCGAAGTAAGTTGGATGTTCCCAAAGTGCTGTATCAAAGCACATTAACAGAAAGTTATGTGGTAGGGAAAAGTGTGGAAGAAAAAGGTGCAAAAGCAGCAGGGATGACGACAGCCTGGAGAAGATTGTCAGGAAAGGGCCATTAAAATGTGTTGGGGACTTTCACAAGGAGTGGACTGAGGCTGGAGTCAGTGCATCAAGAGCCACCACACACAGACTGATCCTGGACATTGGCTTCAGATGTCGTATTCCTCTTGTCAAGCTGCTCCTGAACAACAAATAACGTCAGAAGCGTCTTACCTGGGCTAAAGAAAAACAGACTTCGTTTGTTGCTCAGTGTTCCAAAGTCCTCTTTTCTGATGAGAGCAACTTTTGCATCTCATTTGGAAACAAAGGACGCAGAGTCTGGAGGAAGAATGGAGAGGCACACACTGCAAGATGCTTGAAGTCCAGTGTGAAGTTTCCACAGTCTGAATTGATTTGGGGAGCCATGTTATCTGCTGGTGTTGGTCCACTGTGCTTCATTAAGTCCAGGGTCAACGCATCCATTTACCAGGAGATTTTGGAGCACTTTATGCTTCCTTCTGCAGACGAGCTTTATGGGGATGCTTCATTTTCCAGCAGGACTTGGCACCTGCCCACACTGCCAAAAGCACCAAAGCCTGGTTCAATGACCGTGGGATTACTGTGCTTGATTGGCAAGCAAACTCGCCTGACCTGAACCCCATAGAGAATCTATGGGACATTGCCAAGAGAAAGATGAGAGACATGAGACCGAACAATGCTGAAGGCTGCTATTGAAGCATCCTGGTCTTCCATAACACCTCAGCAGTGCCACAGGCTGATAGCTTCCATGCCACGCCGCATTGAGGCAGTAATTTCTGCAAAAGGGGCCCAAGCTAAGTACTGAGTCCATATGCATGCTTATACTTTTCAGAGGTCCGATATTATTCTATGTACACACCTTGTTTTATTGATTGCATGTAATATTCTAATTTACTGAGATTGTGTATTTGGGGTTTTCATGAGCTGTAAGCTATAATCATCGCACTTATGACAAATCACGGCTTGAACTATCTTGCTTTGCATGTAATGCATCTATCTCATATATTGGTTTCCCCTTTTACATTGCATTACGGAAATGAACTTTTGCACGATATTCAAATTTTTGGAGTATCACTTGTATAGGAGACAAGTAAACATAATCTAAAAAATTATGGGAAATGATAGTTCCATTTCAGCTGACAGAGAAACCTATTACACTAAACATATATTTGTTGGCAGGAATATATTCTTTGTCACAAACAGTTTTTTGTTTTTAAAGGAATGCTCCAAGCATAATAACCACTAAAGTGTGAAGGCGGACTGCATTTGAGAAGTCACTACTTACAATCGGTAGGAGGGGTGGGGGTTAACTTGATGTTATTGCTTGTATAAAAAGCTTCATTGTAAGACTGACACACATTAAATGTCTTCCTTTACTAGATGACCTCATGACATGCCTGAAAGGTACAATTCTAGAATGCTAGTTTTCTTTTTCATTGTATTGATTTTTTACTCGGTCTGGGATATAAAACACAGTAGAATTGAATTTGTAGACTTACCTCCCAAATCGTCATACAATTCGTCATGGACAGCCTTTACATCTGGGGTTACATAATCTGTATGCTGACATTAAACACATGAAAAGTGATTTATTTCATTAATGATGATCACTCTGCTACTATTTTAAAAATGTCAGATCAAATCATTTCTTTACATAAATAATGTAGGAGTATTTAAAGGATGTTTTATGGTTACTATCCATTTTTTTTATAAACTGAAAACTGTTCTGTTGGTCAAAGCACTAATTTTTCTGCATTCAACAGGAAGATGAATGTCACGGCAAGGGTACATAATTTATTATTGCACTATGGAATATGGCTATTTAATATAACTTGTGCAGTGCATCAATAATTGGACCCCTGGCTAGAGGACAAATGGCAGAGAGAAATTGCTCTTTTGATCAAAAGGGGCTTCTGCAAGGTGTGAAACGTATTGCCCTTTTTGAGCTATCAAAGCAAGGTGAGACATTTTACACTTAAGCCGCCGGTACGTCTAGTTTCAATGTAAACTAACGGACTTTGACCATATAGCTTGAAACTATCAATGGATAGTTCAAGCCTTTGATATGTTAATGGTATTAGTTTCATGAAGACCAGTAGGTTCCAGTATCATATCCAAGAAAAACCATTAATACTGTGCTTACCCACAGCTTAATAATTAAGCCTCAATTTTATTGTATTTGGGATGGGACAAGCCCAATCTCTTAATTAAGCCTAAACATAAGTTGCACAACTTAAACCGTGTGGCAGGAATTGTGATGTCCGTCCTATTGGATCGTGGGTGGGGCGTGCGACATGTCTATGGAATGGGAAAATAATAACAAATTTGTAGATGTAATTATTATTTCTGTGGCAGGTACATAAAGGAAGATAGAGCCAAATATTTCCATTTGGATTGACAGTGGTCTGGAACAAAGGAGGTGGTCAGTTATTATTTCTTAGGTACGCCTTAACTCCACCCCTGGGCAAGACTTGATAATCCACAGGGTATATATCCAATTATTTGGAGGGCTTTTAGTGTACTTGCTTGGGGATCACAATCTAATTCTAAGTGAGTGACCATCTTTCCTTGCCAGAGACCCCCTGGACAGAAGTTGTACTTTGAAAACCTAAGTGAGTAATTAGGACTTCAGTATTTTCTTTCATTTTTTTTTTATTTAATATTTTTGCAGTGCATAAGCAAACAAAACCGCTTGTGCTGCCACAACGACAGATGCAAGCAGAGAGAGGTACACAGTTTAAACACTTGTGGCATATAATATCGGCACAATTTTTGTTATTTAAGTTTCGCTAGGTAGACATAGTATACACAATCGATACATTAGCTTTGCTGTGTGACAACTAGGTAGTTTACTCATTGTGTGGTTTGCTAGCTGGGGCAATACTCTTCCATTCGTAGGAGGGTAGTCATGGACTTGTGGGTATATGCTTGGTCTGGGATGTCCCCTAAGGCACTGGTGTGTCCGCCGACTAGTCTTAGGTGTATGGGACTGCTATCTAAAAATTGTTACGCCTCTATGATTTCAGGTGTTGCTGAGCCTACAATGTGTGGCTGTATGTTGTGGTTAGAGGCGGGGGGGGGGGTTAGTAATGGCCCTTTAGCCTATCCGTCTGGGTGTGTGTTTGCTTTCTAGAGCTGGGTGAGTGTGAGGTGGTCTGCAATAAAAACAATAAGAACATATTAAATGAACTATGTAAGATTTTGCTGTGGTTGACAGGTAACAGTCCTGTTTCTACTCGCGTCCAGGGCAAGTAGGGGTAATCGTTGCTGCGCAGGCACCGGCTGCCGCCCGTTGGGGGACAAATGGGGTGACTCTACTGTGTGTTACCGCTGGGGCCTTCCCCCGTCCGGGGGGCCTAGACAGTCCCGTGTGAGGCCGAGTGCCTCCAGTAAGGACTCCGCTTCAGGCAGCTCTCGTATCGGGTAGGTGGATCCTCCGTGCGTGACCAGGAGAGTTTGGGGTGTCCGCCAGGTGTACCGTATGCTGTGGTCTCTGAGGAGGGTGGTTAATTGCTGGAGTGTTCTTCTCCACTCCATTGTGCTCCCGGAGATGTCCGCATAAAACGTAAGTCCCATATTCTCTAAGGAGTATTGGGTAGTCCCCTGGAGGGCCGCCGTCACTGCCGCTTTGTCTTTCAGGTTTTGGAAGCGTATTATTAAGTCCCTTGGGGCCTCCGCTGGGGACTTCCTCGGCTTAGGTATGCGGAATATACCGTCCAGAGTGACGGCCTTGGCTTGCTTGGGTGTGAGCAGCTCTGCCAGCAGGCGTCTCACTATGTGTGGGAGTTCAGCCTCCAGCGTTTTCTCAGGTATGCCTCGTATTTTAAGGTTATTGCGTTGTCTCTGATCCTCCAGGGCAGCAAACCTTTTCTCGGTGTTTGCTTGTTGTTGTTGGAGGCCTCTCACCATGTTCTCCAGTGTTGTAATCTTCTGTGCCTGTTCGTTTGAGGAGGTCTCCAGTGTGCTTAGTTTTCCTACCAGGCCTGTGATATCCGTGCGGAGGGAGGCCACATCTGCCTGGAGAGTCCTCTGGAGGCCTGTGAGTAGGTCTTTCAGTGCCCCCATCGTGACCGGTTGGGAGTCTGGGCTTCGTGAAGGTCGTGGGGTGGGCGCTTGTTTTGGTAGGTCAGCGGGTTCCCCATATAGTGGGTCCTCGTCCGAGGATTCTGTGCATTCATCCAGGTAGTCGGCCATCTTTGGCCTTGCCGCCTCGTGCACTTGGCGGAGCATATCGACGATATTCATCCCCATCCGGGGCTTGTCGGGTTTCTGTTTTTTTGTTTTTCTGCCCATGTTTGCTGAAGTTGATATTGGGGTTGTTTTTGTTGTAAATTGTATGTTTTTAGCGTAGTTATTATTGCGAAATTCCAGAGCTCATAAAATGTGCGTCTGTTCGCTTCTGGCAGTAGGTTCCGCCCCGACTTCTGTATTTTATCCTTTTTGTTTTTATCTGTTGTTGGTGTAAATAATTTGTTTATCATATATTTTTATATGCACTGTGACTATCTTTTGCTCATAATAAACATTAATTTATTAAGTTCTGCCTTTGTCTGGTTAACGAATCACGTTACCTGAAGAGACTAATTAGTATTTTTGCAATTCCTTAAATATTGTGCTTGGTAATATTTGGTGGGTTTTATTATTGATTTACCTGGGGGACCAAGGCCCCCCATTTATAAATTGTCTTGGTGGTGGCAGTGTTAAAATAGTAATAGTTATACAGGGAGTGCAGAATTATTAGGCAAGTTGTATTTTTGAGGATTAATTTTATTATTGAACAACAACCATGTTCTCAATGAACCCAAAAAACTCATTGATATCAAAGCTGAATATTTTTGGAAGTAGTTTTTAGTTTGTTTTTAGTTATAGCTATTTTAGGGGGATATCTGTGTGTGCAGGTGACTATTAATGTGCATAATTATTAGGCAACTTAACAAAAAACAAATATATACCCATTTCAATTATTTATTTTTACCAGTGAAACCAATATAACATCTCAACATTCACAAATATACATTTCTGACATTCAAAAACAAAACAAAAACAAATCAGTGACCAATATAGCCACCTTTCTTTGCAAGGACACTCAAAAGCCTGCCATCCATGGATTCTGTCAGTGTTTTGATCTGTTCACCATCAACATTGCGTGCAGCAGCAACCACAGCCTCCCAGACACTGTTCAGAGAGGTGTACTGTTTTCCCTCCTTGTAAATCTCACATTTGATGATGGACCACAGGTTCTCAATGGGGTTCAGATCAGGTGAACAAGGAGGCCATGTCATTAGATTTTCTTCTTTTATACCCTTTCTTGCCAGCCACGCTGTGGAGTACTTGGACGCGTGTGATGGAGCATTGTCCTGCATGAAAATCATGTTTTTCTTGAAGGATGCAGACTTCTTCCTGTACCACTGCTTGAAGAAGGTGTCTTCCAGAAACTGGGAGTTGAGCTTGACTCCATCCTCAACCCGAAAAGGCCCCACAAGCTCATCTTTGATGATACCAGCCCAAACCAGTACTCCACCTCCACCTTGCTGGCGTCTGAGTCGGACTGGAGCTCTCTGCCCTTTACCAATCCCTCCATCTGGCCCATCAAGACTCACTCTCATTTCATCAGTCCATAAAACCTTAGAAAAATCAGTCTTGAGATATTTCTTGGCCCAGTCTTGACGTTTCAGCTTGTGTGTCTTGTTCAGTGGTGGTCGTCTTTCAGCCTTTCTTACCTTGGCCATGTCTCTGAGTATTGCACACCTTGTGCTTTCGGGCACTCCAGTGATGTTGCAGCTCTGAAATATGGCCAAACTGGTGGCAAGTGGCATCTTGGCAGCTGCACGCTTGACTTTTCTCAGTTCATGGGCAGTTATTTTGCGCCTTGGTTTCTCCACACGCTTCTTGCGACCCTGTTGACTATTTTGAATGAAACGCTTGATTGTTCGATGATCACGCTTCAGAAGCTTTGCAATTTTAAGAGTGCTGCATCCCTCTGCAAGATATCTCACTATTTTTGACTTTTCTGAGCCTGTCAAGTCCTTCTTTTGACCCATTTTGCCAAAGGAAAGGAAGTTGCCTAATAATTATGCACACCTGATATAGGGTGTTGATGTCATTAGACCACACCCCTTATCATTACAGAGATGCACATCACCTAATATGCTTAATTGGTAGTAGGCTTTCGAGCCTATACAGCTTGGAGTAAGACAACATGCATAAAGAGGATGATGTGGTCAAAATACTAATTTGCCTAATAATTCTGCACACAGTGTATTATAGAAACATAGAATGTGACAGCAGATAAGAACGATTCGGCCAATCTAGTCTGCCCAATACTTTAATTAGTCTCTGGCCTTATCTTATAGTTAGGATAGCCTTATGCCTATCCCACGCATGCTTAAACTCCTTTACTGTGTTAACCTCTACCACTTCAGCTGGAAGGCTATTCCATGCATCCACTACCCTCTCAGTAAAGTAATACTTCCAGATATTATTTTTAAACATTTGCCCCTCTAATTTAAGACTATGTCCTCTTGTTGTGGTAGTTTTTCTTCTTTTAAATATAGTCTCCTCCTTTACCGTGTTGATTCCCTTTATGTATTTAAATGTTTCTATCATATACCCCCTGTCTCGTCTTTCCTCCAAGCTATACATGTTAAGATCCTTTAACCTTTCCTGGTAAGTTTTATCCTGCAATCCATTATTATGTTTAAGTGTGGGTGGTGTTAAAAGGGGTATTTTGTCATTATTTCCGGTCTAGTGCAGACAAATAGTGAACTTTAACCCTTTCACCACCACAACTACGTCACGCACACTCTTGAAGTAGGGTGCGTTTGTGACAATTAATGTCATGATTTTCATAGCTCGAACAATTATTGAAACTAAGGGTATGCCAAACTGTGAATGATTTGCTTTTACTTTGTAGCTCACCGTACCTCACTGGTCATGGCCTCTTGCTTTTTCCATTTTCTACTAAGTGAAATAGCAGATAACAGGTTTCCTTGATCCAGACTGGATTGTTCGGTTGATTTGATATCTGTGTGGCTAGAAGAAAAAGAAAAATAATATTATTATTCACATATTCCTAGGATATTCTTCACTTGTAAAAGGAAATGTGAACCCAAGCTGTAACGGCTTCAGGGACACTATAAAGTAGTACTGCAGTGGCGATTGTATCTGATGAGAAGACCTTAAGAGATAATAAACTTTATTGCGGGCATCATAAAAAAATATATGATCCCAGTAAAATATATAGAGGAAAGGAAACTTACTACACCATAACAACTATACACCCAAACTGTGGGGGAGGGAGCTAAAGTAAGACAGGGTCTGTAGGAAAATATAGATTGTCTATACAGGGGACTGTAAGGATGCCTCTAGAGGGTAGCCTTGCTAAATAAATATCGAGTAAGCCTCTGTAGAAATAAAGACTATATATGGAGGCTAGATATATATATATGCTAGGGCTAAAAAATACGGCACCAGACAGTAACGAATATAGGACTCTGTGGTAGCTGAATGTCAGGAATAACAGAGTATGAGGAAAAAGAGAGAATTGTGTCTCTACATTCTGCAACAAAGTGTACTTGATCCCATAGTATAGATCTCTGAAAATGTTGCAAAGCTTCAGCTGAAGCAAGGACTGCAGCAAAGTAACCGTAATACAGTGGCTTAATCTTAATGCGAGCTGCCAAATTATGCTAGAGAGTGCACACTGATCTGTGTGAGATTGTGCACAGAGGAAAAAAGATTTCTATATTTGTTAAAGTCGTGACTTAAATATGAATATTAATTTAATAATTAATATATAATAATTAAGCAACAAATAACAACATTAATATTTTTTAGAGTTCGGTATTATGGTCGAATATAGAATAGGAAATACACAAAACATTGTAGTATTAAATGTATATTTAATATAATTATAATAACAATTAAACAGATGCTAGCAGAATGTCAATTTACTACAATAATTACACAATACAAACTACAACATATTACTTACAAAAGGCTATAACAGTTGCTAGCTGTTATAATAGATTACTTACACGGCTCCAGCCTGTTTGGCTGGAGCTATACAGTCAGCTACATGTTCAAATGCAAGCAAAGGAAAAAGAGAAAGAGTTCCTCCTACTATTTGGTTTTATCCAGTAAGTAGGCTGGCCTGTGATGTCACTTCCAGAAGCACATGAGTTAGCACACTGACCCCTAGTGGTGCCTCTAAAGCATTAAGCTCATTATGCTTTACTGACATCTAGTGGTGCGTCTAAAGCATTAAACTCATTATGCTTTTTTTATGACAAAAAGTCATTAATTAATAAATACCATTACAAACCACCCTTTGACTTATGTCATAAAACAAACATTATAAACCCGTACATCTTGAATCTACCCTATTTTAACAGTACCTGCCCTACAACAAGACCCACCTTTTGAAGAACGATACCCATTTACCCATTAATTATTACACATTCACATTTTATTTCTTATATAAATGTTCACCATTGAGCACATGCATTACCAGTTGGGAAACCTTGGCCTAAAGTAGGCACATACCCACCCTTATAATAATGAACAACTCAAACCATGTTTTATTAGATTAACCAATGATATTGTGTTCATGTGAGGATGTGTTTTGGAGCTTAATATAGTATTAGACACCACAAACTCATAACACCTATGAATCATGGCACCGACCGACTCGATTTCTGTAGCCTCTGGCTGGTCTGTGTGCCTGGAATTTTCACAAACATTAGTCCTGGAAACTGGATACTCTATTCTTCGACAGTCTCATAGAACATACGCATGGAGACAGGGATGAATGAAATAGTTTGAGCAAACAAGGACGTAGGATTTTTGTATTTACAGTTCATGTGTGCAGGGACTTCTGTGTGTTTGTGGTCAATTGTCACAGTATCCTGCTCTGGCTGTATTATTTTACCTACTCCCATCACTCGCAGCTTCAGTATTTCTTCTCATAACAGTTCATGTGATCAAGGACTTTTGTGTGCTTGTGGTCACATTGTTTTGTTTTTTCTTTCTTTATACCATTAACCACCTTGACGTAACAGTTTCCTGCTCCTGATGCATTTTGTTCCGACTCTCACCATTCTTAGCTGCAATATTTTTTCTCCTTACAGCAACAGTTGAGCATAGTGTCCAGTGCTTCTTCTTAAAATATCCTTGCTTGAAAGTTCTTGAATGAAAACACAGGCAATGACGAACACAAACATAAATGGCAAATAACTGTGCCAATCATCACAAGTACCATTTGATTGTGGTGTCTTAACCATATTTTTCCCTATGGCGTTTGGATAAATACCTACACACCTCTCTTCACATCCAGCACACTCCTGATTCAGAGATAAAAACACAATATCACTGCTGTATCTACCAATTTAACCCAAACACTCGTTATTACTGCTGCATTTACCAATTTAATCTAAACACTCGTTATCACTGCTGTATTTAACCAATTTAATCTAAACATTAACCAAAACAATTACATTCCTATTTACCACCCTTCTATTTAAACATGTATAGATAACCCAAAATGCCTACTTTCTCTTATCTCTCTTATCACTCTTCCGTTTTTTGTGGGTTTTTTTTTTGTTTGTTTGTTTTTCAACTGCAACCACTCATGCACTTTAAACAGACACAAATCAAGCACCTACTGGACAATGGGGTTAGAGACCTCCCACCCCAGTTCGGTGTACACAAATACCCCCTGGTCCCTATGGGTCAATACCCCCTTTCCCAGGCAAGCATACATACATACATACATACATACAACAATCAATATATGTATTTCCTAGTCACTAAAAGTCCAATACTCAGTACCCCCTAGCCTAAATTCCCCACCCGCTACTGTAACTAAGTTTACAGCCCACGTTATGGCAGTTCACCCGCTAGGCAGATATGCTCAGTACCCCCTATCCTAAGTTCCCCACCCGCTACTGTAACTAAGTTTACAGCCCACGTTATGGCAGTTCACCCGCTAGGCAGATACACAATAAACCCACGTATTGCTTATTTTATATTTCCTGGTCTCTCAGGGATATACAATAGCTAATCCCCTTCCCAGGGTAATATAAAACTGACACAAAAGGCTACTTTTAAGCAATACAGAATTTCAAATGGACTTATGAGTAATACATAAAGTTTTCAAGTGCAATACAATCACTAGAAATAAGAGAATAGTATGCACAAAAGCATAGACTTAGACATGTTAAATAGACAATAAAATAAAACATTCAATAGCTCATCAAAGGTCAACATTTAAACACTGGTCTCCATCTGATATTCTATCTGTGTTCCAATGTCCACCTCTGGTTTCTGCTACATCTGAAAAAGTTAGAAAACAGATCAGGATTACTTTCCTAGTCACTTATAGCGTATACTACAAATATTTTACTTAGAATATATATATATATATATATATATATATATATATATATATATATACACACACACACAGACATGTAAACACACTCCTTCAGCTTTTCATTTGATAAATATTTTTTTTTCAACAAGATAACTTTCTTAATTTTTACAAGGCTCTTAAAAAAAACAATAAGCTAATAGCTGCTTTCTGCATCTTCTCTGCAATTCAGGAAACACATTTCTAGCCAACCTAAACATGTTTAATAACTCTCCACCCTTTGGTTAAATTATAGAGGAGTGAACCACAACACCTCTTCCGCCTCTGAAAGGATATAGGTCAATATGTCTCAAAGTTCAACACTTCTGACAGCTATGAGTGACTCCCTATTAATTTCTAGCCTTTCCACGGACATGCTTGCACCTCGCGGCTAAGGGCCTGCACAACTAACCATCCTGTGATGGCAGTGGCTTTCCGCATGGGGGTGACCGCCCCCGCAAAATTATAGAGGAGCAAACATACAGCAGCCTCTTTTCCGGCTCGATTAAAGGTTCTGGGCCAATATGTCTGCAATTTAACCAGTACACTCACGTATCACTTATTGTATATTTCCTGGTCTCTCAGGAATTTCTATTAAATAGCGTATCCCCTTCCCAGGGCAATATACAACAAAAACTAGTCACCAAGGGTCTCTATGGTCATGATAGGCCGCCCTACCACTAGTGTAATACGCCCTTTTTTTAAATATATTTCCTGGTCTCTCAGAGATTTAGCCTATCCCTTTCCCAGAGCAATATATATAAACAATTACAAATAAGTTACAAAACGCTACTTATAAGTAATACAGGGTTTCAAATAATATAATAATACAGGATAGAACTGCACAACAACTATTGGGTATGCTCCCCCTTATCCGGACACGTTTAAATACCCCCTAGCTCAGGTTCCCCACCCGCTACTGTAACTAAAATCACAGCCCACGTTATGGAGGTTCACCCGCTAGGCAGATACACCCTAATTCAAAGCATGGAAATATTAAAATCAGTTATAGATGGCTTCTAAAATAATATAAATCTTAATCTGAGCCCATACACTTACTTTGTTAAAAATGCTAACTTGTTAAAATATTCAGACTAAATAGGACAAAGGAATTATTTTACCATTTTTTCAGTTCATTTGTTACCAGTTCCTGAAATTCCATCATGTGTCCAGTAATTCCATAGTCCTGGATAATAAAGCTGAAAAACACTCCACAAAGGCAATTACATTTACAAAACAATGCAGTTTATTTTTTCTCATACAGGCAAGACTACCCACCCCCAACAAGGACATTCTCCCCCAGCTGTAGCTGTTAAAAAGGTGGTCTCTCCTTCATGAGTCAAAATCATATATATATTTATACTAATATTCTGTGTATACGCACACATAAATCTATTATTCACTGAATCTGCTTTACTAAACGTATCTTTTTCTTAACTACTAAATTTAATAAATTTTGTCCAAATCTCTTTTCAACTAGACAAATCCATGAATGCCAAACAAATGTAAATTAGTACACAAACAAACATGGTCAAATTTAGCAATACAACCTGGTGAACTAGTTTAGTGAAAAGTCTTTTCCTATGCAAATGGTAGCAAACAATGAAACTAGGCCTCAACTCATTTACACCATGTGGTCAATGGTGGATTCAAATCCACATGGTCAGACAAAAAGTAAAGTATATTTTTTCTATATAAAAATGACCAAAGATTGGTAACAAGCAACACAATAATTCATCACTATGTTCTACAGCAAGAGATACATTAAAAACAAATATCTAATCCCTATTTGCTATCTGTATTCATTCCATTAAAACCAGATCATCAATTTATTCACTTCTATACAGACAGACAATTGACTATATTTATTAAACAAAATGCATAACTTTTGTATTTTCCCTAATATTCCAGCATAATCCCATATCTTCGTCGCCAAGTGTTAAAGTCGTGACTTAAATATGAATATTAATTTAATAATTAATATATAATAATTAAGCAACAAATAACAACATTAATATTTTTTAGAGTTCGGTATTATGGTCGAATATAGAATAGGAAATACACAAAACATTGTAGTATTAAATGTATATTTAATATAATTATAATAACAATTAAACAGATGCTAGCAGAATGTCAATTTACTACAATAATTACACAATACAAACTACAACATATTACTTACAAAAGGCTATAACAGTTGCTAGCTGTTATAATAGATTACTTACACGGCTCCAGCCTGTTTGGCTGGAGCTATACAGTCAGCTACATGTTCAAATGCAAGCAAAGGAAAAAGAGAAAGAGTTCCTCCTACTATTTGGTTTTATCCAGTAAGTAGGCTGGCCTGTGATGTCACTTCCAGAAGCACATGAGTTAGCACACTGACCCCTAGTGGTGCCTCTAAAGCATTAAGCTCATTATGCTTTACTGACATCTAGTGGTGCGTCTAAAGCATTAAACTCATTATGCTTTTTTATGACAAAAAGTCATTAATTAATAAATACCATTACAATATTGCACTCACTCAACGCATAAAGGCTGCCTCCTAAATCACACTGTAATGTTACTATAGATGCTGCAGAGTCACACAATATCGGCTAGATCAAACTCCTTTCTCCTGTATAATAAAGAGCTAGTAGGATGAGCTGTGAAGAGAAAAATGATTTCTACGCTGCAATAATAAAATTGCCACAAGTTGAAAACTAGCTCTAATACCAAAAGCTTCCCACCCCCTGGTGATCACATCAAACTGTGTAGTAAAACAAGAAAAGCATAGGACCTAACGCGCGTTTCGGCGCTCCTAAAGCGCCTTTGTCAAAGGTAAGGCATGTACCTGAACCTGCAGTGTTTAAATAGCGAGTCAGATGACTCGAACAGCCAATCTGGGCAGTGGGCGTGTGATGCCTTTTGGCGCCAAGCTGCGGATTGCTGGATACATTGTCACTCTGTGTTGTTGCCGCCCACATGGGAGTAAAAGGGGCGGAGTCATGCCGGCACTGAAAAATTACTCGCCGGCTCACCCTGGCTGATAGTAATCCGTTCGGGGAAGTTATCAGTTAGCGAGCTGATGATAAATAAACGGCTCACTAAACTATTTGTCACATGAGACAAATAAAAAGAAAAAAGTAAGTTGAATACCCAAACTGGGAAGCAACTTATGGTGTGTCCTGGGGCGACCAGATTAGGGGATAACCCTTACAAAATTGTATACATAGGAAGCAGACCTTGTAGGTCAGAGAGAGAGTAGGGCGCCCCCTAGTGATTATCCATACATATGTACAAAAAATGTTGAGCAATTTGAGTTGAGCAATTCGTTACAGTTCCTCTATAGAGATACAGAGTTTTCTTTTCTTTTTTTAAACTCAAAGGGGTGGCTTCAAGGGGACAGACTTGGTGTATTAAGCAAGAGTTGCATAAGGGGACAGAATTGTTGTATTGAGCGAGCGTTGAAACCTAAGGTCCAGCAGGTTGGCTAGTACAGACCTGGTTCACTGTAGCTCTGCATCCCAGTTACTGAGCGCTCTTTGAACACCGAGTTTGGTCCTCACAGCCGGTTCCTATAATTGTATCATTTTTATTTAAGAGGGGTGATGATGGGGGCACGTTTGGTGGGTGTAGAGTAAGGATTTTTCTCAAAGACACCACTGTACAGCTGTTAGCTAGCATTTTGTAGCACTGTCTGGTTATCAGTGGCTGCTCTCTCCTCACTGAGTTCGCTCCCTCAACCCCAGAGGCATTGCTCTCATAACTGTATCGTTTCTAGATACACTAGTATCATCCAGAACAGTTCTCATTTATATGATACACTTACCTCTCATGTTATTGTCTCGTTGCCTCTTTTCCCTCCTTCATGGGCACATTATAGTTTGCCATTCTCTCTACCCTACCAGATTCCGTGTTGGATACTGTTAGCGGGGAGTAAACGGAGGGTACATAGCACGAGTCAATCAAGAGTTTATAGTGTACCTGTGAGATATACAGCAGTTTGGGGGGCGTTCATTCGTATAGTAACTTGTAGGTTATCACCTTAGGTTATACTATCCCCATCCAGCACGCTCTCACATTTATTGATATCCTCCCGATCTATTTTTCTTTATTTTGGTTTTCTTTATTTTGTGTATTGTATTTTCATTTCTCTCCCTTTTTTGTTTTGTATCTGGGTCCTTACCTCAAGCATTTTATGCATTAACTATTAAAAGTTATATTTTACTTTTTTGTACATATGTATGGATAATCACTAGGGGGCGCCCTACTCTCTCTCTGACCTACAAGGTCTGCTTCACATGAGACAAATAGTTTAGTAAGCCGTTTATTTCTTGATTATCTTTCCTTTTTTTGCCTTGACAGAGATTACTTGTTAAGTTCACGATCCCTAATAGTTGGTAATTCATTTTACTGTTACTCTGTTTTTTTTATTTTTATTAATCTTGGCCTATACCCTGCATGTTAGGGTCTCTAATATTTCAGATACTCCACTACCCACTAATTTCACAACTAAGAACATTGTAAAGTTTGAATGACCACTTCACGAATTTCAATTATGTTGCTTCTTCTACTTGAGATTTTCAACTCACCCTCCTCTTATTTTACTTTACACAATAAGTCCTAGACTCTTAATCCACTTATTATTCCCATCCTACAAAATTACTCTCTTGCCTCTAACTATTAACCAGGCTTCCTAAACAGCTCAAATATATTATTCTACTTAACTATCTCACCTCGCTATCTTAGGCATTTCTCAATTAAATTTCCACTTTTAAACTTACCCTAGACATGGTGAAGTTTCAACCACCTAAGAATACAAGAAAGCAAATAGCTACATTTAATTGGATTTTTTTAAGTACTTTTATTTTTAGAATTAAAGGGACCAGCATCACTTGAACTGTATTTTTAAATCAACAAGCAAACACTTTTAAGCAAATATAAAAAAAGTGAAACGAAGCAAGAAAGACTTTAAAAAGTATATATTAAACATTTATAAACTTACTATGAACTTGGTTAGATTGCATTTTTGGGTACACGTACACCTCTAAGCTAGGGGAGTTTGTTAAGCCTCCCCTACCACTTAAACCACCCATCCAAGTTTCAGATCAGTCCACTATTAACAGACACAGGGCATCATTGTGCAGCAGCAAGACAGTGAAACCTGTAACCGCACTGCTCTGCATGAATCACACTGATCAGACTCCCTCTCTTCTCCTCCTGTCAAGATGTTGCAAGGTGAAGAGATTTTCCAATTGCACATGTGAGAGTATATCAGGCATGCCCAAGCACTTTTCCAGCATTCTTGGGGATAATACACTGATTGGTAAGATCAGTATCCCCCTGGATTGGGTGTGGAAAGCATGATTAAGAAGAAGCAAGTAAATATGAAACAAATCATATTTACCTGCTTTTCTAGCCTGCAGAGTGAGGCAACTGTCTCATTTAAAGCTAAAGCTTTAGAATGTCCCTTTAAGGGGTAAAAGGAGGCCATGAATTTCTAACAATAAACCACTGAAAAAAAACCATATAAAATGTATTTTTTACTCACCCCAGATGGTGAATGCTCAGGTGTACATGGTTCATGTTTATATGCAATGTTACCTTCATTTCCTAAAATGTAAAGTGAAAAAAAAGATTCTGTAAAAAAAAATATAAACACTAAATAATTTTGTACAACTAAAATAAGGAGATTAAAAAGTTCAGCACACAGAGACAAATTTTGTGAGGGCTGAGACTGTAAAAAGATTGTAATAAAATATGTTTTTGTGAATGAGACAATTTAATAAATCCTGAAGGGTCTCTATAAATAGAACTAAATATCACTAGCCCTTTTTCTATGTTGCCACTGCTCTGTTAATACAAGAATTCTAAAAATATATTTTTCACTCTGATCTATAAAATAATGACACCTTCCCTGGAGTATTCAGACTAATTCTGGGACAAGTGCACATCCTAACAACCACATTTAATGCGGGTAAATATGGGACAACAATACTTTTTCAGGGCAGAACTTTTGCTTTCCATGACATCGCCTGGAAACATTTAGCATGAGCTATGCTAAATAGAAGTTGCGGGAGAGTGAATAAATAATAGTGGATATTACTATTTTGCCAAAGGTATCCCTAGAAGAAACGTATTACATCCAATTAGGTTTTTAAAAGGTATCGGCTGTTTTGGCCCAAGATGTAAAGTCTGCACATGTGGAATGAACATTCCGCAGAGCAACACCATTTGGCCAGATTTTGCTAGCACAGCTGGTGTCTGCTTTGAGGACTGGGTGGGAAACCACTGTTCTAGAGCCTCATCTGCAAAGTGAACATTAATTTTCACAACATCATAAATCTATTCATTATTGCCATTAGCTGCACATGCTTACCTGTGGAGGTGCTATTGAATTCATCATCATAAAATTCATCATCAGTTTCAGAATCACTCTGTTTGTCACTGTAGGAAAAAAATAATAATATACATGCATTTTATCAAATTAATTAATAAGCTCCAGTTCAACAGCTGCAAAGTTGTAAATTGCCTAATCATATACTAGGAATACACATATATGTCTTTTATATAATTGATGTAATCAAAAAAGGCTTTTGTAGTCAATGCTGTGATTTTACGGAAGAGTAGGAAATATCCTTCCCCGTACCCCACACAACTATGCCAAATAAACAAAATATAAAATTAACTTTACTTATCAATAAAATAAAAAAGACAGAAAGATCAAGCTCAACAAACATTTTCTAATTAATATATCAATAATAAAATAAAGCTGGTTCATGGTTAACACAGTGAAGAGGTTTAAGCATGCGTGGGATAGGCATAAGGCTGTCCTTGCTATTAAGATGAGGCCAGGGACTAATGAAAGTATTTAGAAAATTGGGCAGACTAGATGGGCCGAATGGTTCTTATCTGCCATCACATTCTATGTTTCTATTTTTCTAAGCTCATGCAAAATTGCTTTTTATAGAGTTGGACATATACTGATTCTTCAAGGTGGAACATGAGAGTCCAGTCCTTTTCGGTCCCATTTATGAATCGTTTTTTCATAGGTGCAAATTATGGCAGATCTACATCAAATTTGAAAGCTAAGCCATTAATATGCATGCTATTCCTTGTGCTACACCTGCTGATATCATTCGGACTTAAAATTAGCTTCTATTACAGGTTAGAACTGGATAATTAATTATTTGCATATATATTGTGTTCTTTTACTGTATATTCTGATTTGGCATCAAGGCTATTCACTTAAAAGGGCACTGACCAGGGAATTTAAAATTTTAGGACAAAACAGGCAAGCTGAAAAAACAGTAAGAGATTTCTTTCAGATTCGGTTATTTTGTCCTGACATAAGATCACCTTCTCAATTTCTGACAATTCATACTTTAGTGGATAAACCTGCACGTAACTTTTAATTTACAAGCTATTGTCTCCTCCAATCAGAGTCCCTTTACTAAAAGCAGGAAGGTTCCAGTTGGCATTTTCCTCCAATCGATGTCCCTTTACTGAAAGCAGGAAGATTCCAGTTGGCATTTCCCTCCAATCAAAGTCCATTTACTGAAAGCAGGAAGATTCCAGCTGGCATATTCCTCCAATCAATGTCCCTTTACTGAAAGCAGGAAGATTCCAGCTGGCATATTCCTCCAATCAAAGTCCATTTATTGAAAACAGGAAGATTCCAGTTGGCATATTCCTCCAATCAAAGTCCATTTACTGAAAGCAAGAAGATTCCAGTTGGCATATTCCTCCAATCAAAGTACATTTACTGAAAGGAGGAGGATTCCAGTTGGCATATTCCTCCAATCAAAGTCAGTTTACTGAAAGCAAGAAGATTCCAGCTGGCATATTCCTCCAATCAAAGTCCATTTACTGAAACAGGAAAATTCCAGTTGGCATATTCCTCCAATCAAAGCCCATTTACTGAAACAGGAAGATTCCAGTTGGCATATTCCTCCAATCAAAGTCCATTTACTGAAAGCAAGAAGATTCCAGTTGGCATATTCCTCCAATCGATGTCCCTTTACTGAAAGCAGGAAGATTCCAGTTGGCATATTCCTCCAATCGAAGCCCATTTACTGAAAGCCGGAAGATTCCAGTTGGCATATTCCTCCAATCAAAGCCCATTTACTGAAAGCAAGAAGATTCCAGCTGGCATTTTCCTCCAATCAAAGTCCATTTGCTGAAAGCAAGAAGATTCCAGCTGGCATATTCCTCCAATCAAAGTCCATTTACTGAAAGCAGGAAGATTCCAGTTGGCATATTCCTCCAATCAAAGTCCATTTACTGAAAGGAGGAAGATTCCAGTTGGCATATTCCTCCAAAGTCCATTTACTGAAAGCCGGAAGATTCCAGTTGGCATATTCCTCCAATCAAAGCCCATTTACTGAAAGCAAGAAGATTCCAGTTGGCATATTCCTCCAATCGATGTCCCTTTACTGAAAGCAGGAAGATTCCAGTTGGCATATTCCTCCAATCAAAGCCCATTTACTGAAAGCAAGAAGATTCCAGTTGGCATATTCCTCCAATCAAAGCCCATTTACTGAAAGCAAGAAGATTCCAGTTGGCATATTCCTCCAATCGATGTCCCTTTACTGAAAGCAGGAAGATTCCAGTTGGCATATTCCTCCAATCAAAGCCCATTTACTGAAAGCAAGAAGATTCCAGTTGGCATATTCCTCCAAGCAAAGTCCATTTACTGAAAGCAGGAAGATTCCAGCTGGCATATTCCTCCAATCAAAGCCCATTTACTGAAAGCAGGAAGATTCCAGTTGGCATATTCCTCCAATCAAAGTCCATTTACTGAAAGCAGGAAGATTCCATCTGGCATATTCCTCCAATCAAAGTACAATTACTGAAAGCGGGAAGATTCCAGTTGGCATATTCCTCCAATCAAAGTACAATTACTGAAAGCAGGAAGATTCCAGCTGGCATATTCCTCCAATCAAAATACAATTACTGAAAGCAGGAATGTATTGGGGCTGATGTGTACTGTGCCCATTACTGCCGCCCAGGAGTGATGGGAGTGAGCGCAGGACTTGTTTTTTTTTGTATTTGTATTCACTTTTTGTATCACACAGCTAGGTTGCAATGCTGCTGCCCATCCCATGTGTTCTCTATTAAGGGTTAATATGTATGTAGGGGTGTATATAAAAAATACCCCTCTGTCTCATTAGAGATATCTTTGCCAGAAGCTCAATGAAGCAAGGTGAATGGTTAGCGTACGACTCACCCCCCCGGCGGGTTTGCCTTGACGTTGGCATGCGAGCATTCCCTCCAATGGCCAATGGAGTAACTAAATAACCTCCATTTGTTTAAATATACATAGAGATTTAGGAGAGAGCGCAGATATTTTCCTCTTTGTTTTTTACTGTATGTATTTGGATATTGCTTATATTCAGCTTGAGAAATGGGTAGCTAAGGTGATTTACCAGTAGAAGAATGACTCACCGAGATAATGCCATGTAATTATATTGGGGCTAAGAGGAGAAAAGGTTACAACCCACTACTGCTAACCATCTATCGAAACTGCTGTCCCAATGTTCTGTTTCCTTATTGACATGAACTTTGCGCTGTGGATCAAGCTGGGGCAGAACATTTCTCATGTAGCTTGGCATGAAAAAATGTAGTAATATATGAACAATCAAAGAAAGTTTCAGAAATATAAAGGCAAACATGAATTAAAAAATAAATAAATAAATATATACACTCTTGATCAAGAATGATGCAATAAAATGATGCAATAAAACTCACCTATTTGATCCACTAGTTCCTGGTTGTACCTAAACAAAAGTGGATATTAGCAAATACTTAATAAACAGCCTATCTAAGCCTGTCTAAGACAGCTATGCTTCTAGTTCGGCAACTTCGGCCTTAAATTAAAAATTCACTCTGAATTCTCACTTTAGTAAAATGTATCTGAAAAACATTCCCAATCCTAAGGCAGTATACTCTGTGCTAAAATGTAGTAAACTGAAATTCAATTTGAAACATTTTGTTAATAAGGAAGCAAATGTTTTTACCCTGAATTTTACAAATTTTTCATTTTCAAATCACCACAATAGTGAAAAAAATATTTCTCTATACCAAACTTACATTTGAAGATGTAGATGGCTCATTTTGCAACATTTCCGGATTATAGCCATTACCCGGTAGTATGTTTTCATCTTGTGCAGCTACTGAAATGGAATGACAAATGTCTCTTATTTTGCACAAAAAAAATATGTATAAAAATCTGATTTGAAGGTTTCAAAACAACCACAGATATATAGTCTGAAACTGGTGTAGAGGACACTAAGCACACAGTGAGCTAGATGTGAAATCAGCAATGAGGTTTTAGGAATTGGTACAGTGGTAGCAGAAAGATGGACCAGTTGTAATAAAATTAGGCTGCATTGGAAAAGGGGACAGGAAAGGGGAAGGAGGTGCTGTAATGGACAGGGGATGCAGAGTTATCATGTGGCAGAGCTTACTGGTGAAAAGGGTGTGTAATTCAAAATGTCTGATTCCTGACACCAGAGTCTCCATTTGGGATTACAAAGAGTAATTATACTAAAATAAGCGCAAACATCCAGTATCTTACCACCTTTAGAATGTGTTCTCCTCCTTTTTCTGCAAAAAAAAAAAACCCCAATTAATTTAATTTACAGAATACAGACAATATTTGAAACCTCCATGCTCACTGACATCATGATTGGAATGTTTTATAAGTTAAATAAATTTGTGTGTATTGTTGCCACTGTGTACTCAACGACTTAACTGCATATCTATTGCTGCATCGATTTGTGAGGACTTGAAAATACAACTTGCAAAATTTAGGACATACATAGCTCAGGTGGAAAAAAAGACTACATTTCAGCAGAATTTTAGATTTTTCTCCAATATGCTTCCTTGTTTAAAATTTACAGTAGATTCTCAGATCACCAAATCTCTGTTTAGCCACTTTTTAAAATTTTTAATATGATGCTCATTTACCCCTATATTTAACATACACGTATTAGTGAGGTGGGAAAAATAAAATTCAATGTATAAATCCACACCTCTTTAACCTGCAACTAGGTGCCTCATCTTAGCACCCTGGTGGTCATTGTTATAAGCTCTGTCCTTTGCACCTGGCAGCCACCAACGATTAATGAAGCAGATTTGGTGTAAAGATCATGCCACTGTAGTATCACTGCTCAGTTCTCTGCCATTTAGGAGTTAATTCACTTTTGTTTCTGTTTATGCAGCCTATATTTAAAAAAATAGTTTTATTTTCATATGCATGTTAACTTGCTTTATAGGTTTTTATCTCCTGAGTTGTGAATTGAAAGTTAATCACACACACCACGTTCCTGCAGGGTCTAGAAAGTTATTAACAAAGCATGAGATAATAAATGCTATATTATTATAGAACAGGATGTGCAATAAAGGAAGTTTAAACATTAGATCTCTCTTACAGGGAGGTGTGGCCAGGGCTGTATAAACAAAGTGATTTAACTCCTAAATGGCAGAGAATTGGGCAGTGAGACTGTAGGGACATGATATATGCACTGAAACTGCTCCATTAAGTGTAAATCTGAATTCATACGACTATGAATGTATTTGAGTGTGCATACAGTTATGTGTGTCTGAGTGAGTAACAGCATGCACATTTGTGTCTATAAGAGTATGTGTGTAGATGCATGTGTATATATATATATAGGTATTTTTATGAGTGTGTAACTGCATTTGAGAAAGGACTAACCCTTCATTCATAAAACTGAGTGAAAAAAGTACATACTTTTTTTCACTCAGTTTTATAAAGGGGAACTAGCAATAGGCTGAGGATGCATTTTGGCAGCACCCAGTCCGAGGCTTCCTCAGTGAAGACTTAAATCATTGGGGGGAGGTTGTTTGGCAGAGCAGACATGCGTTGTCTATTCAAGTTGGGTGTCAAACCATTCGTAAATGTTTTGACACATTTTACAACCTAGCAATGATCAATCCCAATATTTCAGTGACAAACATTTTAAATAATAAAAAACATTACCAGCTTTACCTTGGAAATCCAGTATTATTACGTATCCTTTTCTAGTAAAAAAATGAAAAAATGAAAATACACAATTAGAACAATGGTAATATAATAACATCATTCAAATTAACAGTAATTATACCATTATCGGACATATGTTTGTTCTTTTCCAAAAGCTTACTTTTCTAGAGAGGGGAAATGGTGTATGATCCGAACTCTACTCGTCAAACCATCAGTCCAAAAGACTGCAGCTATGTGTATGGTAAACATACTTTCACTAAGAAATACTAGCAGTACTTACTAGCCATAGCCTAGAGTTATCAGATCACCAATATCTGTGGGACACAATCAGGGTTATTCGCTAAAATGAGAAATGAAGGTGAATCTAAAATTTAATCTAAAAATGGGCAAACTGGAAAATTATCTAAGCTAGTTATGCTTTCAGTTCAACTGCTTTGGCCTTAGATCTGAAATTCAATTCAAATTCTCAGTTTAGTAAATAACTATGTTATAGCCTGGTTACGACCCATCCAGAACTTTTTCTGAGGCCTGGGCCAGTTCGGGTTGACTTTGCGCCTTTGGGGGAATATCATTGCTAACTCAGGCATTGGGTGCATTGAATGCATGCAGCAACGGGAGTAAGGTACAGGGCACTGTATGTGTTTGGGGAGAAGACTGTCCCTTGCATTAATAAGCCAGGATCCACAGCTCCACCTATGTAGCACGTTATTATTTTAATATTGTTACACTGTCTTGTTTTTATTTTCTCATATCTCTGCAGCGAAATTCCGCTGTGTGCTTTAAGAATTCTGTATGTTATCCCAATGCTGTACGTCTTGTTTAGCAAGGGCAGTAGAGTCTAACTTCATCTGAGTCTACAAGTCTAGTTTGGTTATAGTCATTTACTTGTTTGATATGGGTGCATTGCTTGCCAGTAGTTGACTTATTTTGCGCCACATGTACTATTCGTTATTGCTTCTTTACCACAAAAAAGGGGGAGCTTAAATCTTTTTTTCTGTACTTATCTGTTGACGTCACTTATTTGATTGTTGTATTTGATGTCGGTTATATTGCCTATTGTGTCATGTGATACCCACAATAAAAACCGATTGACAAAAAATATAACCATGTTATAACTTTAGCATTCTTTTGGACAGGGCCAGAATGAACCACCCAGGAGTATGTATTATTCATGCACTCCTGGTGTGAAATCACACAATTAATGCATTAATCATATCTGCAACTTTCTGAATCGGGCTGTGATGACTAAAGTGATGTTATGGCAGGAGGAAATGAGACCTGCAACGACAAAGCTATTAGCTGTGCACAACAGAACACAGAACTAAATTAAAATGGTAGAAGGATGGGGGGACAGCGCCCCAAAGAATATATGCCTTATAACTACAACAAGAATAATACAAGTATGGCAAGTAGCAATGGATGATTTGTTATTCTACAGTTACAACTTTTATTACCCTCTTTTTAGCAGATGAAGTTAATTTATTGTCCGCACTCTTTGAGTTATCATCATCATCACCATCTACATCCTCCTCCAAACCATTTGGAGCTATCTTCACAAAGTCTGTAACAGCATGAAAACAAACTTACCAAACATAAAATTTACCATTTTTGACTTTTTATATTGCAACCAGAATTATATATTTTTATTATTTTTTGGTCAATTACATTTTTATTGAGGTAAATGTAGTAACACAAAACAGACAGTGCAACGTAAGAGTCAACAGGGGTTGCACTTAGAGAATATAAGTGTTGCAGGTGATGTCGATACCTCATTTTAACATGGAAAAATACACATGAATTGTACACATGTAATGTCACATTAACATGTAGCTTTCATCATGAATGCAGGCAGCAGCACATATATACATAGAGCCAATAGCCCAGAATAGAATAATATGAGAAATGCATCAGAACTATAATGTAGTAAAGATTTTAGGGAGATAGTCGATTAGCTAATAATAGGCTATACTTAGCATGAATGCTGCAGTTAACTGTGTCTTAGTGAAAGGTTGGACTAATAAGCAATAAAAATGAAACTAAAAGACAAATCAGAGGGAGTAATTGTAAAAATGCTAGAAACTGCAGATATGTGATTAACTAAAGTTCTAATCGAAGAATGTATCAAAATTATAAGACCACAGTGGGGTAAAGCCAACTTGAGTAGGGTAGAGAGGTGGGACACCTGGAAGGTCTTGGTCACAAGGTCAAGACCAGCCGATTCCTTCCGGGCACCAAAGTATTAGGCATTCGAAAGGTTGGAACCCCAAGTGGAGAAGATGTCGACAGATATCCACAACAGCACCGAGGAGTTGTTGACTGCTGGACTGATCCAAAGCCATGGTGAAAACTGTATGGGAGCCGTACTCTCCGTTGTATCTGGGGGAAGTAGTTCCCGATGTTGCCAAGATTGTGGAGGAGTTTCAGTGACTGCTATCTTGCGGGCATAACCACTCAGAGGTGGAAGAAGAGTATCCGTCTGTTTTGCAGGTATGATGGCCTGCATTTGCTGGTAAAACCAAGACCATAAAAAAGTAAATAACCTGTCTAGGTTGGTCAGAGTAAGATGTCAGACCACGTGAGTCCGAAAAGTTCCTGGCGTCCGCCACATTAGGGAAGATGGTGCCCCTTATGGTTGCTCACTGAGATGTTCAGTGGGTCACTATGTCTTTAGTGAGTATACTGCTTGTGTTGGGATAATCCTCACAGGCCAGGGGGCTGTGGGGAAGGGGGATAGTAGGAGTTCCACAGTAGTTTCAGACTCCGCAGGGAGATTGGCCACCTCTATAATCCTATCACAAAGGCCACAGAACTGCTCAACAGCCAAAGGTGCTTGGAGAAACTGTGCAATGCAGTAACTCTGCTCCCACAAGATCAACGAAAAATAAGGTAAGTATAAAGTCCAGGTAGCATGGCAAATAAAAGTAAAAAAAGCTTAAAAGTCAGCTGTTTTCGCAGAGCGGAGACTTGATGCGATTTCACTACCTGGTAGTTTTCTAAAATGTATCAAAACAAGAAACTGTGAAGATTTAAAGGACATTGCCACAATAAAATAAATATACAGGGGGCAGGGCCGGACCGCCATGCTGAGAGGTCACATACAAGACGAGCTCCTGCAGACTAACAAAATTAATACCTATAAAAAGCAAATAATCTACTCATCTGCAGTTAAGCAGCAGCGGTCCTGCGGGCAAAGAGGGGCTGTGTCAGGGACCAGGAACCAGACAGAGACAGAAGTAGATGCAAACACACCTTTATTAATAAATAACAAATAATAAACAAAAGCAAAGTCCAGGAATCAAGCAGGGGTCAGTCACCAGAGCGGGTAGTCAGACAAGCCAGGATCAGGAGCACGGAGAGCAGCGGAGTCAGGAACAAGGCCGGAGTCAGGAACCAGGATCAAACAGGAAACACAGGAACAAGGAGACTTCTGGGAAACAGGAAACCTCGCAAGGGCAAGGAGGTTCTGGGCTTAGCTGCTTAAATAGGCAGAACTGATTAGCAGCAGGGTTGATTACTACTCACAGGTGAGTAACCGTGGCAACAAGCAGAAGCAGCTCATAGTAATTGCAGCTGCAAACAATCACTGAAACAGAAAGGTTTGCTGTTTAAAACAGCAAAGAAACCCTGACAGTACCTCCCCCTCAACGATTCCCCCCATCTCTGTTGGTGGGTCCGGGCTTCATGGGGAAGCGGGCGTGATAGGAACGAAGGAGGGATGGTGCATGGACATCAGAGGCTGGAACCCAGGAGCGTTCCTCTGGACCGTATCCTTTCCAGTGCACCAAGTATTGGATCTGTCCTCTGAAGACCCGTGAGTCATTGATGCTGCGTATTTCATATTCCTCATGATTGTCAATCAGAACAGGACGTGGACGTGGCACTGAGTTGGTGTAGCGATTACAAACCAACGGTTTCAAGAGGGAAACATGGAAAACATTTGAGATGCGCATGTTAGCAGGAAGGTCAAGTGCGTAAGCTACAGGGTTAACCCTTCGAAGTATACGAAATGGCCCAACGTATCGGGGTGCCAGTTTTTGTGAGGGAACACGGAGGCGTAGGTTGCGGGAAGACAGCCAGACCCTCTCTCCGACCTGATAGGTAGGTGCAGGAAGGCGCCTGCGGTCGGCCTGGAGTTTGTAGTTCTGCATTGCGCGTTGCAAAGAACTCTGAACCTGCACCCAAGTGGAACGGAGTTCCCTGAGATGTCCCTCCAATGCCGGTATCTCCTGTGGCAAGAACGTATCAGGCAACATGGACGGTTGAAACCCATAGTTTGCCAGGAACGGGGATAGCCGGGAGGAGGCATTAATCGCACTATTGTGGGCAAACTCCGCCCAGGGTAGCAGATCAGACCAGTTGTTCTGGTGGTCAGAAATGTAGCAACGCAGAAACTGTTCCAGTGTTTGGTTAGCTCGTTCCGCTGCACCATTGGATTGCGGGTGGTAGGCCGAGGAGAAGGAAAGCTGAATTCCCATTTGCGTACAAAAAGCTCTCCAAAATCTGGACACGAACTGGCTACCCCTATCTGAGACTATCACTTTGGGTAACCCATGCAAACGAAAGATCTCCCGACCAAAAATTGTTGCAAGTTCCTGGGAAGTTGGTAGTTTTTTCAAGGGAATGCAATGCGACATCTTCGAGAATCGGTCAACAACCATGAGAACGACTGTATTGCCACGAGAGACCGGAAGATCTACGATAAAATCCATGGACAAGTGGGTCCAGGGTCGTTCACCATTAGGTATGGTTTGCAGGAGACCCACTGGAGAGCGTCGTGGGGTTTTGTTTTGAGCGCACACAGGACAGGCAGCTACAAAAGCGGTGACATCCGAACGGAGACTAGGCCACCAAAATTGCCGGGATACGGACCAGATTAACTGGTTTTTGCCTGGATGTCCAGCTGCTTTGGAGTCGTGGTATGTACTCAATAGTTTCGTACGGAGGTTAATAGGTACAAAACAACGGCCATTAGGTTTCTCTGGAGGAGCATTACTTTGTGCAGCCAGAATCTCCTCGCCTAGGGGTGAGGTGAGGTTAGTACGGATGGTTGCCAGTATATGGTCCGGAGGAATCACAGGAGTAGGGGTTATCTCCTCTCTAGATGGAGGGGAGAACTGTCGAGACAAGGCATCAGCCTGGATGTTTTTTGTACCGGGCAAGTAAGAAACCACATAATTGAATCTTGATAGGAAGAGAGCCCATCTAGCTTGCCGGGGGGAAAGTCGCTTAGCTTCAGAAAGATATGTTAGATTCTTGTGGTCTGTGAGTATGAGGATTGGCACTGAAGTACCCTCAAGAAGGTGCCTCCATTCTTTGAGAGCCAAAATTATGGCTAGAAGTTCTCTATCACCAATCTGGTAGTTGCATTCCGCCGGGTTCAATTTCCTCGAGAAATACCCGCACGGATGCCTGGAACTCTCTGGGTTAGGACGTTGAGACAGGAGGGCGCCCACTCCTGTCTCAGACGCATCAACCTCAAGAATGAATGGTAAGGCAGGGTTAGGGTGTGCCAGTATAGGGGCAGCAGCAAAGGCGACTTTGAGAGACTCAAAGGCAGTAATGGCTTCCTGTGACCAATGCTGTGGATCAGCATCTCTCCTGGTCATGTCCGTGAGAGGTTTAACCAAGGAAGAAAAGTTGCGTATGAACTTCCGATAATAATTGGCGAAGCCCAGAAACCGTTGTATAGAGCGAAGACCCGTAGGTCGAGGCCATTTAAGTACAGCCGAAAGTTTCTCCGGATCCATAGAGAATCCAGTATCTGAGATAACATATCCCAAGAATGTAACCTGTTTGCAGTGAAACTCACATTTCTCCAATTTGCAGAACAGACTATTTTCTCTAAGTCTCTGTAGAACACGAGAAACGTCTGCGTGATGGTTCTCGAGAGATGTGGAATGGATCAGAATATCATCAAGATAAACCACCACACATTGCTGCAGCATATCTCGCAGGACGTCATTTATAAATTCTTGGAAAACCGCCGGAGCATTGCAAAGACCAAAGGGCATTACTAGGTATTCGTAATGGCCGCTCCTGGTGTTAAATGCGGTTTTCCATTCGTGGTCCTCTTTTATCCGGACGAGATTATATGCCCCTCTCAGATCAAGTTTGGTGAAGACCGTTGCTTCCTTAAGGCGGTCAAATAATTCCGTGATTAATGGAATGGGGTAGGCATTCTTAATAGTAATGCGATTGAGACCCCTATAGTCGATACAGGGTCTCAACTCGCCATCTTTTTTCTTTACAAAGAAAAAGCCGGCCCCGGCAGGAGAAGATGACTTCCGAATAAAACCCTTAGACAGTGCATCGGTAACATACTCCTCCATGGCTCGATTTTCTGCTACAGACAGTGGGTAAATCCGGCCCCGGGGAGGATTGGTACCCGGTTGGAGTTCGATACCACAGTCATACGGACGGTGTGGTGGCAGAACGCTGGCTTGACCCTTGTCAAATACATCTTGGAATTCTTGGTACTCAGCGGGTAAGGAAGAGGCCGAACATGCGCCCAGAACTTTGACCGGTTTCTGGAGACAGGACAATGTGCATTGCTGGGACCATGATAATATCTCAGCTTTGCGCCAATCAATTGTGGGGTTATGCTTCTGTAACCAAGGGTATCCCAAAACAACCTGGTAATATGGAGAGGAAATGACCTGGAATTGGGTCGTCTCATGATGTAGAGCCCCTACAGCCAGAGATATGGGCACGGTTTCTTGGGTCACGAGGGTTGGCTGTATTGGTCTGCCATCGATGGCTTCGAAGGCTAGTGGGGAGTTGCGAGACTGTAAGGGTATAGAGTGCTTTGCTGCAAATGCACAATCTATAAACAAGCCTGCGGCCCCAGAATCAAGTAACGCCCGGGTTTCAATGGATGAATCAGACCAGGAGAGGATAACAGGCACCAAGGGTTTGTGCACACATATCTCTGGGTCTGCAGAAAGACCACCCAAGATCTGCCCCTGACAGTATCTTGGGTACGGACCCTTTGCCGGACGGATCGGGCAAAACTTTAACATGTGACCGTGGTGTCCGCAGTATAGGCACAGGCCCTCCCTCCTCCTAAAGGCTCTCTCCTCGGCCGAGAGGCGTGAGAAGCCTAACCGCCTTGGCTCCACACAGACAGAGGACTCAGGACCAGGAGGCAAGGGAGGTGAGGGAGGTGGGCAAGAAAAGCTCGGTGTCAAATTTACAAGAGGCCTCCGCAGGCGCTCCTTGGATGAGGATCTCTCTCGGAGTCTGATGTCAATGAGGGTGACAAATGATATCAGTTCCTCGAGATCTTTAGGTAGTTCTCTGGCTGCAATCTCATTTTTAAACACATCGGAGAGACCTTGTGCAAAGGCAGCCACAAGAGTCTCGTTGTTCCAGCCACCCTCTGCTGCCATGGTACGGAATTCACTGGCATACTCGACAATAGTTTTTGTGCCCTGAGAATTAGACATGAGTAGTTCGGCAGTAGGGGTGGAGCGAGCTGGAATATCAAAAACCCTATTGAAGGATGCAACAAATTCAGGGTAATTGTAAATAATAGGCTTCTCCGCCTCCCAGAGAGGTTTTGCCCAAGCTAGGGCCTTTTCAGACAGCAAAGAAATCATGAAGTGAACTTTGTCACTGTCTGTAGGAAATGCCTGGGGCAGGGTTTCAAGGTATCCTTTAACCTGATTTATAAATTCTCTGCACTGTGCTGGGTCGCCCCCAAAATGCTGAGGGAGCGGGACAGACCCAGTCATTTCTCTAGCCGCTACAGGTTTGGAGGTTACAACCGGTGCTAGAACAGGAAGTGAGGCAGAGGCGACCGCAATCGCAGGCTGGCCGGGTACTGGATCCAGATGGGCATACTGGTCCAAATGGTGGTTCTGCTGGTCCCACTGGGTAAGCAGGTTAGATATAGGTGTCTTGCCTGTACCATCTGTATTCATGGCCCTTGCGTAATGTCAGGGACCAGGAACCAGACAGAGACAGAAGTAGATGCAAACACACCTTTATTAATAAATAACAAATAATAAACAAAAGCAAAGTCCAGGAATCAAGCAGGGGTCAGTCACCAGAGCGGGTAGTCAGACAAGCCAGGATCAGGAGCACGGAGAGCAGCGGAGTCAGGAACAAGGCCGGAGTCAGGAACCAGGATCAAACAGGAAACACAGGAACAAGGAGACTTCTGGGAAACAGGAAACCACGCAAGGGCAAGGAGGTTCTGGGCTTAGCTGCTTAAATAGGCTGAACTGATTAGCAGCAGGGTGATTACTACTCACAGGTGAGTAACCGTGGCAACAAGCAGAAGCAGCTCATAGTAATAGCAGCTGCAAACTCAATCACTGAAACAGAAAGGTTTGCTGTTAGAAACAGCAAAGAAACCCTGACAGAAATGTAGCAACGCAGAAACTGTTCCAGTGTTTGGTTAGCTCGTTCCGCTGCACCATTGGATTGCGGGTGGTAGGCCGAGGAGAAGGAAAGCTGAATTCCCATTTGCGTACAAAAAGCTCTCCAAAATCTGGACACGAACTGGCTACCCCTATCTGAGACTATCACTTTGGGTAACCCATGCAAACGAAAGATCTCCCGACCAAAAATTGTTGCAAGTTCCTGGGAAGTTGGTAGTTTTTTCAAGGGAATGCAATGCGACATCTTCGAGAATCGGTCAACAACCATGAGAACGACTGTATTGCCACGAGAGACCGGAAGATCTACGATAAAATCCATGGACAAGTGGGTCCAGGGTCGTTCACCATTAGGTATGGTTTGCAGGAGACCCACTGGAGGGCGTCGTGGGGTTTTGTTTTGAGCGCACACAGGACAGGCAGCTACAAAAGCGGTGACATCCGAACGGAGACTAGGCCACCAAAATTGCCGGGATACGGACCAGATTAACTGGTTTTTGCCTGGATGTCCAGCTGCTTTGGAGTCGTGGTATGTACTCAATAGTTTCGTACGGAGGTTAATAGGTACAAAACAACGGCCATTAGGTTTCTCTGGAGGAGCATTACTTTGTTCAGCCAGAATCTCCTCGCCTAGGGGTGAGGTGAGGTTAGTACGGATGGTTGCCAGTATATGGTCCGGAGGAATCACAGGAGTAGGGGTTATCTCCTCTCTAGATGGAGGGGAGAGCTGTCGAGACAAGGCATCAGCCTGGATGTTTTTTGTACCGGGCAAGTAAGAAACCACATAATTGAATCTTGATAGGAAGAGAGCCCATCTAGCTTGCCGGGGGGAAAGTCGCTTAGCTTCAGAAAGATATGTTAGATTCTTGTGGTCTGTGAGTATGAGGATTGGCACTGAAGTACTCTCAAGAAGGTGCCTCCATTCTTTGAGAGCTAAAATTATGGCTAGAAGTTCTCTATCACCAATCTGGTAGTTGCATTCCGCCGGGTTCAATTTCCTCGAGAAATACCCGCACGGATGCCTGGAACTCTCTGGGTTAGGACGTTGAGACAGGAGGGCGCCCACTCCTGTCTCAGACGCATCGACCTCAAGAATGAATGGTAAGGCAGGGTTAGGGTGTGCCAGTATAGGGGCAGCAGCAAAGGCGACTTTGAGAGACTCAAAGGCAGTAATGGCTTCCTGTGACCAATGCTGTGGATCAGCATCTCTCCTGGTCATGTCCGTGAGAGGTTTAACCAAGGAAGAAAAGTTGCGTATGAACTTCCGATAATAATTGGCGAAGCCCAGAAACCGTTGTATAGAGCGAAGACCCGTAGGTCGAGGCCATTTAAGTACAGCCGAAAGTTTCTCCGGATCCATAGAGAATCCAGTATCTGAGATAACATATCCCAAGAATGTAACCTGTTTGCAGTGAAACTCACATTTCTCCAATTTGCAGAACAGACTATTTTCTCTAAGTCTCTGTAGAACACGAGAAACGTCTGCGTGAACGTTCTCGAGAGATGTGGAATTTTCTGCTACAGACAGTGGGTAAATCCGGCCCCGGGGAGGATTGGTACCCGGTTGGAGTTCGATACCACAGTCATACGGACGGTGTGGTGGCAGAACGCTGGCTTGACCCTTGTCAAATACATCTTGGAATTCTTGGTACTCAGCGGGTAAGGAAGAGGCCGAACATGCGCCCAAAACTTTGACCGGTTTCTGGAGACAGGACAATGTGCATTGCTGGGACCATGATAATATCTCAGCTTTGCGCCAATCAATTGTGGGGTTATGCTTCTGTAACCAAGGGTATCCCAAAACAACCTGGTAATATGGAGAGGAAATTACCTGGAATTGGGTCGTCTCATGATGTAGAGCCCCTACAGCCAGAGATATGGGCACGGTTTCTTGGGTCACGTGGGTTGGCTGTATTGGTCTGCCATCGATGGCTTCGAAGGCTAGTGGGGAGTTGCGAGACTGTAAGGGTATAGAGTGCTTTGCTGCAAATGCACAATCTATAAACAAGCCTGCGGCCCCAGAATCAAGTAACGCCCGGGTTTCAATGGATGAATCAGACCAGGAGAGGATAACAGGCACCAAGGGTTTGTGCACACATATCTCTGGGTCTGCAGAAAGACCACCCAAGATCTGCCCCTGACAGTATCTTGGGTACGGACCCTTTGCCGGACGGATCGGGCAAAACTTTAACATGTGACCGTGGTGTCCGCAGTATAGGCACAGGCCCTCCCTCCTCCTAAAGGCTCTCTCCTCGGCCGAGAGGCGTGAGAAGCCTAACCGCCTTGGCTCCACACAGACAGAGGACTCAGGACCAGGAGGCAAGGGAGGTGAGGGAGGTTCGGGTGGGCAAGAAAAGTTCGGTGTCAAATTTACAAGAGGCCTCCGCAGGCGCTCCTTGGATAAGGATCTCTCTCGGAGTCTGATGTCAATGAGGGTGACAAATGATATCAGACAGCAAAGAAATCATGAAGTGAACTTTGTCACTGTCTGTAGGAAATGCCTGGGGCAGGGTTTCAAGGTATCCTTTAACCTGATTTATAAATTCTCTGCACTGTGCTGGGTCGCCCCCAAAATGCTGAGGGAGCGGGACAGACCCAGTCATTTCTCTAGCCGCTACAGGTTTGGAGGTTACAACCGGTGCTAGAACAGGAAGTGAGGCAGAGGCGGCCGCAATCGCAGGCTGGCCGGGTACTGGATCCAGATGGGCATACTGGTCCAAATGGTGGTTCTGCTGGTCCCACTGGGTAAGCAGGTTAGGTATAGGTGTCTTGCCTGTACCATCTGTATTCATGGCCCTTGCGTAATGTCAGGGACCAGGAACCAGACAGAGACAGAAGTAGATGCAAACACACCTTTATTAATAAATAACAAATAATAAACAAAAGCAAAGTCCAGGAATCAAGCAGGGGTCAGTCACCAGAGCGGGTAGTCAGACAAGCCAGGATCAGGAGCACGGAGAGCAGCGGAGTCAGGAACAAGGCCGGAGTCAGGAACCAGGATCAAACAGGAAACACAGGAACAAGGAGACTTCTGGGAAACAGGAAACCTCGCAAGGGCAAGGAGGTTCTGGGCTTAGCTGCTTAAATAGGCAGAACTGATTAGCAGCAGGGTTGATTACTACTCACAGGTGAGTAACCGTGGCAACAAGCAGAAGCAGCTCATAGTAATTGCAGCTGCAAACTCAATCACTGAAACAGAAAGGTTTGCTGTTTAAAACAGCAAAGAAACCCTGACAGGCTGGAGCTGAGGCCACTCGGATTACAAGCGTTTTGACCCCCTGAGAAGGCACATCAGCACAGCTACATCTGAGGCCTACCCGAGTGGTGAGTGAGGTGGACGGCCGCCTCCTCGCTATCCTGCCCTGCGGTTTTCCTTCAGAGCTCAGACGCCACACGGTAAGGGCTCCGTATCCCCACCCTTGGACCGGTGGGGGTCATCCCGGTCCCAGGAGACTGTCTCCGCGACCTGTAATACCTGGGTCTGAGAGGGCTCCACGCAACCAAAATGGCGGAAGCAGCAGGCAAACCTGAAATGGCGGCGCAACCAGGGACCACCAGGTCTCAGCAGATCCGATTCCTTGAGGCTGTCCAGACGGTTGAAAAGCAGAGGGGCCCCTCACTACAGCGAAGTCACCGACTTACTGACCCACAGACGGGGATTCCCTTGCTCCTGCGGCAATGTGCAATCGGGACCTGCCACCCGGTCCATCACTATGCAACGCTGCTAACCCTGCCGACCTACACGACACCCTCGCATTTCAGCTGAATCCAGTAGAGAATCGGGCACACAAAAGGGATCAAACACTGGGAGTGCACCCACCCCTCTTACCACTAGTCACACTGGACTCACTCCTACCATGCCAAGGACTCTGCAGATCGGGGGTTGGATGAGCATGAACTGCCAGGGGGACTCTCTCAAGGTCTGGGCTGCAGTCATAGGGGATGGCTCCTGTCACTCTTGCCATCTATGCAACCCGATGCTCTCTTTTAACAACTTATACAGTTAAAACCACTTGCATAGCTTAAGCCTTGTCTATCATTTATTTTTATATTAATTTAGTTATGCATTGAGTCATAGATACAAATCCAGCAAAGCAACTGTTTTAGCATATCTTGAAGCTTGATGTTTAACCTACTCTAACTACACTAACATAGCTAATCTAGCATTGTTAAGCATTAATAGTTTTATTTACTTTTACTCTGACAATATAACCGTTTAGTCAAGCTTGCTATAAAAATATAGAAAAATGTGCGGATTTTCATGCCACTGCCTAACTTTCGTAAATCCAGCAATACACTGTTGTGGTGTCTGTTGATACCCTGTAACCACCTGCACAACAAAAATAAAGAATATAAAAAAGAAAAATATAGAGACAAGACTGTTGAAAATGGCAATCGCTTTTGTTGGCAATTACCGGGAGTTTACAAAAATCAAATGTATTCGAGTGATAATTGTTGTATAATCCTTCTCTCACCACCAATACTTCCAATTGGTATCCTTTTGAGAGAAATCCACTCTGCGTTGTGTTTTAATAGTGAATGTAATATCCCTGTGTCACCTCTTCCAAGAACTAACATATATCTTTATCCCCTTGTCCAGATAAATATATGACTAGCACTACTAAGGTATTCTACCCGATATTACAAATAAACAGCCAACACCATAGTTCTTACCAGAGAGAAATCTTTACTTAGAATCTGCCCAATTAAATATTACAGAAGAAGAATGGTACAGAGTTATAGTTAAAATACATTCATAACACTCATACATTCCATCTATCTAATAATATCGGCTACATTGTGTATGTGCTGTGAGATGTTGTGTGCAGCATGTGTGTCTTACCAAACCTAATCTAATGTGATGTCAGTATCTTCTATTTTTAAAGGAATTGGTTCCCATGTTGTAAATAGCAAACTCCTCAGCTCAATTGATATGTAAAATGTGATTTACTTTCCCAAGGCCCAAAGTGTTATCTATCCTGTTATTTTATTTAAGTGTTAACTTTCCCAGCCATCCCTTTTCCTCTAACCTAATGTGTGATTTCCTAGATAGAGACTATAGGTGCCTTTCAGGTGCTGTATCTTTCCAACTATCTAAACAGAAACTCCCTTTGAAGATAATTCCTGACCTTCCATACACACAGACTTAATCAAGCACATATTAAACAGATATATATAATATTTTCCCCAACAATAATCAGCAGCTTCTGAAATTATATATGTCTTCGACGGAGAGTTAGAGGTTTCTGTATAAATTTATTTTTATTATTATTTCACGTAAATGATACAAAGACAACGAGATATATCTGTAAAAGTCTCAAAGACTGTGATTGCGTTGATTGACATGTGTTCTAGATTAACAGTACACGTACCATTCTAGGTAAATCATAAAAATAGGCATTAGTATACAGTCTGAGTACTAATTCACTATCATTATACAGATACAGACATGTACCGACTTTAAACAAAACAGTGTGGGCAGTAGATAAACAATTTGACATGAGGGCCTCCCCCTTCTATATGCAATCATAAATAAAAGAAAAGAAAAAGAAAATTCTCTCAAGTAATTAGGTCAGTCCTTTCCCATTATCAGGGTATTTCAATAGCCACTTGTTCCATATCTTATAGAAGAGATATCCCTTACTTCTAACGTTATAGTATCTTCTTTCCATTAAGCATTGGTATGCAATATTATTTTTAACCTTAAACCAAGCAGGATGTTCCTCATCCTTCCAGTATCTCGCTATTACCAGTTTCACCGCCATCAAGATAATAATCGCCAATGTTATATTAAAAAATTAAAGATGGGCCAAATCGAATTTAAAAAGCGCAATTTCTAGAGTCACTGGAATTAAGGATCCTGTCAGATTAGAAATTAGTGTAAAGGCTTTGGTCCAAAGGTTCTTAATTTTCTTACAAGACCACCACATGTGAAGTAGAGTGCCCTGATCTTCCTTACATCTCCAGTAGACTAAATTATCTTTAGCCCCAAATTTAAACAGAATTTATGGGGAGTAGTGCCATCTCTGTGCCAGTTTAAAATTGAATTCCTGAATGGAAAGACAGTGAATACATTTCTGAATTATAATCCAACTATCCGGCCACTTAGTCTTAATTGAGTAGTTGTTTAACCCCTTAAGGACACATGACGTGTGACATGTCATGATTCCCTTTTATTCCAGAAGTTTGGTCCTTAAGGGGTTAATTCGCTCCCCCACCTTTCTAAGGCCTTATTTTAAACCTGTGTATTTCCTACATCCAAGAAGACATGCCATGCCCTGTTTTTCTTTTTTTTAGCTCATTATTTAACAATTTATCAATCTGGCTCTTAACTTTTTGTCCTTATTAAAATATAAATAGGTATTAACATAATGTTTAATTCTAATGATGGAAAAGTAATCTCTGTCTGATACACCATATTCTTCTTTAAGTTGGCCTAATTTTTAAAATGTATTATTAGTATAGAGATCACAAATTTGTAGATTTTTACCTTGGAGACCTGAAGTAAGTTTCATATCTATAATATTATATTTTATAATCTCTAAACGTTGAGAGAAAACATCTATCCATTAAGCCATATCTCTTTTTAAATTGAAACAATGTATGTATTACACTATCTAGAATTTTAGATTTGTTTTTCTGCATGATGAGATTTTCTTGTTTTCGTGTGGATCCATGGAAGAATCTCTAAATTATCAAACTCTATCATAGCTTGTTCTATTTCATACCATACGGGAGATCTGATATTTTTTTCTTGTATCGGAAGAGCTTAAACTATAAGGTGAGCTTGGTGCTATACATATCTGGATAATCGTTATCCCCTACTTTTTTCTTACTTTGTAATAATCTCCTTGAAATTCTTGTTCTCTTTCCTACCCATATATAATCATCAGCAAGGGTTTGAAATTGTTTTAGATAGTAAATTGGAACTTTCAATGGTAACATTCTAAAATTGTAGATCCAAATAGGTAGTATGTATGCTTTGATTACATTCATTCTTCCCATCCATGATGTAGATGCATTTTTCCATTCTTTCAATTTGGCGTTTAGATCTCTTACTAAAAGATCATAGTTGACCTCAAATTATAATTTCTATATTGGGAGGTATCATTATACCAAGATTTTATTTTTATTTTTTAAATACTTTATTTTTGCATTGGTAGTGTCACGGTAATATACCCCAACACGCAGGAATAGTCCAGACAGTCAAGAGACAAGAAACCAGGATTCGTCTTACCGGACCTTAGAATGGCCGGACTAGACGAGTACAAGAAAAGACAGATTCCAGAACAAGCCAAGGTCAGGGGAACGGAGAGACAGCGTAAAGTAGAACAAGCCGAGGACTGGTACACAGAAGACAAACCAGCGGATAAACAAGCAAGGAAAAAGAGAGAGCGGAGTCAGGAACAAAGCCAAGGTCAAGCACCAAAAAACCAACTGAACGATACAAGCACTAAAGGGAACTGGACAGAAACCACGATAGGGCAAGGTGCAAAGGAAACAGGTGAGTATAAATACCCTAATGTTCACTTTGATTGGCCCCTGTCATATCCACGCCCCCAAAACGTGAGTGTATGGGGAACGTGGCATGACAGGGGCCAATGGGAGACTGATTCTAATTTTGTCTCCCACTGTCCCTTTAAGAGCGCGCCCGAGATGCGCGGCGCGCTCTTAGTGTCAGGCGGGACACGTGACCGCTTCTCGCGGTCACTGCCCGCCCGACTGATCTCGTCGTTGGATGAGCCGCGCGCGGCTCGTGCAGGAGCAGGACCGCGCGCGGCGAGGAGAGAGGACCCCGGCCGGCCCCTGGAGAGGGTAAGTACTGCTACAGTACCCCACCCTGAAGACACGCCCACCGGGCGGGGAGGAGCAGGCCTGGCAGGAAAGCGAGCGTGGAAAGAACGCACAAGGCGAGGAGCGTGAACAGCGCCAGCGGAAATCCAACTGCGTTCCTCAGACCCATAGCCCTTCCAATGTACCAGATATTGGAGGCGACCCCGAAGAAAACGAGAGTCAAGTATAGCAGCCACTTCAAATTCCTCATGGCCCTCCACAGAAACCGGAGGGGGAGGAGGGACATGCCGAGTATAACGGTTGCACAGGAGGGGTTTTAACAAGGAGGTATGAAACACGTTAGGAATGCGTAGATTCCTAGGAAGATCCAAGGCATACGAGACAGGATTAACCACATGCAAGATACCAAAAGGACCAATAAAACGAGGAGCCAACTTCATAGAAGGCACACGAAGACGAATATTGCGAGTAGAAAGCCAAACCCGGTCCCCCACAGCATAGGATGGAGCCGCCCTGCGATGCTTGTCTGCCTGAACCTTCTGGCGAGCAGCGGAAGCCACCAAAGAACACTGAACCTGCTCCCAAGTATTACGTAAACCAGCCAAATGTTCATCCAGAGCTGGCATGCCCTGTAAGGAGAATGCAGCTGGAAGAACCACGGGATGCCGGCCATAAACAACGTAAAAAGGGCTGTTACCGGAGGATTCATGAGCAGCATTATTACGAGCAAACTCAGCCCAAGGAAGAAGGTCAGCCCAATTGTTCTGATGGTGGGACACGAAACAACGAAGATACTGCTCTAGAGATTGGTTGGCACGTTCAGCAGCTCCATTAGACTGGGGGTGGTAAGCGGAAGAAAACGAGAGGGAGATACCCATCTCTGAACAAAACGTTTTCCAGAATCTGGAGATAAACTGGCTACCCCTATCGGACACGATCGAAGTGGGAATACCATGCAACCGAAACACCTCCCTGGCAAAGATAGAGGCAAGTTCCTTGGATGATGGCAATTTGACAAGAGACACAAAATGAGCCATCTTAGAAAAACGATCCACAATCATCAGGATGACAGTTTTACCATTCGAAGGAGGTAATTCAACAATAAAATCCATGGATAGATTGGACCACGGCCTCTCGGGTATGGGCAACGGATGCAACAACCCACAAGGAACTCTGTGGGAGGACTTCATACTAGCACAAGTAGTACAGGCATTAACGTAATCGGTGACGTCCTTGCGTAAGGAAGCCCACCAGAAATATCTAGAAACTGCTGAGAACGTTTTAGAAATACCAGGGTGTCCAGCAGTTCTAGTGTCATGATATAATGACATAATGTCTCGTCTCTCGGGTATATCAACGAACAGTTTATCAGCAGGCCTCTCCCCAGGAGCCATGTTTTGTTTAGCCTGTATAGTTTGTAAGAGGGAAGAAGAAATAGAAAGAACAGTAGTAGCTATTATTCTGTCGGGAGGAATGACAGGGGTAACATCAATTTCTAGTTTGTCAGTAGTCTCGAATTGTCTGGACAGAGCGTCAGCTTTAGTATTACGATCACCTGGTCTGTATGTGATTATGTAATTAAAACGAGACAAAAACAGAGACCACCTGGCCTGCCTAGAAGACAATCTTTTAGCTTCACTAAGGTAGGAGAGGTTTTTGTGATCCGTTAAAATGAGGATGGGATCCCTAGTACCTTCTAGTAGATGTCTCCATTCCTTGAGCGCCAAAATGATAGCAAGGAGTTCACGATTGCCTACATCATAATTCTTCTCTGCTTTGGACATCTGTCTGGAAAAGAAGCCACAAGGGTGTAATGGCTTTTCAGGTGAATCTCTTTGAGACAAGATAGCACCTACCCCAATCTCAGAAGCATCAACTTCAAGAATAAAGGGTAGTGAAGGGACAGGATGCTGTAAAATAGGGGCAGAGGCAAATGAAGCCTTCAGGAATTCAAAGGCCTCAAGTGCTTCTGGTTTCCAGACATGAGTATTTCCATCCTTCTTGGTCATTCTGGTTATAGGTGCTACAATGGCAGAAAACCCTTTAATAAAACGCCTATAATAATTTGAAAACCCCAGAAAACGCTGAATGGCTTTCAAACCCTGAGGTAGCGGCCATTCCATAATGGCAGAAAGTTTCTTGGGATCCATACGAAACCCCTTGGCAGAGATTATATAACCCAAGAATTGGACTTCTGATTGATCAAATGAACATTTTTCGAGTTTGCAATAGAGACCGTTAACAAGAAGAGTTCTCAACACTAATTTAACATGCATGTGATGAGTCTGTAAATCAGTAGAATAAATGAATATGTCGTCCAAGTATACTATTACGAATGTATGTATATATTGACGTAGGACATCATTAATAAATTCTTGAAAAACTGCTGGGGCGTTACAAAGGCCAAAGGGCATCACAGTATATTCGTAGTGACCACTCCTGGTATTGAATGCGGTCTTCCATTTGTGATCCTTTTTGATACGTATGAGATTGTAAGCACCCCTAAGGTCCAATTTAGTAAAAACCGTGGCATGTTTAAGCCTATCAAATAGTTCCGTGATCAAAGGTATGGGGTACGCATTTTTGACGGTGATTTTATTTAGGCCCCTATAGTCAATACAAGGCCTTAATTCGCCATCTTTCTTAGATACAAAGAAGAAACCAGCCCCTGCCGGGGAAGAGGATCTTCTTATAAATCCCTTTTCTAAAGATTCCTTAATATAATCCTCCATAACCAGATTCTCCTGAGGAGATAAAGGATATATTCTCCCTTTGGGAGGCATAGTACCAGGTAGTAAATTAATAGCACAGTCGTAAGGCCTGTGAGGTGGCAACTTTTCAGCCTCCCTTTTATCAAAAACAGATTTAAGAGACAAGTACTGAGGGGGTATGACCGTAGGCACGGGAGGAATATTAGTAGAATTCAAAGGGGTGATTTTAACAATACAAGACTCTTGGCAAGCATCACTCCAAGAAACTATTTGTCCTGACTCCCAATCAATAGTGGGATTATGAGTACGCAACCAAGGATACCCTAACACGAGGTGAGAGGAAGGAGAAGTAATGATCTGAAACCGAATGGTTTCAGAGTGTAACACCCCTGTAGACATATGAAGTGGTACAGTTTCATGTGTGATAACTGGAGAGCATAATGGTCTACCATCTATGGCCTCAACGGCCAAGGGTGTCTCCCTCTCTCTAGTGGGTATGTTATTCTCCTTGACAAAACTGGAATCTATAAAGTTTTCGGCCGCTCCGGAATCAACCAGGGCTAATATATTCCCTGCTATGCAGTTACTACCAAGGTGCAGGGAAACAGGGAGAAGCAATTTATTAAGAGGCAACTGTGAGGACTCTGATGTCACACCCAAGGCCAGTCCTCTTTACGGTCTTAGGTGCGATAGTTTCCCGGACGCACGGGACATTCTTGTCTCATATGGTCCCTCCTACCACAATAAAGGCAAAGTCCCTCCTTTCTCCTATTTTCAGCGTCAGTAAGTTTGGCAACCCCTAACTGCATAGGTTCCTCCTCTGACCCTTTAGATCCCTCGGGAGTCTCAGCTCTAGGTGGATTAACGGGGACAAAGCGTCTATTTCTGGACCTGGTATATAACCTGTCACGGATCCTGTTATCTATATCGATGAGATAGTCAATAAGGTCCTCTAGGGGTACAGGGAGGTCCTTAGCTGCTACCTCATCCAACATAGTTTCAGACAGACCTTCCATAAACGCAGTAGTAAGCCCATTGTTAGTCCAATCTACCTGTGAGGCAAGGGTACGGAACTGAATAGCATAATCGGCTACAGATTTAGATCCTTGCTTAATTCTCATTAACGCCCTGGCGGCATTTTTTGACCTTTTAGTCGTGTCAAATGTTCTACGAAACGCTGTGAGGAAGCTATTGAAGTCGTGTACCATAGGTCCATTAGCCTCCCAAATTGGATTTGCCCATTCAAGTGCCTTATCCGTAAGCTGGTGCATAAGAAAACCCACCTTAGATCTATCAGTGGGAAATGAACGTGGGTACATTTCAAAGTGGAATTCCACTTGATTAAGGAATCCCCTACATGTCTTAGCGTCCCCTCCATACCTAGGTGGCGGGGTTAGATGTGCTGAAGCATTAGGCATATTAGCTGTGTCTGGTATAGGGGTTACAGGAGGCGCAGGTACAGGTACCGGAGCTGATCTGGATAACAGTGTCTGGATGGCTTGAGCCATTTGATCCATACGGTGATCCTGTTCTGCGAATCTAGCCTCATGAGTGGCCATCTGTTGTCCTAAACCTGCGGGGTCCATGGCCCTATCGTAATGTCACGGTAATATACCCCAACACGCTGGAATAGTCCAGACAGTCAAGAGACAAGAAACCAGGATTCGTCTTACCGGACCTTAGAATGGCCGGACTAGACGAGTACAAGAAAAGACAGAGTCCAGAACAAGCCGAGGTCAAGGGAACGGAGAGACAGCGTAAAGTAGAACAAGCCGAGGACTGGTACACAGAAGACAAACCAGCGGATAAACAAGCAAGGAAAAAGAGAGAGCGGAGTCAGGAACAAAGCCAAGGTCAAGCACCAAAAAACCAACTGAACGATACAAGCACTAAAGGGAACTGGACAGAAACCACGATAGGGCAAGGTGCAAAGGAAACAGGTGAGTATAAATACCCTAATGTTCACTTTGATTGGCCCCTGTCATATCCACGCCCCCAAAACGTGAGTGTATGGGGAACGTGGCATGACAGGGGCCAATGGGAGACTGATTCTAATTTTGTCTCCCACTGTCCCTTTAAGAGCGCGCCCGAGATGCGCGGCGCGCTCTTAGTGTCAGGCGGGACACGTGACCGCTTCTCGCGGTCACTGCCCGCCCGACTGATCTCGTCGTTGGATGAGCCGCGCGCGGCTCGTGCAGGAGCAGGACCGAGGAGAGAGGACCCCGGCCGGCCCCTGGAGAGGGTAAGTACTGCTACAGGTAGGTAGTTAAAAAGAGATATACTCCAAGGCTTGAGCAGAAGCCAATGTTCACAAGTAGTGATGTCCCGAACAGTTCGCCGGGAACCGTTCGCCGGCGAACATAGCGTGTTCGCGGTTGTGAACATGTGCGATGTTTGGTCCGCCCCCTATTCGTCATCATTGAGTAAACTTTGACCCTGTACCTCACAGTCAGCAGACACATTCCAGCTAATCAGCAGCAGACCCTCCCTCCCAGACCCTCCCACCTCCATGACGAATAGGGGGTGGACCGAACATCGCGCGTGTTCTCGACTGCGAACACGCTATGTTCGCCGGCAACTGCTCGGGACATCACTATTCACAAGTGTATCACACATAGTATCGTTTATACTTAAAAAGATCATTGAGTGATAATGCATGTTAGTGTCATTTGAAGTTCTGTACCGTAGTAGTCTGCCAGTATTTTACAATTAATATGCATAATAATATACCAAGATATTGTATCCCATTAGTGGCCCATTGAAAGCGGCAATTACATTTTAATGAAATTAACTCCGCTTTCCTGATTATAAAGGGTTGCCTTGTAATTTAAAGCCTTGTAATTTATCCACGTTTAATTTGTAATTAGACACATTTCCATAGATATTTAAAATGTTCAACAAGGATTTAAGAGAACTATGAGGTGAAGATAATGTTAAGATAATATCTGCATAAACCGAAAGTTTGAATTCCCGAAAGCCTGCGTTGACTCCTTTAATTGTTGAATCTAGTCTAATCCTCTGGAGGAGAAGTTTGAGGGCGATTATGTAAAGCAAGGGAGCCAAAGGGCATCCTTGCCTCGTTCCGTTTCTAATTTGAAAAAAAAAACAGTAGTAAAACCTGGGCCTGAAATGTTTGCGGATGGAATTGAATAAATACCCTTAATGATTGCAAACAATTTTCAGAGTCTCCTCCAGGAACGTTGACCCTGTCAAAGGCTTTTTCGGCATCAAGTGACAGGGTCAACATGAGTAGTCCTTTAGCCCTGGCCAGATCGATCAAATCGATAACTTTCCTAGTATTATCATTTGAGTGTCTATTCTGGATGAATCCTACCTGATCTTGGTGTATTAAATATGAGATAATTCCTTTCCATCTATTAGCTATTATGGAAGAATTTGATTTTGTATCTACATTTATAAGTGAGATTGGCCAATAATTAATAACTCGGGTGCTATCTTTATCTATTTTTGGTATTGGGACTATTGTTGCTTGTAACATTTAATTCGGGAAAGCTTTAACTTGTCTTACTTCATTAAATAGTTCTGTTAGATATGGAGCAATAATATTTGACATTTAAAAAAAAAGAAAATTTGAAAATCCATCCAGGCCAGGGGTTTTATTCATATTTAATCTAAGAATTGCCTCTTGCACCTCATTGATATTAAATGGGGCTTCTAAAGAGGCAATCTGATCAGGTTTTATAGTTGGTCATTTAAGTTCCTTCAGAAAATCATGCATCTCCTTCCTATTTTGGGATTGGGTCAAAATATTATACAAATCTGAGTAGTACTCCAAAAAGGTTTTGCCTATGTCCTGTGTGCTCTTTCTGTAATTATCTTTACTATTCTTGACTTAGATTGCATTCTTTTGAGTTGATTAGTGAGCAATTTATTTACCCTATTACCTAACTGATAGCATTTCTGTTTAATTTATACCATTACTTTATTAGCTTGCACTATTAAATGTTCTTTAATTTTCAGTATTTGGATTAGTTTTATTAAGAACTTACAACTTAAAAAGTTCTATGTATAATTCTGATATGTTTTTATTAAATTTTTTTTATTGTAAATTTCCATTTTAATAAGGTGGCCCCTAATGACAGATTTATAAGCACACCACGCATTAGTGGCGCTTGTTTCTATATTCCAATTTTGTTTAAATAGGTTTTTATTAATTTCTTCCAGATGCTTAGTATTATTAAAACACTTGTTTTTCATTCTCTACTGATTCCCTCACAAACTGTATGAACATTTGAAATTCAAGATGAGTGGGTCATGATCCGACCATACAAATTAACCAATTTCGCAACCAATACAAACCTTAATGGCCCAGTTGGAAGTTAAAATCATATCTAAACGAGAGTAGGATTGATATTGATTGGAGAAATAAGTAAAATCGTATTCATTTGGATTTAGAACTCTGCTTCTATCCCTTAGAACCTTTCTATTCATGTCAACATCTGGTACACAGTTAAAGTTGCCCATGCATGGGAAGGTTCCCTGAATCATATCTCCTATTTTAGAAAGAATATTGTTAACATAATGAACCTGCCTCTGGTTTGGAGCGTATACATTAAGAATTGTAAATGTCTTAACGTTTAATCTACAGATCAAGAACAAGTATCTACCTTCTATATCTGTCATCTTGAATATCTCTTCATATTTCACACTATTTGAAATCATAATCATGACATCCCTTTTCCCCCCCCCTGGTTAGGAAGAATGCTCCGCAATTGGAAAAAATATATTTTTCAACCTTGGAGCGTCTAGGCCTCTACAGTGAGTTTCTTGTAAACTGCTGACATCTATACGCTCTTTTTTCAACCAATCAAGCAAAGTTAGTCTCTTCTGGGGGATATTTATACCCTGTATGTTTAGAGAGAGAAATTTAAAAACATCTTCCTTTATATGATATATGATATCTAAAAAACAATAGTCATATAGGAAGTCCCCATGCCAAATGTCTCTGTCCACACTTACAATATAAGCATATAACAACATACGGTAATACTTCTTGCTATTCAGGTATATCACCTTCGTGGTGTGATACATCCCCAACACAACTAAATCTAATTCCCTAATTAGCAGGGGTCTTGGTGGTTATCCCCCTCCTCTCTCTCTCTCTTTAGTTATCTTCCCTCCCACTTCCCTCTCTTGCCCCCTTAATCATTCTCTTCTTTTAGGTATCTTAACTCGCTTGCAAGGGGGTATGTCAAAGAAAATATGCTACAAAACGGATAGAAAAGAAGAAGGGAGAGAGGAAATTTTTTTTTTTTTAAATTCTCTCTCTCTATCCTTTTATCCATCATTTGACCATCTCTCTATTATATTAAACTATTTTAAGGCAAGTCAGCTTATATTCTATTGTCTACCCAAATACCTTTTTTATCCAATCTCTAACTTGTGAATTTATTTTTAATCCTCCTTTATTAATACCCTATGATTCCTTCTTTCTGTGACAGGTTATACATATTATAAAAAGACAATTTAAGTTAATTCGTGATGACGTGATGCATTTATAAATATTTAAGTTACGTATATTCATGCTCAACTCTGTTACGCTACTAGGGATGATTTGGGTTGGAACTCAACTGCAGCTTGTAAACTCCCTAATTACAATAGTGAAAAAATGGAGAATCCTTAAGTATCAATACTGTAGCTTTAAGAAAAGAGAGAATCACTGGTAACTTGATTCAACCGAAGTTTTAATAAGAGTTAAACCTAAATGAATTGCATTTAGGCAATAATCCAATAATAAGAATTGCAAGTAATTCAACAACACAAAGTTCAGTATTAAGTATTTCTTCAGAGATGCATTAAGTAACATTAGTTCATGAGAATAATCTTCAATAGGAACAATAATCAATTAGCTGAGAATAGTTGCAAAGCAAGAACAGTTCATAGTGAATAAGCATGATGGGAGTTGTCCTTCATGAGATTAGTAACTTGTAGCAATGAATATATTTGCAGAGCAAGAAACAGTTCATAGTGAATAAGCATGATGGGAGTTGTCCTTCATGAGATTAGTAACTTGTAGCAATGAATATATTTGCAGAGCAAGAAACAGTTCATAGTGAATAAGCATGATGGGAGTTGTCCTTCATGAGATTAGTAACTTGTAGCAATGAATATTTTTGCAATGCAAGAAACAGTTCATAGAATAAATGATTTTGTAATCAATTAGCTGAAAGATATACTTAAGGTTTATATGGGTAGTCCTCCAATAGTCCAGACATATTGTCCACTTGTAAAGTAGCAAAGTTTCCTTTCTCCAGTAATCCTTTATGGCTTGCAGCAATCCTTGCATTTGCTCAAAGGCTGGAAGGGTTTGTCTGGTGCAAGTTTCCCAGTAGCTGAACCTATGGAGCTTCCAGGAGGGACCTCACAGCTCAAACAATCAATCACCAAGCACCCTCCCTCTGGCCCAGTCTCCCTAAATACTGTCAGAGCTGTGTCAGAGGGGGGTGGTGTCAGGCTCCTCACTGCTGAGAACTTAACCCTGAAGTGTTACTCCATGACAAACTCACCAACGGTCATGTGAAATTATTAGTAAGGCATCGCAGCCAGTACTTCTAACATTTTACTAGATTCTCATTCATTTCAGTCTTCAGTTTAAATACTCCTACGTGTAGGTGTATGTACATTAATTTCAACAGCTTTCAACTGTGTTAATACCTGAAATCTTCTTTGTTGTGTGTACTATTTCATATAAGGCATAAATAAGTTGGAGAGAGAGATAATAAAGTAAGAAATAAATAAGTAAATTAAATATACAGTACTCCATATATAAACTAACACATTTAAAAACATCTCCCTCTATACTCCCCCTGCTTCCTTCTGTCCTACCCTCTATTTTTACTACCCCCAATTGTTAGCATCTCTTTTCATTAGAAGTTCACTACGGCGTCCTTCAAATTAATCTTTATCCATTTTTTTCCCTTGTCAATGTCCCAAATAACGTGTGTAATATCATCTAGATGAATAAAGATCTTCATGGAAAGCCCCAATTATATTTTATATTTTTGCTTCTTAATAGATAGTAAGGAATTTAAATGATTTTCCTTTAGATCTTGTTTCCATAGATAAATCCTGGAAAAAAATAAATTCTTTAAATTTCCCTTCTAAAGTGTCCAGAGATTTTGAACCGGACAAGATCTTCTGCCTCTTTTTGAAAGTTGAAAAACAAATAATAACATCTCTTGTTTGTGCATTAGGGATATTTTGGGGTTTAAATACCCTGTGTGCCCTTTCGATGATGTTTGAGTTTTCAGATTCTTGTGGTATGATTGATGCTATAATATCCATCAGATAAGTTTCCAACTAGCTTGACTCTATGTCTTCTGTAATCCCCCTTATTCACAAGTTCTTCCTTCTTGCGCGGTCTTCCGCGTCTGTAACCTAATTTTCTGATACCGCCAGGTCATTTTTATATTTCTTTATCTGTTCGTTGGATTCTTATCTTGTCTTAGATTTATAGAGGTTTTTAAATACTAAGCATACCATGCTAAACAAAAATTAAGCTGTTACTCCAATCACCATGACCACTTCAGTGACGTCAGACGCATGGGCGGAGACGGATCGGCGAAACCCAGGAACAGAGGGGTTGAGGGCCCTGCTCAATGAGCTTACATGCTAGAGGGAGTGGGGTAAAATGACACAAAAAGGTAAGGATAGTATTAGACTAGTGACAGTTGCAGAAGAGGAATCAGTCAGGAGCTATTAACAGTTTAATTGATACGCTTTTATGAAGAAGTGGGTTTTTAACAATTTTTTGAAGGAGTGGAGACTGGGCGAGCATCTAACGGAGGAGGGAAGCGAGTTCCACAGGAACGGTGAGCCCTCGAGAAATCTTGAAGGCGAGCATCAGAGGTGGGAGTACGGACAGAAGATAGACGTAAGTCTTCAGCAGATCGTAAGGGCCTAGACGGGACATACTTGTGTATAAGGGAGGATAGATAGGTGGGAGCAGCATTATGTAGAGATTTAAAAACAAGAACCTGAATTTTAAATTGAGCTCTATATTTTATAGGAACCTATAAAAAAATTAAAGTGACAGTATCAAATTTGTGTATTAATCTGCGGTTGCGTTCCAAATGAAATCCTACATCTAGGCTTTGATTCCATCTAGGTACCTGATGACTGGTAGGGCATACATGTTGATGGCTTTTATCTTGTTCTTGCCATTGAGCTGGGACTTCAGGACCTGTCTGACTCTCTGGAGGTACTTGTCACATCATGTCATGTTCTGTGGAGATGTCTGGCTTTGGCTTCTGGTATCCAGTACTCTTTTTACAATTCTTGTTTAGATTTTCTTGGTTTTTTGGTTTCCTATTCTATGTCTGGTTTTCTTTATGCTGGGTTTTTCTGGGTTCATTCCTGTAATCTGTCCCTGGAATTCCCAGTGTCCAGGATTCCTTTAAATGTTTGTTTTGTTGCCACACCCGTTTGTTTTCCATTTTCCTTTTGTTTCAGTCTGGACCTGCAGCAGTGTTTCAAGTCTCTGCCCTTTCTTCTAGGTTAGTGCTATTGTGGTTTAGTATGGTTCTTTTAGCAAACATTAGGCAGTGTAGGACCTGCCGAATATGGGGTACATTGGCGTTGTGGCAGGCTTATGCAATGTATGATCATATAATGTAACTAAATCCCCATACTGTTAATATATAGTGCTTAGTTATGTCTCCTCTTGTTTTGTCTATTATATCTTGTCTTGTTTAATTTTGTAATCCCAGTCCATGTACAGTCCTGTCATGCCCCTGTTTAGTTAATGTTCCCTTATGTATTGTGTACATGTTCTGGGTTTAGCTTCCTATCCTTCTCTGGTTCTGGGTTCTACTAGTTCTGTCTTGTTTTCATGTTTGGTGCCTGCTCTAGTCTTGCCTTGTTTCTGTACAGGATACATTCTTGCTGCAGAGCCTCCCTATTCAGCTCCTGGGAGGTCTGCTTACTTCATATTTTTAAGTTCCTGGGATTCGCTGTAGCTGTATCAGGCTCCTGGTATGTGGTTACCCTGCACCAGGCCCTGATAATCCATTTCCACGCTGAAGACTCCCAACTTCTCATCAGGCACTCTAGGTTCCCGGTTTCCGTACCGCCACCCGTGACAGTATTTGGATGTTGCCATCTTCCTTGCCTCTTCCTTATGGTTGCCATGTGTTTGTAGTACCCCAAGTACTTGTAGCTGTTCTCAACATCTCCTATTTGACCTTCTGATACTTAAGCTCCTTCTGTCCTGGTCACCTTCCCTCTTTTGCTATCATACACCCACACTTATATAGTGAGAACGATATTCTTGCTGTATAGTTAGTTAGGTGGATCAGTGAGTCAATGTCCAGCTCACTCTTGGCATACATTTTGATGTCGTCCTTATAGAGTAGGTGGCTGATGGTGGCTCCACTCTTGAACCTGTATCCAATTCCACTCTTCATGTGTGTGTGTGTATATATATATATATATATATATATATATATATATATATATATATATATATATATATATATGTGTATAAAGTAAATTTTAAGAAGGACATTAGACTCCATATAAATTCAATCATACTTGTTTGTTCATGAAATTACAAGTCTTGCAGTTTAACCATCTCTTTACACACAAGACTTTTCTTGCCTGATCGGATTTCTGGGTCAGGTAATGCTTTAGTTGATGACAAAGGAAAGTCTTTTCTCCAGTAAGTCACTGTATTACTGGATACAAAAATACTCCATTATTTTCCAACTACGATATTTGAAAAAAGTATTTTTGTTTTTTACAAGAAGAAAAATGCCATGAAAACATATTCTTGTTGAATAGTGATACTTTAAAAAAAATGTACAAATGTACGTCTATAAAGAAAATGTAAAAATATAAAACAGTAAAGCTAAACAGAACTCACTTCCCAAAGATTCCCTGTTTCCATAATCTTTATGTTCCGAACAATATATCCTGGAAAAGATAAAGCAAGAATTACATTTTGAACACTCGTGCTGCCGAAGAAGCAATAAGATATAGGTGCAGGTCAACCAAAATATTATGATTGGTCACTTCAACTCAAAGCAAAGTGCAGTAAACACTGGGCTCCAAAAGGAAAAGTATTTCAGTGGAAGCAATTGCAACAAACTTTACTCATTATAGAAATCTGGATATATTTACAGTCAATTTGCCTTATATGTTTTAGACCTAGTTAATCTTTATTTACAGGGAGTGCAGAATTATTAGGCAAATGAGTATTTTGACCACATCATCCTCTTTATGCATGTTGTCTTACTCCAAGCTGTATAGGCTCGAAAGCCTACTACCAATTAAGCATATTAGCTGATGTGCATCTCTGTAATGAGAAGGGGTGTGGTCTAATGACATCAACACCCTATATCAGGTGTGCATAATTATTAGGCAACTTCCTTTCCTTTGGCAAAATGGGTCAAAAGAAGGACTTGACAGGCTCAGAAAAGTCAAAAATAGTGAGATATCTTACAGAGGGATGCAGCACTCTTAAAATTGCAAAGCTTCTAAAGCGTGATCATCGAACAATCAAGCGTTTCATTCAAAATAGTCAACAGGGTCGCAAGAAGCGTGTGGAGAAACCAAGGCGCAAAATAACTGCCCATGAACTGAGAAAAGTCAAGCGTGCAGCTGCCAAGATGCCACTTGCCACCAGTTTGGCCATATTTCAGAGCTGCAACATCACTGGAGTGCCCAAAAGCACAAGGTGTGCAATACTCAGAGACATGGCCAAGGTAAGAAAGGCTGAAAGACGACCACCACTGAACAAGACACACAAGCTGAAACGTCAAGACTGGGCCAAGAAATATCTCAAGACTGATTTTCTAAGGTTTTATGGACTGATGAAATGAGAGTGAGTCTTGATGGGCAAGATGGATGGGCCCGTGGCTGGATTGGTAAAGGGCAGAGAGCTCCAGTCCAACTCAGACGCCAGCAAGGTGGAGGTGGAGTACTGGTTTGGGCTGGTATCATCAAAGATGAGCTTGTGGGGCCTTTTCGGGTTGAGGATGGAGTCAAGCTCAACTCCCAGTCCTACTGCCAGTTTCTGGAAGACACCTTCTTCAAGCAGTGGTACAGGAAGAAGTCTGCATCCTTCAAGAAAAACATGATTTTCATGCAGGACAATGCTCCATCACACGCGTCCAAGTACTCCACAGCGTGGCTGGCAAGAAAGGGTATAAAAGAAGAAAATCTAATGACATGGCCTCCTTGTTCACCTGATCTGAACCCCATTGAGAACCTGTGGTCCATCATCAAATGTGAGATTAACAAGGAGGGAAAACAGTACACCTCTCTGAACAGTGTCTGGGAGGCTGTGGTTGCTGCTGCACGCAATGTTGATGGAGAACAGATCAAAACACTGACAGAATCCATGGATGGCAGGCTTTTGAGTGTCCTTGCAAAGAAAGGTGGCTATATTGGTCACTGATTTGTTTTTGTTGTGTTTTTGAATGTCAGAAATGTATATTTGTGAATGTTGAGATGTTATATTGGTTTCACTGGTAAAAATAAATAATTGAAATGGGTATATATTTGTTTTTTGTTAAGTTGCCTAATAATTATGCACAGTAATAGTCACCTGCACACACAGATATCCCCCTAAAATAGCTATAACTAAAAACAAACTAAAAACTACTTCCAAAAATATTCAGCTTTGATATCAATGAGTTTTTTGGGTCCATTGAGAACATGGTTGATGTTCAATAATAAAATTAATCCTCAAAAATACAACTTGCCTAACAATTCTGCACTCCCTGTATATGCACCCTGTTTCCTGTCCAGTTTTCTGTAAAGGAATAGAGTTTGCTGCAATTATTTTTGGTGAAGTGTTTTTCTTTTGGCATGCTAACTAAATTTTTAGTTTAGTCATAAGAGAAGGTAAAAATACGCCGTATTTATCCATTATATTAAAAGGTCTGACGGTTTTAATGCCAGGCGATATTCAAGCAGCTGAGCTCGATAAGTGGGTTGGTTCAATAAAATAAAACTATATAAAAAGCATATTTATCACCCGATACCACTACACATAACTGTCTGCTAACATACATTTAAACATACACATTGCATTACTCTAAGGCAAACATGTAAAACTTGCGGCCCATGAACCGCATCCCGTCCACAATGAATAGCTTTGCGGCCTGCCTGACCTATGGGAAAGCATTAGATTGGCTGAGATCATCAAGTTTGATGATCTCAACCAAAGTGAAAAACACACTCATTGGACTTCAAAAACAACAAGATAACATACCGTATATACTCGAGTATAAGCCGAGTTTTTCAGCACATTTTTTGTGCTGAAAAACCCCAATTCGGCTTATACTCGAGTCAATTGTCTGTATTATGGCAATTTGCATTGCCATAATACAGACAGGGGCTGTGGGGGCTGCAGAGAGATGTTACTTACCTTTCCTGCAGCTCCTGTCAGCTCTCTCCTCCTCCGCCGGTCCGTTCAGCTCTTCTGTCAGCTCACAGTGTAAATCTCGCGAGAGCCGCGGCTCTCGCGAGATTTACACTGGGAGCTGACCGAGGTGCTGAACGGACCGGCGGAGGAGGAGAGAGCTGACAGGAGCTGCAGGAAAGGTAAGTAACATCTCTCTGCAGCCCCCACAGCCCCCTCCTACACAGTGCCCATCCACTGGACCACCAGGGAAGGAGAGCCCCCCTCCCTGGCCAGCTAGCAAGCAGGGAGGGGGGACGAAAAAATGTATATATGTTAATAATAATAAAAAAAAAAATAATAATAATAATAAAATAAAAAATAATAATAAAATAATAATAATAAAAAAATGTAATGAAGCAAAAAAATATTAAAATAATTTAAAAAAAAATGCCCACCCCCCACCAAGGCTCTGCATCACACTCTGCATTACACACACACACACACACACACACACACACACACACTGCATTCATACACACACACACTGCATTCATACACACACACACTGCATTCATACACACACACTGCATTCATACACACACACAGCATTCTCATACACACACACTGCACTCATACACACAGCATTCATACACACACACTGCATTCATACACACACTGCATTCATACACACACTGCACTCATACACACACACACAGCATTCTCATACACACACACTGCACTCATACACACAGCATTCATACACACACTGCACTCATACACACCATTCTCATACACACACACTGCACTCATACACACAGCATTCTCATACACACACACTGCATTCATATACACACACTGCATTCATATACACACTGCACTCATATACACACTGCACTCATATACACACTGCACTCATATACACACTGCATTCTCATACACACACTGCATTCTCATACACACACTGCATTCTCATACACACACTGCATTCATTATATACACACACTAAATAAATATTCAATTAATATAATTTTTTAAGGATCTAATTTTATTTAGAAATTTACCAGCAGCTGCTGCATTTCCCACCCTAGTCTTATACTCGAGTCAATAAGTTTTCCCAGTTTTTTGGGGTAAAATTAGGGGCCTCGGCTTATATTCGGGTCGGCTTATACTCGAGTATATACGGTAATTTGTATTTTACTGCTGTGCAACAGCATACATTCACCATTTCAGATTTCAGTCTTTTTACCAAACTTTTCTTAATATATCACGGTAGTTGGACTGAAGCATTGGTTATATGCAAATGCACGTCTCCTTAAAATAAATTTGCTATTTTGTTTACTTTGAAGCCCAATGAGCATGATGACGTCCAGTATTAGGCAACTTTTTTTAGACTGTACTTTTCTAAATAAACCTACATTTCTATGAAAACTGAAGTTTTGGGTTTTTTTGTGGCCCACGTACATTTAAACCTTGTTTATTTGGCTTGTGTTAGCCTTTGAGTTTGACATGCTTGCTCTAAGGCTATGTTCAATGCATGTTTTTAAATTTGTGCTTAATTTATTATTTAATAGATGGGGAAGATGGGACATCCGGTTGTCCACCACCTCAACCCTCATAGATATGCAGCAGATGGGAGCTCTAAACTGTCCTCCCCTGCCCCCACCTACAGGTGAAAGGAGGGGCAATATTCAGTAAACAATGAGAAGAGACTATATCAAGGGTGAAGTGTGTGGCCTAAAATTTAATTATGGGTGTGTACAAGTCACTGTCCACCCCCATACCCCATGTCCCTAGCACAGTATTTAGTATGTCTTAAATTTATATCAACCTAACCTGATTTGCAGCACACAAATAAAGAAGAGAAGAATTGTGGACCTATGGCAATGCTTCATTAGGATGTCAGCACATGCTGAGGGGTCAATCGGGTGAGCCAAGGCACTCCCGAATGTAAAACTTTTGTATCTTGACCTCGTTTTTCTACCTTTGACGTCTACAACTCCTCTTAAATGATGCATGAATAGTCTATCCTATATTCTTTTTATTGAAAAAATATATTCTTATCAACATTCAAGACCTTGTCCACTAAAGAACTCCTGCAGACTGATAAATTATGCCAGTATCAAAGAACCCTAGGGAAATACAACTGCACTACAGAGACACAGTGAATTGGATATGCAAGGTACCATCCCATTATATGAAAGGAATGCTATATTTATTCACTTACTCATATTTCTCTTTAATATCATCGTTGATATATTTACCACCAGCCTCCTTTACACACGAATAGTGATACGTCCTCCTGCATGCTTTTATGTTACATCCAATGGTCCCTCCATATTCCTTACACAGACAGCATTTCTGCAAGACAGAGATCCATTTTATTACAAAGTATGAAACCTAACAACTTAAATGAAACTAGTTTGCATTTTAATATATGCTACACTTTGATCAAAATTATCATTCACTGCTAGCCATTGGCAAGTAAAAACTTGGAGAGCAGAAATGTCACCCTGGTAAGTGTGACAAGTATCAAATGTATTTCGTGTTAATTCCCATTTACATACATTCAGATTTGATGTTAAAACATCTGTCCTGTTCTTGGTGATCACCAGAATTACTGGCCATGGTCTTCAAGGAACACTATAGGGTCAAGAACACAAACATGTGTTCCTGACCCTATAATGTTAAAAACACTATCTAGGGGGGGCGGAGCCTGACCGCCGAACGGAGCAGAAGCAGGGGACACGAGCTCCTGCTTGACAGGCAGGAAAAACGGCATAAACAAGGGCTAAATAGCCCAAAGACCTACCAGGGTGCATCACCCACGTCGGGGGTGCACCCCTGAACAAAACGAGACCTTTTTGAAACCCGTAGGAGCCAGAAAAGCGGGACACCAAGCGCGGCCTACAGAAGCCGGAGCCGTGGGAGAGGCGGCCACTCTCTCCGACACCGGACCCCCTAAGCAACTAAGCAAGTCTCCTACCCCCCCCCCCCCCCTTGGACCGGTGGGGGATATCCCGGTCCCCACTGGACACACAGACCAGGCAAGCTGATCAGCCACCTGGCTACAACGCCGGCAGGAACGCTGGACCACCGCGGTACACACAAGATGGCCGCTCAGCAGGAGCCAAGAAGGGCGGGCGCACACACCACACTACCCGCTCGCTGCATGGAGGGCTTTGACAGGCTCTGCAAGGGCCTCTGGACACTACTTCGCCACCGCGGAGCGTCCTGCAACCACGCAGCCAGAGCGATCGCCTTTTGGATCCGCCCTGTGACGCCATTACAGATACCCACTCCAAGCCAACAGGCCCTCTAAACGGCCACGAAGGCGCCAAAAACCGTCATGGCAGACCATAGTGCCAGGCTGCCGGAACCCACGCACTCGCTCCCATGCACACAGCAGCTGGATCAACGAGCCATCCCTGCAGCCACACCACCTACCTAAACAAAGAACCTCGGTCCAAGGAGGCACAACTCTACACCCGGAGAGGATAGCTGAACGCCACATGGCTATACAAAAGGACGCTTCACACAGAAACACCACAGATGGAACTAAACCCGGGGGCCCCACTGAGCAGCGAGCTTTACATGGACACAGCAAGTATATGCCACCGATGCCCGTAACAGGCATAGGCTGAGGGACTCCTTGCCTGCATAACTCAGCCCCCAACCTGGGCCCACAGCGGTGGTACACATACCCCCCCTCCCTGCGACCACATGCTAAATAGTTCACGTTTGCATCCTGTACCTTTATTGATCCCACTTTAGCAACAGCAGGTCACCTGCCAGGCCACCCAGTGGAACCTCATTTCATGTAGACAGGGAAGCAGTAACACATCTTGTTTGCCTTTATAATCTAAGCTTAGCTGCTGCCTCCACCTGTCTACAATGTGTTCTAGAGATCATATAAATACTGAAAAAAAATTTGACTAATCTCTAACAGTTTCATATCTTATATTTTGCAATGTGCTAGTTGTTAAGCGACTATTGCCTGCTCCTACTATTGTTAGCATAGATAGATCAAACATGTTTCTATGCCATATACTCACAGACCCACGCTATGCATATCATTTCTGTTTTATAATATATAAAACTTTTGCAGACATTTTACTTGCCATGTTTGAAAATGTATGATTTTGCGTGTGACTGCTGTTGTGGCAACACACGCTCGTTGTTAAAACATGCACAACAAAAATAAAGAATTTAAAAAAAAAAAACACTATCTATCCCCATGACTCCCCCAAATATAGTAAAATCTTACCTTTATTTCAGTCTGCTGGCTCTGCCCCTGATCTGCCTCCATGGCTTACATCATCTGAAGTGATCTCAGCCAATCACAATGTTTTCCAATAGGAAAGTATTGGATTGGCTGCGGATCTCGAAAAAGCCTGCAGGGACTGACTATACTCACCAGAACTCCTTAAGCTGTAGTTACTGTGGTGACTATAATGTCCTTTTAAAGTTCTGTCCCGACCGAGCTGCGTCCCTTACGTATTTGTAGACACTTCATGCAGAACATACTTTAGAAAAGGTCTGCTTTGACGATTTTCCGGGCCTTTCCCAGGGTCTGCAAGCCTCTTCTTAAGTAAATGGGTAACATCGGAGGTGAGAATGCCTTTACTTGACACAACGGACTTTGGTCCTGTCCATGTATGGAACGCTACATGCTCTCCAACTCAACATTAACTGACTGTGTCGTTTTCTTTTATTGTTCCTTTCTTTGTTATAATCTAAAATATGTGCTGTGTCCACCTGTGATTCTGTTGAATACTGTAAATTGCACTCAGAAGCTGGTGTAGCTTTGAGTAAATGTTGGTGATGCATGCACGACAAAAAAAAAAGAATAAAAAAAGAAAAAAAAAGAAAAGGTCTGCTGTTTATTAAATAGAACAAAGGTTTTATAATATCACGCAATAAAGGGGTGTCTAGGGGCAGTATCCTTAATTACATCAAATATTGACAACTATTAACTAACGTTATGAACAGCTCATGCATACAGCATGAAAAAAGCATAGAACAAATCATAGCTCTAAACTTAATCTAGGGGGTGTAATAAGGGTGGATCTTCTCAGAATAGGAGGGTGTAGGGTTAGTGTCTTCTTAAAAGAAGGAGGAGCAAATATGGTCTTGTACCAAACTATGTATGTGTCCTCCTTGTAATGTTTTATGATTTAGCTGAACAAAAATGAACCCTTCCAATCCTTCCTTTTATTCTTAAAGAATACCTAGACAGCAGCATATTAAAGGGACCCTATAGTCACCTGAACAACTTCAGCTTAATGAGGTTGTTCAGGTGAGAACTTTAGCTCCCTGCAGCCTTTCTCATGTAAACACTGTATTTTCTGAGAAACTACAGTGCTTACATTCAAAGCTAGGAACACCTCCAGTTGCAGTCTCTCAGAGTGAATCAGAGGGACTTCCGAGTTGATTGAGGCATAAAACGCCTCAATCCACTCAGTCTGCTGTCATCCTGTCTGCGTGGGAGTGGCTTGAGCGGACAAGCTGAAGACTGGAGACCGGGGAGGAGGGGAGGATTCAAACTGTAAGTAAACTTATTTTGTGAGTGTGGGTGGGTGACTGAGTGTGGGTGGGTGACTGAGTGTGCGTGGGTGACTGAGTGTGCGTGGGTGACTGGATAGATATGGATATGGATATGGATATGGATGATGGGAATGGATGGATGTGGATGATGGGGATGGATGTGGATGATGGGGATGGATGTGGATGATGGGGATGGATATGGATGATGGGGATGGATATGGATGATGGTGATGAAGATGGGGATGGATATGGATGGAGCTGAGTGTGTGTGTATGTCTAATTTTTTTACTACTTGTGTGTTTGCATAGAAACACTATATATAGAGAGATCTCTATATATAGTGTTTCTTTGGTGAGGAGGGGGCGGGTATAGAAAGCGAGCTGAGCTGTCAGTCAGACAGCTCAGTTCGCAAACGCGCATTCCGTGCACATGCGCGGTTGAGCGCTGAGTTTCTTCATAGGGCGGCATTCAATGCCGCTCTATGAAGAATGCAATTGGTGCAGCGCGAAACGGCGCATGCACACCACATCGCGATGACGCTTCTCAAGGAGAAGCGTCCTATTGGGCCCTGCGATTTTGTCATTTTGACGAAAAAGGGGGCGTGGCCTAGCGGGGAGCTCGGCGCTGGAATGGAATTATTAAAACACTCTGATTTTTTATTTTTTTTAATGGCAAGTTCATATAAAAACAAGAAAGAAGGCTGGGGGGCCTGTCTTTCTTGCTTTTATATGTTGACTATAGTGTCCCTTTAAACATATATCAGTAGGGGCTGTTAAGTGAGAATAGGGTCATCAGGATACTATCACACTTACACATCCAGGAGGTGTGAGTGTGACTGAGAAAAAAAGAGCTAACATGTCATAAGCTAAAACACCCCCTGAAATTAAACATTAATGGCATTAAACACTTAGTACAATTAGTAAAAAAGTTAATGAAAATGATGATTACTAGCAAGATACCAAAATATTATATATTCATTTTTTTTTTAAAAAAAGCAACTTTAGAGAATATGGTCTGAGAGGGAGGGAATGTATTGGATTTAAAATTCCCAACTAACACGCCTACAGTCTCATAAGGTTCTTGCAAAAGGGGTGCAAAAATGTAGATTTTATGTGTTACTCACCTCTTTGGAAAGGACTTTAATGGACTGACATTGTTTAGGGTAGGTATTTTCTATTTCATTAGAACCGAGGTATTGAAGTAGGAGAGTGTTACTGAACTTGATTGTACACGATCCAGATAAGTGAGGGCACAGATATATCATTCGACTTTACCCTTATCAAACAGTTCTTCCATGGTTGGAACATTAATAAGGTGAATAGGCTGTACATTAGTGATACACCCCTGACGACAATTATTACTCCAAGCAACAATATCACCTCTCTTCGAATCGATAGTTGGATTATGCTTTCTTAGGTAACCCCAAAACTATTGGGAAAGCTGGGGATGTGATCACTTGGAGCACACAAATCTCTTTGTGTACACACCTACCATCATATGAACAGATTTGCTTTTATGTGTAATTACAGGTACCTGGAGGGGTCAACTATCTATGGCCTCAACGTCCAAGGGTGTATCTCTTAACCGGGTTGGAAGAGAATTTTTAATGGCAAAATTCTGGTCAATTAATTTCTCTGCTGCGCCAGAATCTATGAAGGCCAAAGTCTTCGCTGTGTTTTTATCCCAGGTTAAGGTGATGTGAATAAGAAGCCTGTGATCGTTATGTTTTATGGAGGACAAAGAAGAAACACCCAAGGCCTGTCCCCCATAAGGACTGTCCTGCTAGGACAATTCAAACAGAGATGTCCTCTTTGCCCACAATACAGACAGTCCCTCCCTTCTCCTGTATTGACGTTGGCCTTGCTTAACCTAGTTGTCCCTAATTACATAGGTTCTGGTAAAGCTGGTGCCATGGAGTCATGATTGTTATATACAGGGGCCATACGAATAGATGCCCTTCTAGGCCTGACTCTGGCATTTTGTCTGTACATCATTCTTTCATCTATGCATGAAATGAAGGTTATTAACTCCTCTAGGTTTTCTGAAAGATCCCTAGTAGCGAACTCGTCTAGAATAACATCTGATAAACCGTTCAGAAATACATCCACAAAGGCTTGGCTGTTCCAACCAACCTCAGACCAACAAACCTCAGATGCTAGAGACCTGAAATCCAGAGCATACTCTACTAAGGTTCTGTTTCCTTGCCTAATGTGAAGGAGAGACCTGGCTGATTTGGTCTTTCTACCAGAGGGATCAAATGTACACCTGAAAGCCTCTACAAAAGCAACATAGTTGTAAACTATAGGATTGTCGTTTTCCCAGAGAGGATTTGCCCAAGTCAAAGCTCTATCCATTAGCAGTGTTATGATGTAGCCCACCTTCGCTGGAGTTCAAAGTGGATACTGATCTGGTTTAGAAATCCCTGGCAAGCCACTGGTGCCCCACAATAACGTAATGGTAGTTTGACATGAAAAGAGACACACACTGTATCCACCTCGAGCCCAGTAGGCACGGGGGCTACTGAGGGGGTATGAATTTCATCTGGTCCAGGAGTAGACCGATTTTATGAGGGTCTGTAAGGCAAGGGCTATTTGATCCATCCTCTAGTGGCTGTCTCATTGACAGCTGCTAGAGGCGCTTCCGCGCTTCTCACTGTGATTTTCACAGTGAGAAGATGCCAGCGTCCATAGGAAAGCATTGAGAAATGCTTTCCTATGGACTGACTGAATATGCGCATTCAGCGGATGACGTCGGAAGAGGGAGGAGAGTCCCTAGGTAACAATTTAACCCCTTCCTCCCCCTTCCTCCCCCTTCAGCCCGACGGGAGAGGGACCCAGAGGGTGGGGAGGACCCAAAGACCCTATAAAGCCAGGAAAACTAGTTTGTTTTCCTGGCACTATAGTGGTCCTTCAAGGACCAGGGCTCTTTTTACATTTCTGCGGTGTTTGTGTTTAGCTGTAATTTTCCTCTTACTCATTTACTGTACCCACACATATTATATACCATTTTCTCGCCATTAAATGGTCTTTCTAAAGATACCATTATTTTCATCACATCATATAATTTATTATAATTTTTTTTTTATAAAATATGATTTTTTTTTTTTTTTTTAAACACACTTATTTGAACTTTGACCCCCAAAATCTGTTACGCATCTACAACCGCAAAAAACACCGGTGCTAAATAGTTTCTACATTTTGTACTGACTTTAGAAATGCCCAATGTTAACATGTTCTTAGTTACATTGTAACACTGATATCTGTCAGGAATCCCTGAATAACCCTTCACATGTATATATTTTTTAAAACAAGACAACCTAAGGTTTTAAACTTGGGGTATTTTGTCTCTCTTCATGCAACCATTTTACCACCAATCTATGCCAAATGTTAAAAAAATTGGTGCTTTTATTTTTACACACATAGCAATTTGAGAATACATGTATGGAGAACTTTAAAGGTTACTGCCAAAGAACACCCCAATATGTGTTTAGCAACATCTCCCGAGTACAGTGATACCCCCCAAGTATAGGTGTGTTGTGTTCTCTGGGGGCTAAAAGACCTTATTTGGAGGGTGTGCATTCCAGTTTTCCAACTTGGAATTTTCACAGCTGGTCATCATGCACCCATGTCCTATTTGGGACATTTTTGAAGCCAGACAATGTAATTTACCCCCATCAAACCATATATTTTTGAAAAGTAGACACCCTAGGGTATTTCAAATGGTGGTATTTTAACACTTTCCATGCATTCATTCTACCACCAGTCTTTGTCAAACTTTTGGGTAGTAATTTTTTTGTGTTACTTTTCTCTCACATTGTACTTTAGGCATGGATTCTCAGTTCCTGTTATGTGTTACTGACAAAGAACACTCCAATACGTGTTCAGCAATATCTCCCGAGTACAACAGTGTACAGGTTTTATGGATTTTTGCAAACTTACAGGGGTCAAATGTAGGGCTTTCCTCTTTTCCATGTTTGCACATTGAAATTTGCCAGATTAGTTTGCTTGGCCTATGTTGCCTTTGAGGCCGTATAGCAGCCCAGGAATGAAAATTAACCCCATCATTGCATACCATTTGTAAAAGTAGACAACCCACAGTATTCACAATTGGGTATGTCCAGTCTTTTGTAGCAGCCACTTAGTCACAATCGCTGGCCAAATTTAGCGTTCATATTTATTTTTTGCATTTTTTTTACACAAAAACTGCACTTTTATTTGTGACTTCATCGCCGTGATAGGTTCTACTGTTTTAAACACTCATATTTGTGTTCAGCGAAGTCTCCCGAGTATAACAATACCCCCCATGTACAGGTTTTATGGTGTTTTAGAAAGTTACAGGGTCAATATAGGGCTTGCCCAATTCAGTTTGCCAGATTGGTTGCCGGGTCTATGTTGCCTTTTGAGACCATATGGTAGCCCAGGAATGTGAAATAACCCCACCATGGCATAACATTTTCATCTACATCTTTTATAGCGGTCACATGGCTCCTGGGGGTCCTAAATTGCAGAGGGGGGACTGTCTGGGCTGAGCCGGCAGGGGAACAGCGGCGACCGGTAAGTACATGGGGAGGGAGGGTAGGGGTTAAAAATGTTTTAATATAATTATTTATTTCTTTATTAAAAAATATATATATATATATTTACTGAGTGCCTCGACCCCTCGACGCACTCCGTACAGGCAGTGCATCGGAAGCCTGCCTGATGGCTTCTGATGCTCTGCCTCACTGCCGGGCTCCACGTGGAGCAGCCCGGAAGTGATCACCCAGTGTTCTCAAGCGGCCCGGCAGTGGGGCGGGTATTGCAGCAATGCCTCAACATCGAGGCATCGCTGCAATACCATTAGAGCTGCTGGAAGCGATCATGATCGCTTCCAGCGCTCTAATTTCACGCGGTACGTCCTCGGTCCTTGAGGACTGTTTTTTGTCGGACGTACGTGATACGTCCTTGGTCACTAAGGGATTGAACACCAACTAGATGCATAGTTGCAAAAAACAGAATATTCAAGGATATAATTTTTCAATGTAGGGTAAATGCTTCTTGATCCAACGATTAATCTGACTGCCATTCTGGGGTCAAGAGGGAAGTTTGTTTCTTAGTTTGTTGCAAAATTGGAAGTGCTTCAGACTGGTATATTTTTGCCTTCTTTTGGATCAACAGCAAAAAACAAATACGAGGAAGGCTGAACTTGATGGACACATGTCTCTTTTCAGCCTATGTAACTATGTAACAAACACACACTGCATCCACTACATAATTACACTCATCATTTACTATAAACACTCTGAATTAACTATAAACACACTACACCCATTACACAAACACACAATGTGCATCCACTTTACACACTGCATCTACTACACACAAACACTACATCCATTACATAAATGTGCAAGCTGCATTCACTATACACACTGTATCAATTACACATACACACCGCATCCACATTACACACGCACTATGCAACCACTACACACATTCTACATCCACTACACACAAACTCATTGCATCTTTTTGGGCAGACTCAGGCTGGGCCCCGTGAGTGGACTTGGGGCGGGTCCTGAGGGCCCATACTTTGAACTGTGTCAGGGGCCCGAAAATTTCTGATGGCAGCCCTGATAGTAACACTCAAATTTGTTGTCAATTGAAGACACATTTTGGAACATACTGCATATAAAGAGTTCCCTTGACATGGATTGTCTGCAATATTATGTGTCTTGTTCTTATTCTATTTTGAGATTCCACTACTGGTTTAAAGGGACACCACTGTCACCAGAACAATAGCTTAATGTAGTTGTTCTGGTGTCTACTGCCTGTCCCTGCAGGCTTTTTAATGTAAACTCAGACGGCTACTTCCTGGGTCACATTAAGCGCCTCTACGCTCGGCATGGAGAAGCTCAACATTCCCAATAGAGGTCCATTGATTTAATGCATCTCTATGAGGAGATTCTGATTGGTGTTTGATCGGCTGAGATCGTCAATTCTTCACCAGACCAGTGCAGCGCTGGAATAAATGTGAGTTTTACAACTTTTTAACCAAGAAAAAAGGAGCCTAGGATAAATGTCGATCTTAAAACTATATAGTGTCAGGAATATGATTGCACGCTTCACTTTAAGTTCTCATTTTAGCAAATTAACCTGACAATATATTGGACATGTTCTGCCCATAATGCTGAATCTACTGAAATATTCATAATAAATCATATCACATATGGATTTTATCCAGTTTTCCAATTACCACTGTTTTTCCACGTTTTATTTCCTTTTTGACGGACTTCACATTAAATCCCCGCAAAACACTTTCAGATGAGTGTGATGTAAACGTCTTTGGTGAAAATAACTAGAAAAGACAAACAAAATGTAAAGGGTTACATACACACCATAAATGTTTCTCACAATTCAGCTGTTTAGTCTTCATGGAGAGGGGTTTGGCAAATTAATGTTACACCTAAAAGCAACAGTGAAACACTTGGATGAATGACATGACCGAAACCATTATTGTACAACTGATTATTGTTATTATGTATAAAGCCCGCACATTCTGCAGCGCTGTACAATTGGTGGACTTACAAACAAGTATTTTTTTATTTTATTTTTGTAAATCTGTTTTTAATTAAGATTTTTGTATCAAGTCAGGTATCAGAAAGAAGGTACAGTGTGAGACTCGCAGGTCTTAGTTACATGGTGACAAGAGAACAAATTTTGCCTTGCACATATTGACTTCTATTTACATGAAAGATGGCAAACTGGACATAGACCCCGTTGTTAGTTGAGGAGCGGTGCAAAAACAAAAGGAAAATAAAAGGTATGTATTCATTTCAAAATAGAGGATGCAAAGTGGAGTAACCAAAGCCTGTTTTACCATTAAGTTGCAATTCTTACGCTAGCACCAGAGGTACTCGCCCTTCTCTGCGTAACGGGACCTTATGGGCCGTTATCTGTATCTGCCTAGTTTATTGTTTTCCTCATATCCCAAGGTGTTACGTGGGAGCCTTTTGTCACCCTCCCCTGTGGTGCATTTACTGGTAATATGTTTGTTGTTTACAGGTAATCTGGTGGGGGTATAGTCAGTGTTAGTCACTTACAAACAAGTATTTGTAACAAGACGAGTTGGACGAATAGGAACAGAGGTTGAGGGCCCTGCTCAATGAGCTTACATGCTAGAGGGAGTGGGGTATAGTGACACAATAGGTAATGGTATGGTAGAAACACATGTTGATAGAATAGTATTCACTGAGGGCTTAGTGATTTTTTTTTTCTTTTTTGATAGTTGATAGATGATAGTTGCAGGAGAGGAATCAGGGTGCGGGAAGGGAAAGCTGTTAACAGTTTAATTGATATGCTTTTCTGATAAAGGGGCAGTGTCACTTGTTTGTTTTTCATAAGGATAGAATATTTGAAAACCTAATTTATTACATTTCTAACTGTCTTCTTACAGTTTATATAGCAATTTCTTCCTCCAAAGAGAGGCCCCCACATGCTGTGATATTTCCCAAAAAGGTTCTTTAACTTGTTCCCTGATATATGATGTAATGTGCTGTATAGCTTATGTTCAGCAGATTCTTATTTAGCATGGTCTGTAATTATCTCCAAGGTTAAGTGAAGTGTGTCTGTGTACAGGCAACACATGGCTTGTCCTAACATTTAACCCTTCTAGTGATTTAGTTAAGTGAATGCCAAGAGCCTGCTATATACATACATATATACATACAAACATACATACAATACATTGCTAAACACACATACACGCACCATTCAAGCCATAAGACTTGCTTTTCCCACAGTTTTCCTCCACGCTTTTCCCCCACCACAATTCTTTTGGTATGTACTTCACAAGTAACGCCAAGCCTCCATAGCAAGTCAGTAACCTCATGCTGATGAGTTGCATTAGCAACGAAACGGCTGTCCAGGAGTGGTTCACTGACTTTGCTACTGTGTTTCAAAGCTGTTGTATACAGCAGACACATACTCCAAGGAATACATGTATAAAGTGGAATTATGAGGCAAAAAGCTGGTTCTTTGTTGAGCTCATTTGCATATGTCTACCCAGAATCCCTTGCCGTAGTGAGAGCACTGTTAAACTAAATGCATATCCATATTAAATATATATACTCCATACTATACAATATATACCATACGTATACAATGTATATTGTATATTAAATAATTATTATCCATACTCCACAGCTCCATACAGGATGGCATGCAGGAGTCTACCGGGAACATTTGCTTGCAAATAAAAGAATCTTGGTGCTTAAGGGGCACTCCACACCAGGGCCGTCTTTAATATTCATTGGACCCTTGGCAAGCATTTGCTTGTGTCCCTCTGAACCTTGCTCCCCACCCATTTCCTGGCATGCAATCACTAGGTCCACCCCAACGCAGTATTGGAACTAAACAGGCCATGGTGCAAAAATTGTTTTGGGCCCCCTTATTGCAAGGGGGGCCAAAAGGTAGATCGCTACCTGTCGTTCAACTCCAACAATGCTTTGACAGCTGGGGCTCTACCATTTTCCCATGCTTGCAGGGTTGAATGTAGCACTGAGCAGTGTTTACATGTTTGAATGTAAGCATATTTTTGTATGGAGTATGTTTGTGTGAATGTAAGGGTGTTTTGCATGTGGTGTTGGCGTTTGAATGCAAGCATGCATTTATGTGTAGTGTTGGTTTTTGAAAGAGTTGTGTTTATATGTAGTGATGACGTTTCAATGCAGAAGTGTGTTTGTATTATACAGATAAACACAATTACAACATACTGATACATATACACATATACTGTCAGACATACTGACACACACACAGAAACACTGATACACAGTCATATACACTGACAGACATACTGACCCACAGACAGATATACTGACACACACACAGACACATACACTGACAGACAAACTAACACACTGTCAGGGTATTTATATCGGCAGACATTTTGTGCTATGATAGAAATACAAAGTGTATATTCTGAAGTCAATCTAAATAGACCAGACTCCATTTTGTATCTTCAAGTTAACAAAGAGACACAGAATTTCTATCCTTTCTCTAAAACTGACTGCTTTGCCCAAGCTGAATGGAATGTGTATATAAACAAACCAAGTGATAAGAGACTGTCTAGGTACTAATGGAATATAATAAATTCTAAAAACCCAGACCTGGGTGACAGAGGATTAAATAATTAAATTTTACTTTCGATATTGTACAACGTCCCATTATAGTTTAAGGTGAAACTTAGTTCACAAACTATCAATTTTAGGAATTATAGCAGAATTTGCAGACGCATAGTCTGGATAAGTCTGAAGAAATCCTCTTGATCTGACAGATAAAATAAGTTATAGGCCACATATAGATAACGTAAATGACGTCAAAAATAGCCACCAGGAAAAGTTAACTCTTTCCTGGATAGGTATGTGTAGTGGAACAAGGCTGCCCTCTTGAGTTCGAATACTAAAATGATTACCTAGAAGGCAACCACACCCCACATTTGTGATTGGCTATCACTTAGAGGAATTTCCCCTTTAAAAAGTTAAGACAAGGGAAGAGTCAAGAATTCAAAGATTGAAGAGAGAGACATTACAACACTCTCGGGAGATTCAGGGAGATTCAAGATTGAGGAGAGAGATCCAGGCAGAATCGGACACTCAGAAAATCAAGACACTCCATGCAGAGAAAGAGACCCATGACACTTAGCTACCTGGGAACATCTGATGAGAAAATATCTACTTAACTGGTAAATATACAGGCATTTAATTAATTAATTTAAATTAATTAAATTAATAGCATGATATATGACTGGATAAATCATGATTAGATTTCATATTTAGAAATCTTAATTATTAAAGAATATATATATGGTTATAGCATCCTATCTGCAGCTGGGATTAACATAGCCATTAATGTATTTGTGTGATTAATATCACGTTAGCATATCATGACCATTTATCCAGCTGTATTGATTGGCTCTAAAATAAGATAAAATATCTAATTAGACAAATTAATTAAAATATCAGCTTATGTAACATAGTAAGATTTCTCATTGGATGCAAGGAAATGATTAAAGACTATGACTATTTAAATATTATTTTTATTTAAAATCACACAAGAGTAGATCTTAAATCCCTAGAAGAGGTCTAGCCAGCATTGCAAGGGTTATTTCTAAACTGCCAGCAGAAAGTCTTTATGGCTTTATTGCCTTACGCTACACGCTGAAGAATTCTCTGTCTCCCTGTGAAACTTTCACATTCTCTCTGTGAAGCCTATCGTAAATCAATCTTGACAAACTACGTCTTAGTCATTAAGAAATGTTTGTTTTAAATTACCATATTGTATTGCATATTATGTTATGCTGAAATTCCATTGATTATTATCATGCATGTTACTTATATTATTATCATTTGAATATAAAAATAAATAAATTATCTATTTTTATAACAATTTGTGATTTTAATTATGTGATATAAATTTCATTTAACACGATAACGATTAGGGATCTGAGAATTGAAATAGTGGGCAATTTCTCATCTGTTTACTATTATTATCCCATAAATATCCCCACAAATTGGAGGCACGCTGCTGAGATCGTTTAAGTTGAAATTATATTCCATATACAATAATATTTGTGTAATTCATGCAATATTAATCTTAATATAGAAAAGAGTTTTGTATTGAGATTAAATCACTGTATAGAAATATGGCTGAATCTAGCGCTTCATCCCAATCAGGGAATGGGAAGAAGTTAACGGAAATACAAGGTTTTCCCTTAAGCATCTTATATCCGTACCTAAAAATTTAAGTTGATTATCTAGAATGGATAACCCAAATAAAACAACAGGTTGATGATTCGATTCACGATAGATCGGCTGATTCACCTATATTTAAATATCTTAGCCATATAGATGAAGAGTCCTCAATGCGATCTGTTACCAAATCATGCCCGTTTTTCATAATGGGTTATTCTATCATGTTAAAAAGGCATAATGAGATTGAACTTAAATTGTCCGAATGTCAGAAAGACCTGATGTTTGAACAAAGAAGATTCAACACTTTGTCTGACGAAAATAATATCCTTCAAGCTCAAAATTCTGACCTTGTTAATAAACTGGGAAAAATGAGCAAAATGATGGATGATTATGATCAACAGATAAAACAGATACAGATGCAGCTAGATGAATATCAAAAGGAAAGTGGAAAATCACTGGGAAAAGACCCAAGTGATTCTTCTAAATTCCCTGATATTCACACACCAGACAAGGTTTTCATAAAACAGTCTCTAAGTAAAAATGTGAGTAATTCTGAGAAAACACCTGTAGATTCTTGGCAATCTTGGGCAGAACAGTTTGAACAGACCGTCCTGGCCAAACTTGACAGAGAGAATCAGACTCGGGTTGCTAGGAATGAAAACAGACATGATTCTGTACACTGGCAGGATTCTGATGCTGATCAGAATTGTGACAGTGAACAAGAAGCTCGGGAGTGATGGGAGTGAAAGTGATTGCACTGTCCACTCTGAAGGCCATGTAACTAATATGCCATCTGCACTGTTGTACGGGTCTAATTCCTCTTCAGCAGAAAGATCGCATAGACGTTTACCACATCGCAGGGAAACGAACAGAAACAGAGGTCGTAAATCAACGACACCTGTTTATGAATCGCCAAAGGTTGTTAAGTTCCTTAGAGAGACTGTCCCACAATTTTCTAGAGGTTCAGGAAACATATCTGAACATCTGGAAAATTATGATAGAGCAATGAATTCATTGGGCATGTATGATGACATTCAAAAGAAATGGTTCATTACATGGACCTTTGATTCAATGTGCCGTGTTCATCTTGAAAGTCTTCAAGCTATGCAGTTAATGTCCTGGTCCAAGATGAAATATGAAATTATCATGGAATATGGTAAGTATAAAACCGTTGCTTCTGCAAAGAAGGCGCTTTATAACTTAAAGTGCCGTCCAGATCAAAGCCCCAGAGAATTTTTAGTAATTCTTAAAAATGCATACTCCGTGGCCCAAAGAAAACCCAGGTATGAAAGCACAGACTTCAAAGATCTGTATTTTCATGCCATGCCAGTAAGTATACAAATGAATCTAGCAAGAGATTATGATTGTAAACTACCATTAGAATGGCTAGTCAGTCAGTGCATGAAATTGTATACCATACACCATGCACATGACGAAAATCAGCCAAAGGTTAAGAAACCTGGTGATAAAATGGTGTCGGAGACTAAAATTCAGTTAGGTTTAGAAACCCAACAGAAAAAGAGGACCTATTCTGAGGTTTTGAAAACACCAAAGCCTCAGAAACAGGAAAACGCCAGAAGCAATTCTGCAAACTCCTCTGACAATAACTCTGAAAAATCCAATGCCAATGGGAATAAACGCCCCTGGGTTAATAAAAACCAAGGCAATTCCCAATGGAGAAGGAATCCTCAGGGAAATAGGAGATATGGAAACAGAAACAACCAATCTGCTTCCAATAACTCCCAACAGTCTCAGCCATCCCAGCCAAATTCTAATGGGCAAAGACAAAACGGCAATGGGGGAAATAATTTGCGTCATCAGGTTGGTCAATTGACAGACCAGATGGGCAAATTAATGGAGCAAATAACAAAGATTAACAAAGCCTTTGCTATCAATCCTTTTTTAGGGACAGCTCAAATTGCAGAGACACCTGTGCAATTGCAACAGCAACAACAAGTGCCGCAGCAAATATAGCTACAGTGACTAAACAGGATAGGTTATCAGTAGATGTAATGCCTAACCCTGTTTCCTTTCCAGGTACTAACAGTCAAATAAACAATAGTTGTGTTAGGAAACCTATTGCCAATTCCGTCACTTCACTTCCGGGTGAAGGAGGCGCAACGTGTTCCTCTGTTTTTTCATTTCAGCCAAAGGCTAAAATAGCCCCAGCAACCACTAGTTTCCAGGATCCAGCCCTGAAAGGGTTAACTGATGAAATGCCGACCACTAGTTCCCGCTTGACAGTTCAAGATATTCCTACAAAGGATGGGCCTGTGGGTAAGACTGAGCATTCCTCAGTACAGGTAGAAACTACTGCTGTGACCGGTAATGTATGGAAAACAAGTAATATGTTGACACACTCTAAATTCTTATGTGAATTAGAAGAACATGAAGGAAGGTACTACATGTCTGTAGAAATACAGGATTCGCTACCCCAGCCTTTCAAAGGGTTAATAGATACTGGTTCACAAGCCACGATCTTATCCAATACCTACTTCCAGCAGGTAATGGACTTAGCAACGGATAAGCCGAAGCTAAGAGATTTCCCCAATGCTCTGTTGAGTGTAGGAGGAAATGCCCTTCATGTTATTGGCAATACCTGGTTAAAGTTTAAAATAGGTAACAAAACCTTTAGACACCCGGTGATAGTGGTAGATCTCCCCTATAACCGACTAATTCTGGGTATAGATATACTCAGAAGACTTAACACAATTATTGACTGTGTGAATGGAATTGTATGGTCACAAGCTAAGGTTCCTATAACCTATGAGAAATCACATGTACAATCTGATCGTAACTGCCATGTAATAGAAGAAAGACCTGACTCGATAGAGGTACATTTTAGGAATAGTCAGTCACCTGACGTGACTATCCTGCAGGTGAATGACGCAATCGCACCTGTAGATGAGCATTCCGTAAGAATTGCTCCAGAGAGGATCCAGAATGTCTCTCTGGAAGGTGATGTTTTAACCATTTCTCTCCACAGGGACTATGTTGAATCTGTAGATCTGGCAGGTCATGCTCAATTCCTTGCCAGAATTGAAAGGGTTAATAACAACTTATTCTTTCCTATTCAGATAAATAACTTAGGAAGAAATAGGAATGCAAAGCTGGACTTAAAGAGTGAGAACAGCTATATTAGCAGAAGTCTGTTAAAGCAGATCACTAATCCTAAAATGATCAGGTACGCTTCCCCACATGACAGGTGGATCCAGAACCTGGAGGGCGAATCAGAGAGTCACAATGTGATAGCAATATGTTTACTATCTATTTCCATCAGAAATAAGACAGTTAAACATTTATTCCTAGTGATAGACGAACCTCGCTATCAGGTTTACATTGGCAATGATGTCATACATCGCTTTGCCATACACCTTGACCTGATTAATTCCAACTTGTGGACAAGGTTAAAAGGTAATCCTTGTGGATACCTACACGAGGAAAACGCCCTGAAATCAGGACAAATACTACCTTATGCGGTAAGTATCCAAATACCTGATGACATAACCATTCCACAAGGGACAAGTAATTTTCTTTTACCCCTACAGGTCAAGGAGGGTCAGAGATTAGAAAACTCTGATGCCCTAATCTGTTTATCCAATAGGATACAACAATTAGGGATGGTGGTAACACATACACCAATGGTAAGTATTGGTAAGAATCCCACCTGTATAATGCTCAACAATGTTACACCCAATAGTGTTACTTTACCAAAAGGGACATTATTAGGTCTAGCATTGGATGCTGAGTACTATACATTTGGTTTCCAAAACCAAATTATAGGCCTCATCCCTGAAGAATACTTAACTGAGGACGAAATTGTCGATCAAATATTCCATTCCTCCCCAGAAGGATTATTCACTATCCTATCTGTAAATCCCTTCAACGTCGAAGACGGCTCATGTAAAATCGAAGAAGCATCAATCACCTTCGATCATCCGCTCAATGAGCAGGAATCACAAGAGTATCACGACCAAAGAGAAAAGGTAAGTCAACACCGAACTGACCTAACTTCTAGGCTTGAAGAAGCTTATGAGATAGGCCAGCCTGAAATCTTTCCAGGATTTCAGGAAAGGCTAGAAGAGCAAATATCTTTAGCCGACGGTTGCTCCAACGATGCTGAGCGGCAACAGCTAAAGGAAATCCTTTTGGAATTCCAAGATATTTTTGCCAAAGATTCCTACGACTGTGGGTTAACTAACCTCCACGTAGCCAGAATACAAACTGATCCAAATTTACCACCTGTATTTATCAAACAATATAGACTCCCATTAGCGTCATATGATGGTCTACAAGACATCATTCAGAATTTAACCCCTTAAGGACCAAACTTCTGGAATAAAAGGGAATCATGACATATCACACATGTCATGTGTCCTTAAGGGGTTAAAGGAAAGGGGCATTATACGTCCAGTGCACAGTTCGTATAATAATCCGATCTTGGGGATTCTGAAACCTAATGGACAATGGCGTTTATGCGCTGACTTACGACAGCTAAACAAACGCGTCTATATGTCTGGTTGGCCAGTGCCATACATAGACCAATGTTTGGTACAAATGCAGGGATCTAAAATATTCACTGCCATTGACTGTGCGCAGGGATATTGGACTGTACCAGTCCATAATGAAGACCAATACAAATTGGCCTTCACATTTGGAAAGCAGCAGTATACCTGGACCCGTATGCCTTTCGGTTACATAAACTCTGGTCATGAATTCGCTGTGTTCATGCATAAAGCTATGCCTGACGCACTAGAGAGAGGAACGTTATCATATGTCGACGATGTCTTGCTGAAAAGCACTTCCTTTGATAAACATATCATAGAGATTAGACATGTTCTCACTCAGTTAAGAGAGGCAGGGATTAAACTGTCTTTACAAAAGGCGCAATGGTGTCGCACCCATGTCAATTTCCTCGGACATGAGGTAACCTCTGAAGGATTGAATCCCCAGAGGAAGAAGGTTGAAGCCGTACTAAAGGCTAAAACACCTTCAAACATCAGGGAATTAAGATCGTTCCTTGGTATGACTAACTACTCCCGTAAGTTTATAGATAACTATGCAGAAATAACAAAACCACTCTTACACCTGCTTAAAAAGGAAACTACCTGGAACTGGGGGGAGCCTCAGGACCTAGCGGTAAGTGAACTGAGGAGGAAGCTCACTCAGGCACCCTGTTTAGCATACCCAGAGGGGGGTAAACCCTTCTATCTGGAGACAGGATATACCGATTTAAGCATCAGTGCTGTTCTGTATCAGAAGCAGGACAGTTTAAACAAAGTTATTGCATATGCTAGCAAGACTTTGTCACCTGTTGAAGTTAAATTCAACACGTGTGAGAAGGCGTTATTGTCGACTGTTTGGGCACTACAAAATTTTCGTAGCTACATCCAAGGTGAGAAAATAATTGTAGAAACAGCTCACCAACCTCTACAGTATCTGCAGAGTGAAAGAATTAGATATGGTAATCTCTCTAACAGTCGGATTACTGCATGGACTCTATCCTTACAGGGATGGCCGTTAGAAGTCCGTTATAAACATAATAAAAGAAGCCCAGTTGCCCAAGGTTTAGCAGAATTACATGGCTGTACTGCTCCATCTCTGGATGATAATGACACCGGAGATGACTTCCTAGAAGAGCAATTGTTATCCCCTTATAAAGTTTATGACGAGGAATACTGTCGACCACTACCGTGGGTATACATTGATGGTTGTTCATATCACCACGTCGCTGGTGCTGAACGGAAGTTAGTTGCAGGTATCGGAATCGCCTGGATAGGTGATTATCCCAATGTATCTATAGGATACAATATTGGTTCCAAAAGCAGTCAGATAGCCGAACTCTGTGCAGTATATAAGACCATTCAAATGGCAATAGAATATCGTATCACAGAATTTGTCATCATAACTGATTCCAACTATGTTCGCAACAGTTTCGTCGAATATCTGCCTAGCTGGAAACGTAACCAAATGTTGAAAAGCAATAAAAAACCTGTTAAACATGGAAAATTTTTTGTAAAATTGATGAGTTGGTTAAGGAACATGGTTTAACCATATATTGGAAGAAAACCAAAGGCCATTCTAAAATAGAAGGTAATGACAAGGATGGTAATGATTTAGCCGATTCACTGGCAAAACAAGCAGCCATCAATGGTGAAACCCTAAACATTGATGATCTCATGGGTTCAATTCACGTTGAAGCCATAACTAGACGACAGGCTAGAGATAATGCCGACTTAAATGTCATGCAATGGAGTCAAGAAGCTCCTAGTGAGGACCTGATTACCAGTCAGAAAAACGATCCTGTCATAGGTATATTCTATAAACATATAGAAGACCCTACTGTCAATCCCATCACAGATGAGGATTGCAAAGATAATGAAGATTTACGAATCTTGATGAGATATAAAGTCCAATTTAGTATCATGGATGGGTTGCTGGTCAGAACTTCTAAACATGGTATTCAACAATGGGTAGTCCCAACTGTATACCAAGGGCTAATGCTCCAACACGCACATGATGCACCTACATCTGGGCATCGTGGTGATAAGATCACATATGAGATATTGCGTGATTATGCATATTGGCCACACATGTTAAGAGATGTTAAGACTTACTGTCAGGGATGCTTGATTTGTCCGCAATATCAACCCCATGGTCCAACCCATCGTGCACCACTTCAGAAGAGGGGGGTGTCATTACCCTGGTCTGATATCCAAATTGACTTTATAGGTCCTGTAACAAGATCTTCAAGAGGTAACAAATACATGTTAACCGTTACATGTATGTACACAAAGTGGATAGAATGTTTGCCTTGTAAAGAGAACACGAGTACCGTGTGCGCCACTTTGTTGATTAACCATGTCTTTTCCAGGTTCGGTCTGCCTCAAAGAATTGAGTCAGACAGAGGTAGGTCATTTTACCAGCGAAGTAATGGCTAAGATGTGGAATATTCTAGGTGTTAAACGAAAGCTACATATTGCATACCGCGCTGCGTCTAGCGGGGGGGTAGAGCGATATAACCAGTCTATCGTTAATATTCTAAAGAAGTATGTTAAGGAGTCTGGTAAAGACTGGGACATTAAATTGCCCCTAGTTTTAATGGCGATTAGAGCTACACCTAGCACTGCAACCAAATTGTCACCTTTTGAATTGATGACAGGAAGAAATATTGTTTTACCACAGCATTTACTATATCGTACTTCGGATCATAATTTGATCAATGCTGCCACTACGCATCAGTATATCGAAGATTTGCGCAAACATTTACAGCATGCGTTTGCTTTTGCCCAAAAGAATCTAGAAAAAGCAGCGACAGGGGTTAAAACCTATTACGATTTAAAAACCACGAAAAAGGAATATGAGATAACAGATCAAGTCTATCTGTATAATTTTGCGCGAAATCAAGTCAAGGAAAATAAATTTTTACCTTCTTGGAAATTTTATTGAAAAGTGGGTTCACATTAACCAGTTGCGTGCTTGTCATCCTAAATCTCAATTAAGGATTATAGGTGTGGATTCGGATGCAGAAGGGTGAACGACTAACCTGGATGAATGCTTGATTCACGTGGTATCCTATGATGTGAAATGTTGTGATGTGCCATGATCTCATGTATGTTCATGTCATTAACCATTTCCTTGCCATCCAATAACTACATTTTCTAAGCAGGTTACTAGCTAGTGTAACTGCTATAGGCATATTGCTGAGGAGTCAGTAATAAATGTAGTGAGGGATGAAGTTATAAAAATAGAATTAGAGAAAATACATATGTTGATGAATCGTAATAATGTGTTGTCCTAGGCAAAGTGATGTCATACTGTTATAAGTTTGTATACTTAACAAACCTTGAATCATTAGTAGATAAGTCTGAAACGAGTCCTGATCCGTGACTGTCGAAAGATGTCCAAGAAGGATGTGGAGTGTTTCTGGATCGTACTGCTCCTGTGCCAAGAGCTACGGACCGAACCGATCGCAGAGATGGGACCATCCTCCGGCATCCTGATTCAAGAGACACCAGGGTTCATCTTGACAGAGAAGAGGATCCTTACCCAACGTGTAGTCAAATTGGTCTGGTATGCCTAGTGCAACACACAGGGATGAGGGAGTCTGACTTGAAGTGAAGAGCTCAAAACTGGATATAGGCAGAAATTTCACCAAAAAACTGTCTGAAATGTGAAGTATTGTGATTAACACTGTAAGTCCCGTGTAATGGACCCATTACACGGGACTTACAGTGTTAATCACAATACTTACCCAACGTGTGTTCGTCAGCTTGGACCCCAAGATTTCCATCGAGAAGGCGTACAACATTTCATCGATGCAGCTTCCTGAGTTACAGACTTGGTACCAGATGCACCTCCAAAGAGCACAGAACCGTGTGCGAAACATCTTGGAGCAAGCCCGGAAACCATTTGTATCCAGTTCTATTTCGATGAGCAACCGACCCAAAAGGTTCCTCACCGCTATAATTGTTGCATTAGTTTGTGCCACTGTCGATGCAGTTGTCGCAACTGGAATGTCTGCAGCCAACTCTATTACTGTCCAAAAGCTGGATATGGAAATCTATGCGCTAAAGCAACACATTAACGACATTCATCAGGTGATAAAACAGCAAAGAACACTTCTCCAAGACGTATTAACTATTGTGGAAGACACAGTTGTTACAAAAAAATTGCATTCGGAGTTAATTGCCAAATCCACTGAGTTGCATCAAAGTCATGACTTATTTAAGCGTGAACTTCTATTTCTGCATGACCCAATATTGTTCCACACACTTGCTTTTCTCGACGAAGTGCAAACTGGAATGATCGAATTGACAGGGGGACGCATACCTCTGTATTTTGTATCCAAGAATATTGTTCATGCGATGCTTGCCAATGTGGATGGAGAAACAATTGAGCCCATGCAATTAAACCTGGCCTTTGAGATGGGGAGCGCTATACCTCTCTTAATTGATCCAGAACGTATGGAGATTTGCTTTTTATTGGCCATACCATATGTAACTCCCAAAAACATTTTTCAAATGAAAACAATTTACAACGTTGGTACATGGAAGGACAATATCCATGTAAAAGTCCAAACCCCAGACGTTTTGGCTTTTCAACCGTGGATACCAGATTGGTATTCAATACCCATTTTGAATGACTGTGAGAAATTCAAAGACAATAATTTCCAATGTGATGGAAAACCTTTTGTGTACGATTCTACCAATGTTTTGTGTGGGATCGAATACCTTAAACATGGCTCTGAAACATGTCAAGTGACTATGTCAAAAAACCGACAGTAATGCGTTAGTACATGCTATCTTAGTAAAAGATAAATGGTTGGTAAGCACGTGTCTTAAAAACATGAGTGTTTTTCGCAGGGACCAGGTGACTAATAAAGTAATTGCCTTACCAGCACCTGTATCACTGATCAAGGTACCCCACGACTCTCGTATCACCATCGGTGACGTTACGCTATACCCAGTGTACACTGACGTCCTCGAAAGTGCTATTGAGATGGTGGATCCCTTCCAGAATCTAGATATCCCTCTAGATCCTAATCTAAAGTTCTTGCTGGACCATAAGCCCAACCACACTATCCAAATGTCAATCAAGAAAGACAACATTTCTGTGGACACATTTAAATACTCTGAGTTAGATACTGACCTTATTGATCGTGTTGACTGGTTCATCCATGTTAAGATTGTTATTGGGTGTGTTATGATAATGATGTTATTATGGTTGATTGTACTAAGCATAAAGCTCAAAACACTTACAGGTACAAAAACATACGAACATGTTCATTCCATGCAAGAGCCTATGTCAGAAATTATGTGATTGCACAATATGTCTTGTGACTTCCATAGTGCCTACTCATAAGCTAAATTATTTGGCTATGACAGGCACTAAGGGGGGTTATGTCAGGGTATTTATATCAGCAGACATTTTGTGCTATGATAGAAATACAAAGTGTATATTCTGAAGTCAATCTAAATAGACCAGACTCCATTTTGTATCTTCAAGTTAACAAAGAGACACAGAATTTCTATCCTTTCTCTAAAACTGACTGCTTTGCCCAAGCTGAATGGAATGTGTATATAAACAAACCAAGTGATAAGAGACTGTCTAGGTACTAATGGAATATAATAAATTCTAAAAACCCAGACCTGGGTGACAGAGGATTAAATAATTAAATTTTACTTTCGATATTGTACAACGTCCCATTATAGTTTAAGGTGAAACTTAGTTCACAAACTATCAATTTTAGGAATTATAGCAGAATTTGCAGACGCATAGTCTGGATAAGTCTGAAGAAATCCTCTTGATCTGACAGATAAAATAAGTTATAGGCCACATATAGATAACGTAAATGACGTCAAAAATAGCCACCAGGAAAAGTTAACTCTTTCCTGGATAGGTATGTGTAGTGGAACAAGGCTGCCCTCTTGAGTTCGAATACTAAAATGATTACCTAGAAGGCAACCACACCCCACATTTGTGATTGGCTATCACTTAGAGGAATTTCCCCTTTAAAAAGTTAAGACAAGGGAAGAGTCAAGAATTCAAAGATTGAAGAGAGAGACATTACAACACTCTCGGGAGATTCAGGGAGATTCAAGATTGAGGAGAGAGATCCAGGCAGAATCGGACACTCAGAAAATCAAGACACTCCATGCAGAGAAAGAGACCCATGACACTTAGCTACCTGGGAACATCTGATGAGAAAATATCTACTTAACTGGTAAATATACAGGCATTTAATTAATTAATTTAAATTAATTAAATTAATAGCATGATATATGACTGGATAAATCATGATTAGATTTCATATTTAGAAATCTTAATTATTAAAGAATATATATATGGTTATAGCATCCTATCTGCAGCTGGGATTAACATAGCCATTAATGTATTTGTGTGATTAATATCACGTTAGCATATCATGACCATTTATCCAGCTGTATTGATTGGCTCTAAAAAAAGGTAAAATATCTATTTAGACAAATTAATTAAAATATCAGCTTATGTAACATAGTAAGATTTCTCATTGGATGCAAGGAAATGATTAAAGACTATGACTATTTAAATATTATTTTTATTTAAAATCACACAAGAGTAGATCTTAAATCCCTAGAAGAGGTCTAGCCAGCATTGCAAGGGTTATTTCTAAACTGCCAGCAGAAAGTCTTTATGGCTTTATTGCCTTACGCTACACGCTAAAGAATTCTCTGTCTCCCAGTGAAACTTTCACATTCTCTCTGTGAAGCCTATCGTAAATCAATCTTGACACCTAATGCTTTAGATTTTAAACTACGTCTTAGTCATTAGGAAATGTTTGTTTTAAATTACCATATTGTATTGCATATTATGTTATGCTGAAATTCCATTGATTATTATCATGCATGTTACTTATATTATTATCATTTGAATATAAAAATAAATAAATTATCTATTTTTATAACAATTTGTGATATTAATTATGTGATATACCGTAAATTTCATTTAACATGATAACGATTAGGGATCTGAGAATTGAAATAGTGGGCAATTTCTCATCTGTTTACTATTATTATCCCATAAATATCCCCACAACACTCACAGACATATACACTGACATATACTGACAGAAATACTAACACACACAGACACATACACTGGCAGACATACTGACACACACACACACATACACTGACAGATATACTGATGATGTGGGATTATTAAAAATCTTTATTGTACTTGCATTGAATTATTGCACTAACTCCATTTTAACTTCATACTGTGACAATCCTCCATTTTGTCCTCCTAACCTGACTTCTTCAATCCTCCATTTTGTCCTCATAACCTAACTTGTTCATTTTAAAACCACCTTACATGACAGAATTTCCCAGCACATCTAATACAATAGACAAAGACTGTATTTTCTATAGAGACATGATTAACACAGGAATTGCTGACTTTTCCTTAACTTGCAACATAGTATAATTTGAAGGCCATGAGAACACAGTAGTAATGAAATGTTCTATTCATAAGAGACCTTGCACCTGGCCACGAGGCCTGAGATCACTGACCGTGTAAAATGACGCTCAAGACCCCCCCACCCGTGTCCAGAACAATCCCACCTCTCCTCTTGGTGGGTGGGCACGGGACTAACCACTTAATTTTTGAGCCAATTAGTAATATTGATAGGAGGACACTAATCCCGATGTGGCGAAACCGACCTCGCCACGTGTCCTTGGAGGGGGCTGATTGCCCGCCTCTTGCCTTTGGACTATGGACCAGACTTTATGGGAATGTGATACCCCAGATAGCCATACCATGGAGCCTATTCATATAATGAAAGACTATGGGAAAGACTTTAGCTCCATGGCAATTGTACTGTGTGAGTAGGATCTGCGCGCTATTCGGTAGTTTTGTGCGTGCAGATCCCAGCTATCTGGGGATAGGTGAAATGTCTGTGTGTTATGTGTAAATGTGACTTTATGTATTTTAAAGTGTTTTATGTCGTTTTGCAACCATGTGGTTAATGGAGTCTGCCTTTAGTCCTGGGTAATTGGATTACTTCTCCAATTAACTCCAGGGCAGAAGGGAGGAAACCAGGGTGCATTGTGGGGATGTTTTTCTGCCAGCCAGAAAGGAACAAAAGATACTTTTAGTAACTTTTGAACCCCTGGTCGGATTCATGCCATTTTTTAATATGTTGTTCCCCTGAATGGATTGATTGTGGATATGTATTTTTATGTGAATGTGATGTATGGTTTTAAAGTTATGAAAGTTGTGTAAAAGTATATTTTACACTGTATGCATAATGGGATTATGTGTCACACTAAGGGGAGGGGATGTGTGGGAGGTAACATCTATGTCATTGGTTCTTTTATGCCTCCCCCTGGGTGTGGCCTGTATGTGTGAGTTGGAAATAAAAGCCAGGCTGGATGAGCCAGTCCAGAGTTCCTGTTTTACCCTCAAAGTGATGTGTCGTCTCATTATTGGGGGAAGGATTTATTGTATGCTGTTCCAGTTGACTGCTAGGAGTACAAACCTATTCGTATGGTTCCTATTCAATGGTCTACAGCATTCATACGCTTGGGAGAATTTAAAGGTTTCTCGGATTCGGTGATTATGGTGTCTGCCAGAGTGCTTGGAGTCCTCAGGAAGCACTAGGAGCATCCATTAACGGAGGTACCAAGTCGGGGTGCCAGGCGATCCGTTACATTGGTGGCAAGCGGTGGGATGGCGTCCTAGTGTGAGGTAAAGCAGCTCAGAGACACTGGTTGGATTTACAAATTGAGGGCAACGCTAGCAGTCGTGCAGCGCCCCTGGGAGCAGACAAGTATGGAAGGTTCTGGCTCTGGAGATGATTGGCTGGCCGAGGTGAGGCAGCGAGTGGCCGAGTATGGGGATGATATACCCATGGAGACACGCCGGGTGATCTGGAACCAGGTCATGGCCGAGCGAAACACAAGGCTGGACCGAGAATTCCGGTTGGCAAAAGAGAGGAAGTATGCTCAGCAGCAGGAGCGTTACAGCAGCCGAGTAGAGGCTGCATCCGAGGAGGTTAGCCGTCTTTCCCTGAGGCGGCAGGAGGAACCCGAAGTGGGGGTCCTCATAGACTGGTCCTGTGAGGAACCACAACAGGCAGGTAGAGATGGGACCAAGGTCTCTCCACCGGGCCCACCGGGATGCTGGGCAGCCGGCCCAGATCCCCAGCAGCAGCCAGAGTTGCCAGGTGGGGAAGCAGGTGGCCCTTACTCACAAATGTTGAGGGGCCTCACGGATTGGTCCTGGGAAGACCCACAGATGGCAGGTGGAGATGGGACTGCGGTCTCTCTACCGGCCCTACAGGGATGCTGGGCAGTCGGCCCAGATCCCCAGCGGCAGTGTGCGTTACAGGGAGCTGAAGGTGTCGTTCTTGCTCTCCAGCGGCAGTCTACGGTGCAGGGAGAGGAGCCTGTTATCCCCTCTCCCCAGTGGCTGAAGGTGTGTAAGGGAGAGGAGTTTGTTATTCCCTCTCCCCAGCGGCAGCTTAGCACACCAAGGGGAGACAGTAAGCCCCACACCAGCGCAGATGGGACCGTGGTCTCTGCGCCCAAGTTACAGGGAGCTGAAGGAGCCGTCCTCCCTCCCCAGCGGCAGTGTGATTTGTTGGGAATTGGGAGCCCGGTCTCCATTCCCCAGCGGCAGAGTATCCAGCAGGGAATAGAGAGCCCAGCCCCCTTTCCCCCACAGCAGGACTCTGTGCTGGGAGGAGAGACAGTCGGTCTCCCTCCGCAGAGACGGGAAGTATGCATGGGAGAGGAGATTGTTACCACCTCTCCCCAGCGGCGGATCATTAATGTACAGGGAATAGAGAGCCCAGTCTCCATTCCCCAGCGGCAGAGTGTTCTAATGGGAGAGGAGCTGGTTACCACCTCTCCCCAGCAGCAGCTTAATGTACCAGGGGGAGACTGTAAGCCCCACACCTGTGCAGATGGGACCGTGGTCTCTGCACTTCCAGCACAGGGGGTAGGGACGGTCGGTCCTGCCCCCCCACAACAGGGCTGTTTAGCCGAAGGGGAGACAGTCTGTCTCCAGCAGCAGAGCTGTGTAACTAAAGGGGAGACAGTCGGTCTCCAGGAGCAGAGTTGTGTAACTCAAGGGGAGACAGTCGGTCTCCAGCAGCAGAGCGGTGTAACTCAAGGGGAGACAGTCGGTCTCCAGCAGCAGAGCGGTGTATTTAAAGGGGAGACAGTCTGTCTCCAGCAGCAGAGCTGTGTAACTAAAGGGGAGACAGTCGGTCTCCAGCAGCAGAGCTGTGTAACTCAAGGGGAGACAGTCGGTCTCCAGCAGCAGAGCGGTGTAACTCAAGGGGAGACAGTCGGTCTCCAGCAGCAGAGCGGTGTATTTAAAGGGGAGACAGTCGGTCTCCAGCAACCAGGCTCCAACCAGACTACTCCCGTGGTAGTGCTGGCAACAGGACAGAGTACCGCTGGTCTCTGCCCCCTCAGCAACCTACCAAGGCAGCCTACCAGTCCCCCACACAGCCGTGGTGAGGCACCTGAACCTGGACAAGATTCTCCCTCACCCAGGTGTAGTAACTGTTATTGTGGGTGGGCTGCTCTGCTGTTTCTGTCTTGTGGGTGGGCTGCTGGACTAACAAGGGCACTGACCGGCAGGAGGTCAAGTACCCTGTTAGTCTGGGGGGTAAAGGGGAGAAGTGTGGCGAAACCGACCTCGCCACGTGTCCTTGGAGGGGGCTGATTGCCCGCCTCTTGCCTTTGGACTATGGACCAGACTTTATGGGAATGTGATACCCCAGATAGCCATACCATGGAGCCTATTCATATAATGAAAGACTATGGGAAAGACTTTAGCTCCATGGCAATTGTACTGTGTGAGTAGGATCTGCGCGCTATTCGGTAGTTTTGTGCGTGCAGATCCCAGCTATCTGGGGATAGGTGAAATGTCTGTGTGTTATGTGTAAATGTGACTTTATGTATTTTAAAGTGTTTTATGTCGTTTTGCAACCATGTGGTTAATGGAGTCTGCCTTTAGTCCTGGGTAATTGGATTACTTCTCCAATTAACTCCAGGGCAGAAGGGAGGAAACCAGGGTGCATTGTGGGGATGTTTTTCTGCCAGCCAGAAAGGAACAAAAGATACTTTTAGTAACTTTTGAACCCCTGGTCGGATTCATGCCATTTTTTAATATGTTGTTCCCCTGAATGGATTGATTGTGGATATGTATTTTTATGTGAATGTGATGTATGGTTTTAAAGTTATGAAAGTTGTGTAAAAGTATATTTTACACTGTATGCATAATGGGATTATGTGTCACACTAAGGGGAGGGGATGTGTGGGAGGTAACATCTATGTCATTGGTTCTTTTATGCCTCCCCCTGGGTGTGGCCTGTATGTGTGAGTTGGAAATAAAAGCCAGGCTGGATGAGCCAGTCCAGAGTTCCTGTTTTACCCTCAAAGTGATGTGTCGTCTCATTATTGGGGGAAGGATTTATTGTATGCTGTTCCAGTTGACTGCTAGGAGTACAAACCTATTCGTATGGTTCCTATTCAATGGTCTACAGCATTCATACGCTTGGGAGAATTTAAAGGTTTCTCGGATTCGGTGATTATGGTGTCTGCCAGAGTGCTTGGAGTCCTCAGGAAGCACTAGGAGCATCCATTAACGGAGGTACCAAGTCGGGGTGCCAGGCGATCCGTTACACCCGACACTTAACAATTAATCCAATTAATGATGTTTATTTGCTGATATTCTAATAATCAATGATGACGCAAAATGCCTCTTAAAAGGGCCTGCGCGCCCGCTTTTTAATCACTTGCCAATAAATTTTCTCGAAGTTATTTTAACCTGAACTCCGTGTGTCAGACTTAATTACTTCAGCGTATATACGCAATTCAATTTTACTAATTTGGACAGGAACAGATAGACATTTAAACATTTTGGTTTACTGCTAAAAAGTACCATAACAACTTGGCGCCCAACGTGGGGCATCGGGCTATGTCCGGCCGGTGAGCCGTCCTAAGGAAGACAAGGGTGGACGGAGGAATCCAGGGGGAAGGAAAGGAGATTGATCACCTCCAGGTACACGGTAGAGACTTCTGCAGAGCCACCGGTATGTTCCGGCCCCTTTGATTGACCCGTCCACGTGTCTGTGACTGCTTCCCGGGAGGACATCAAAGACAGGTAATATCTTGCCCGGTGCCTCGTTACCCACTTGTTTACCTGCATTTTAGTCTATCTGTTGCCTGGGTGTGTTTGAATTGTTTGCCTGTTTCCCCATTTTGAGATAAAGGGGGGGTGGACCTGCGGGGGATTTGCCTGGGGTTCTCTGTCTTGCTTGTTTTCCCCTTTTTGGGATAAAGGGGGGTGGACCTGAGGGGATTTGCCTGGGTCTTCAGTTTGTTAGTCTATCTGTTTGTATTTTACCCCTTTTGGGATAAAGGGGGGTGGACCTGAGGGGATTTGCAAGGGTCTTCTGTTGCCTGTTTTACAGCCTAGCTAGCTTTTTGGTAACCCACAGCTTCGGCTGAGGGGAGTCCGGTTTTGGTAACCCACAGCTTCGGCTGGGGGGAGTCCGGTTTTGGTAACCCACAGCTTCGGCTGGGGGGAGTCCGGTTTTGGTAACCCACAGCTTCGGCTGGGGGGAGTCCGGTTTTGGTAACCCACAGCTTCGGCTGGGGGGAGTCCGGTTTTGGTAACCCACAGCTTCGGCTGGGGGGAGTCCGGTTTTCTTTGGTAACCACAACCCTGAGCGCTGGGGCTGGTGGAATTCCAGTTTTCTGTTTATTTGTGAGGGGGGCTTAGTCTTGTGGCAGGGGACTCTGTTTCCTGGGGGAATTCAAGTGGGCATTGCTTGTTTTCCGCATCACGTGGTAGTGAGACTTATAAGTGGGTTTTATAGGGGCACTACGGGAGTGAGGATAGAGGTGGCCACATTCTTGTGGGCTACTGTGCAGAGGGAGGCTGACGGAACTCGGACCGGTGTCAGTTGTTTTCCGTGGCCGCTGGTAGTGAGACTTACGAAAGTTGTTCTCCGAGCGGAGACACTACGGGGTTGAGGGAGGTGACTTTGGAGTAAGCACACGAGTAAAGGAAAGGAATTACTGTTGATTTCATTTGAACTGTGATGCATGCACTGTATTTCAACTGTATTGTTGTCTTGTTTGTTTAATGAGGAGTCTCATGAACTCCTGTGTCTGTCTCTAAGGATTTTCCTTGCCTTTCATCTTTTCTACACTTCCTATATTGTTATACTATCCACTCCCATTTCTCTTAAAAGAGAAGTGATTGGTCACACACTTCTCACCTCGCTCCAATCCGTGTCTACCACCCCGGGTAGGCGGATTCAGTGACTGGTCTACGTTTTGGGAAGACGCACCTGAGAAAGTCCCACGGTCCTCGGGTGGCAGTCGAGCATTGTAGACGTTCCTGTTCAATTTTCCTTCTCTCTCTCTATATCTAGGACGCTGGTATAGGGGTAAAGGGACTATGGGACAGGATTTAGATAAGCCCAGTAAGGGCTGGTTAGCATGTGATTTAGTAGAGAACAGAGAGGGTGAGGAGATGGTTAAAGGTGTTGAAAGGATTGCAAAAGTATGTAAAATTGCTGTACCGACATGTGGAAGATTACAACCAGAAAGTTGGCGCAAGTTATTGACAGAAATGAAAGGCAAGCTTACAGATAATGATTTATTAAAGACTGCTGAAGCATGGTACAGAGTAGCGAAGGCTATTCAGTTAGAAGGTTGGGTTGAGGAAGAGATAAATCACAAAGGTGTGAAATTGTTTGTGTATCATAAGAATTGTGTTGCTGGGGTTTACCCTCAGCCAGCGCCCCAAAATGGCGCCCAGGGGATGTCTATCCCCAAGGTTCAGTCAGCAGTAGGTGATAGCCAGCTGACTATGTTCCCCACTCCCAATCCTCCCGAATCCCATCCCATCACCTCCCCTGTCTGCCCGGTCCTGAATTCTGATGGATCTTTCTTTACCCCTTCCCCATCATCCTCATCCATCCCCACGCTACCTTCCATGCCTAATCCTAACATTTCATCTGCCATCTCCTCCCTGCAATCCCTCTCCGTAGCTAATCCCCTCCCATCAGCATCCGCCCAACTAACTACCCCTCCCTCCCTTGCTCCGACTCCTCCTTCTGCACCCATCCCTACCAATCCCGTCCTGTCTCCTCCCATAACCGGCTCCACCCCAGTCCAATACCCTACCTCCTTAAATGTAACTACCCACCCTACTCTTCTGCCCTCCCCTGCCTGGCCCTACCCCTTCCCATATCCCATGGCCCTGCCCTACCCCGGTTACCCTCCCTTTCCCCAAGCCACTCCCCAGGTTCCGGTCATGCCCAGTCCGGCTCAGTCTGCCCCGGATGTACCCATATCAAACATGGCCGCCACTTCCTCCATTAATCCTAATGCAACTCCTTTTCCCGCCTCCAATATGGCGGCCCCCAGTTCAGCCCTAATGCCGGTAATCCCCGGTGACTACCTGTCCCCAGGTTATGACTCGCTAGCCACCCCTGCATCTGGGGCTCCTTCCCATCCTCCGATCCTTTCACCTCACGCGGGCCCTGCACCACGTAAGAGAGCCAACATCATAGAATTCGATGACGAAGAGGAGGACAGGGTATCCCATGTCTCATCGGAGGTCGCTGCGGGAGCCCCAACTCATCGTTCTATCGATGATCCCTTCGGCCACAAGGGTCGGGGAGAACGGGCCCCTCCTAAGTATGTTGCTTTTAACCCCACTCAAGCTAGTGCTTTAATGAAATCACTCCCTGACCCAGAAAAGCAACCTATGCCCTTTTACCGAGGGGTAGTTCAAATTCAAAAGACTTATTCCGCCGCATGGCGTGATTTACTGAGTATTTGTGCCATTAAAGCAGGGGATGCATACTGGCCAAGCATGGCCCGACACCTCAGTACAGATCTACTCAGCAGTGACGTTGATTACCCCTCCGGAGTAACTTTTTGCAACCAATTAAGAGAATGGGCTAAGGATAAACTTGCAGATCAGGCTGCTGGCCTTACTGATGTTATACAAGATAAAGGAGAATCAGTGGAAAGGTTTCATGCAAGACTGTACCAAATGTTCACAGATTTGGGGTTTGATCTTACTGACAAGATTCATTCACAAATGCTGTCCGGTGCTTTTGTCCAAGGTGTTAAAGACTCAATACGCAAGGGAATTATTGCTGCCCGCCCTGAATATAAGGTTGTTCCCCTGGATACTTTACTCCTAGTTGCTAGGGGCCTAGAGTCTGCCCAGACCCCCAGAAGGCCAAGCTCTGCTCCTCTTATGGTGGCACGCACTACCCCTATTCCCAAGGGTACCAGACCAGAGGATGGTGTTTGTTTTAATTGCAAGGCCAAAGGGCATTTTAAAAGTGATTGCCCGGAACCCAAGAGAGAGCCAAGAAAGCCATCCAGGCCTGCCCCGGCCCCCAAGGCCGAGAAGGAGGTTCCGATAATTGAGGAACCAGATGATTAGGAAATTGGCAAGCCTGTGTCATTAACCCCTGTTATGGCAGTGTCTACAGGGGATAAGGGGGGGCCACTTGCTACAGTGACTTTACCCATTGAGGGCCAACCAACCACATTTCTTGTTGACACAGGTGCAGCCCGTAGTGTTCTGAGAGAACAAGACCTGCCAGACCCATCTTTCCTGTCCAATATTGATGTCTCTTGTGTTGGAGTGGATGGCCAGCCAAGACACAGCCCTTTAACAACTCCACTACGAGTTGGCTCTAGCCTGCTTGCTTGTTTTGTGGTATCCTCCACTTGCCCAATTAACCTGTTAGGTGCTGATGTTCTCTCACGCCTGCAAGCATCCATCACCTTCACCCCAGATGGGCAGATAGAAATGTCTACACCTCTATCTGAATCAGACACCTCAGCCTTGTGCTCCTTGCCTCTGATGCTGCATTTGGAAAAGCCCCGTGAGAAAGCAGCAGAATTAAGGTCCAATTTCCCAGAGGTATTAAAAACACAGGTGCCCGCCAGGTTATGGTCCTCAGGCCCAGAGGACATAGGTCACCTAAATGTTCCCCCTGTGGTGGTAAAGCTTATTCCAGGAGCTAAGTTACCAAGAAAGCCACAATATCCATTAAAACCAGCACAGGCTGCTGCCATTTCTATCCACATCAAGGCACTCCTGGAGAAGGGTGCCCTGGTGAAATGTAAATCTGAATGCAACACCCCATTATTCCCTGTGAAAAAGAAAACTCCAAAAGGTGAGCCTGAGAAGTACAGGATGGTTCAGGATCTCCGTGCTGTCAATGAAGCTACCGTCCTGGACACCCCTCTTGTACCAAATCCCCATACTCTGCTCTCTGGAGTCCCACCATCTGCAAAATTTTTCACAGTCATTGACCTGGCCAATGCCTTTTTCAGTGTCCCACTGGACCCTTCCTGTCAATACCTGTTTGCTTTCACTCATGAGATGCAACAGTATACCTGGACTGTCATGCCCCAAGGGGCACAAAATTCTCCAAGTCAATTTGCAAAGGCCATGGGTACCATCCTTGACCCATGGCAAATTGAGCACCCAGAAGTTGTTTTGCTCCAGTATGTGGATGATTTACTGCTCTGTGGAGATGATATACCCACTACTGAAAAGTGTTCAATTAGCCTTCTTTCCTATTTGGCAGAACAAGGATGCAAAGCTTCACTCATCAAGCTGCAATTCTGCCAACCTTCAGTGATTTTCCTTGGACATTGTCTATCTCAAGGCACCAGACATCTTACTCGGGACCGGGTAAGAGCCGTACTGGACATTCCACCTCCAAGGACTTCAAAGTCTCTTCATGCCTTCCTAGGCCTCATTTCCTACTGCAGAGCATGGATCCCAGAAGCCTCTCTGCTTATGCAACCTCTCTATGATGCTCTTAAGTCTGACCCATTCTGTTTGACCAATGAAGCTCTGGACAATTTCAATGCTCTCAAACGTGCCATTGCTTCTGCTCCTGCCCTGGGCCTACCTGATTACACCAAACCTTTCAAATTATTTGTCTCCGAAAGACAAGGCCATGCAACAGGAGTTCTCACCCAAACTAATGACTTAAGAGGCCGCCAGAGGCCTATTGGATATTTCTCATGTCAACTGGACATTGTGGCCAGAGGGACTCCTTCCTGTCTCAGGGCTGTTTTTGCTGCAAGAGAGCTCATAGAAAGAACCTCAGACCTGGTCCTTGGCCACCCTCTGGTTGTTTTGGCCCCTCATGACATTTCTGCCATCATCAACCAAGTCCAGCTCAAGCACGTGTCTCCAGCCAGACACCTACGCCTACAGTGCCATCTTCTTCTGCCTGACAACATTTCCATCCAAAGATGTCAAGTTCTTAACCCGTCCACTCTTCTTCCACTCCCTGAGGGGGGTATTTATTATGGATTTATCACGGATGAAACCTACATTTACCTGCTCTGTGGATGTATCAAGAAAGTCATGCATCCACATTTGACATTTTATGAAGATGAGACACCTCTTTGTGAAGGCCCGGATTACGCCTTCTGTACCATGTGGTACAAGCCAAACATTACTCCTGAACCTTGCTATGAAGATGAGCTTTACCACTGGACTGATGTAAAGCTCACTGCTCAAGATTTCTATTGTGACTCTGAAGGCAATAGCATGGTCTTGGTCCAACTACCTCAACAACTCAACTACCTCTACCGCCATTGGGATACTGCTATCCCACATATTTTTGTTACCAAATTGAAGACAAGGTCATGGAATGATCTTGGGCCCATGGCGAAGCTATGGGCCACCATGGATGAAGAACAGCTACAGGAAAATGGTATTGTCAAATACCCAACAACTGACCTTCTGGAAGCATGGCCACGCCACTTCCTAGAAAAAGAATTTCAAGATCTGGTCATAGTGAATGATTATGACCCTGAAACACCTCATGACTGTTTTGAACAGATGAAAATGGAGACAGTGCACCTACCAACTGTGCATGAGAATCCATTACCAGATCCAGATTTCACCCTGTTTGTGGACGGTTCAAGATATGCTGATGAAGAAGGAAGATATCATACAGGATATGCCGTAACCACAACAGATGAAGTTATCAAATCATCATCCTTACCGCCAGCAATGTCTGCGCAAGAAGCTGAATTACAGGCTCTGACTTCAGCATGCAAAATTTCCGAAGGAAAACGTGCCAACATCTATACAGATTCAAGATATGCTCTGGGCGTGGCACATGACTTCGGCCTAATTTGGAAGACAAGAGGATTTCTTACCACCGCCGGTACACCAGTCAAGCATAGTACTGCAATCAAGGAGCTAATGGATGCCCTCCTACTCCCTAAAGAAGTGGCCGTTTTGAAGGTAAAAGCCCATGGGAAATTGGATACAGATGAAGCAAAGGGCAACCATTTGGCTGATCAGGCTGCTAAGCTAGCAGCCAGGGATCTGCAGGAAGTGGATGAAGAAGTGTCCGGACAAGAAGAAGAAGAAGTCCCTATTTTTGCTCTGCAAACTCTTCCTACTGATTTGCGAATTTTGCGAGAACAGCAAGCTGCAGTCACTCCTGAAGAAATCCAGAAATGGAAAAAGAAAGGAGCTGTCCAAAAGGACGGAATATATTACAACAACTTCAAATTTTGTCTTCCCAGAAATTTATATCCAGCAGTTGTCCAATGGGCACATGGGCCTGCACACCTGTCAAAAGAATTGATGGCCGCCCTCATACAGAAGTATTATGAAGCACCTGGAATTACAACATTGATCAATAGCTTCTGCAAGGCCTGTGTCATTTGTGCAAAATGCAATCCAGGAAAACCAATCAAGGTGCCTGCAAAACACCTGGCAAAGCCCATGTACCCCTTCCAGCGAATTCAAATTGACCACATCCAAATGCCCAAGAGTGGGCCCCATGAATATGCACTAGTCATAGTGGACATGTTCTCAGGATGGCCAGAGGCCTACCCAGTGGCCAATATCACTGCAAAAACAACCGCAAGACGCCTACTTACAGAGATAGTATGTAGGTTCGGACTCCCAGAAGTCATTGAAAGTGATCAAGGCCCAGCTTTCACAGCAACAGTGACTAAAGAAATTTGGACTGCTCTAGGGGTGACTCTAGCCTTCCACACCCCTTACCACCCACAAAGTAGTGGTAAAGTAGAGCGCATGAATGGCACTCTAAAAGCCAGAATGTTAAAAATGTCACAAGAAACAAAAATGCCCTGGCCAGAAAGCCTGTCAATAGCTTTATTTAGTGTTAGGCACACACCTAGAGGGAAGCATTCACTGTCCCCATATGAGATTTTATTTGGGACCTCACCCAGACTAGGTTGTTATTATCCGCAGCAGTTACAGCTCCAATCAGATGTTTTAGTAGACTATGTAACTGAACTTGCAAGTGCCTTAAACAAAATACATGCCCAAGTTTTCTCTTCAATTCCAGATCCCGATTTGGATACAGGTACCCATAACCTGCTTCCCGGAGATTGGGTTCTGGTCAAGAAGTTTGTGCGGAAAAATACCCTGGAACCAAGATTTGACGGTCCATTCCAAGTTCTCCTGATTACCGCAACCTCCGTCAAACTGGCCGGTAGGCCAAATAGGATCCACGCTTCCCACTGCAAGAAGTCCCCTGCCCCAGAGGAAGCCGATACCGCACAAGCATGTACCTCTGGTACACCTTCTCCTTAATTAGCCTCATAAAGGCCCAGCAAGTAGCCATCACCAAAGATATTAGTGGGTATACCTTCTGGTACAATTCATCATGCACCCATGTGGCTACTTATACCTTTGATTACTGTGATATTGTAGAATGCCCATTTCCCACATCACAAATCCAGAGTATCTATAGAGATATCCCTCATTCAAAAGCCCCATATGTTTGTGTAGTTGACAAGCAATGGGGGCACAATTGTAACCATTGGGGGGCGGCGGGATGGAATGCCGGGCCTGCCTGGGGTTACAAACCAAAAAGTGCCTTATCTAAAGTAGATGATCATGGTAGATCCCTTCTCCAGAGAATGACTTTGAGAAAGCCTGGGGGGGGGTACACCAATGAAATTAATCCTTAACATTGAGCATCCAAGCCCAACAGATGCAGACCAGTATGTGATGGGAATGTATTGGAAAAAGGGTTCCTACCGTAAATTAGGGCATTTCTACCTCAAAGATATGTGTAACTCCTCTGAGTGGCAAGGGGCCACCCATATGGTCCCTAACCCATTAAAACCTCATATCCAGACCTTTCAAGACATGATGGCCATTGCTAACCCCACCTTTGAAGATACCATGGCCGCTGAAACAGGTTTTAATGATGTAAATTTATGGTTAGAATGGATGAAATATAATGCTAATAAGCATAACAAGACCGCATGCTATGTGTGTGGCGGTGCCCGGCCTCACCTGGGTACTGTGCCTTTAATCCTGCCAGTAGATATAGAAGAATGTGTTTTAAGCCTTTTTGCCTATCACTATGATTTTAACAGGTCCATATGTATAGCATGGACAAAGGAGTATCCTCTCCTAACCAAGGATGTCAAACCCCCAGATGGTATTACCGTGTATAAAGGTAATTACACTTGTTATGCTAATTATGATGGAATTGGTAAATTCTTGGGTAACTTCTCTAAAGGGTATTGTGCTACCTATGATGTGGAATTATTAAAAATTATTATTGTACTTGTATTGAATTATTGTACTAACTCCATTTTAACCTTATATTGTGACAATCCTCCATTTTGTCCTCCTAACCTGACTTCTTCAAATCCTCCATTTTGTCCTCATGACTTAACTTGTTCATTTTAAAACTACATTACGTGACTGAACTTCTCAACCCAATTAATATAGTAGACAAAGACTGTGTTTTCCTACAAGGACAAATGCCAGGAGGTGCTGGGTACTCCTTAAGACTTGCTGGCTACTCCTTAGAACTTGTAAGATAGTATAGTTTGAAGGCCACAGAACACAGTAGTAATGAAATGTTCTATTCATAAGAGACCTTGCACCTGGACATGAAGTCTGATATTATTGACCGTGTAAAATGACGCTTAGGACCCCCTTATCCCCCCCGTGTCCAGAATAATCCCACCTCTGATGGGTGGGCACGGGACTAACCTCTTAATTTTACGAACCAATAGGTAAGACACTAACCCCGTCACTTAACAATTAATCCAATTGATGATGTTTATTTGCTGATATTCTAATAATCAATGATGACGCAAAATGCCTCTTAAAAGGGCCTGCGCGCCCGCTTTTTCTTCACTTGCCAATAAACTTTCTCGAAGTTATTTTAACCTGAACCTTGCGTGTCAGACTTAATTACTTCAGCGTATATACGCAATTTAATTTTACTGATTTGGACAGGAACAGATAGACATTTGAACATTTTGGTTTACTTTCAAAAAGTACCATAACACCTACAGAAATGTCTCTATGAACTTGTTGCAGTTTCACACCAGGTCATTAGGGGATATTTACTGGTTGTGTGGGGATTTACAGCTAAGATCCAGAATGGACAAAGAGTGGTGGGGGGAGTGTACTCTGGCTAAAGCCATTATGCCTATACATATCATCTCTGACACACACCTCGTCACCCATGAGTCCAGGCACACTAAGGTTAAGCGTGATGCCCAAGTGAAAGGAAGTTTTGATCCTCATGTTTATATTGATGCCATTGGAGTGCCTAGGGGGGTGCCCAATGAGTTTAAAGCAAGAGATGAAGTTGCTGCAGGATTTGAATCACTTTTTGCCATAGTTACCACAAACAAGAATTTAAATTGGATAAATTACATTTATTATAATCAACAGCGTTTTGTTAATTATACCAGAGACGCCCTCCAGGGGTTGGCCGAACAGTTGCAGGCCACATCCCAAATGGCTTTCCAGAATAGAATGGCCCTAGATATGATCTTAGCCGAAAAAGGAGGGGTTTGTAAAATTTTGCCCGACACCATGACATGTTGTACCTATATCCCAGAAAACACAGGCCCTAATGGTAAAGTTACATTAGCCATAGAGAAATTAAATGACCTGTCTGAAGAGTTAAAAAGGAATTCTGGGATAAAAGATCCCTGGGAAAGATGGTTTGGTTGGATGACAGGATGGCGAAAGGCTTTAATGCATATTGGTATGGCTATACTAATTTTTCTTTTTATCTTTGCTCTTCTCTTTTGTTGTATCCTCCCATGTCTGAGAAAATCCCTCATGAAGACTGTTGACCAAGCGGCACCCACTTTCACCCATCTCGAAGTTGATGACCAAGATTTCCAAGACATCAACTCACCCTGTCTGCCGCTGCAAACAATCTCTTTTGTTGATAAAGTGCAGGAATTCTAGGAAGGGACTAGCTTAGGGACAGCATCTGTCAGTGAATGGTAAAGGCCCCGTGTGGAGAAGTGGTGGGTTAGCTGCCATGGGACACCCATGGGTGTGAAGTGTTCGAGAGCCATACTGACGGATGAGTTAGCCTATCAGGGTCAGATCTAGGGACAGTCTTGCACTTTGCATTAACACCTAGCTAGCGGCCACGGGGTTTCTGTGCCTTTGGGTTAACACGTCTTCCTGGTACTAACTTAATAAAGTTTTTATCTCTTAGAATCTAACATTTCATAGGGGGGACTGATGTGGGATTATTAAAAATCTTTATTGTACTTGCATTGAATTATTGCACTAACTCCATTTTAACTTCATACTGTGACAATCCTCCATTTTGTCCTCCTAACCTGACTTCTTCAATCCTCCATTTTGTCCTCATAACCTAACTTGTTCATTTTAAAACCACCTTACATGACAGAATTTCCCAGCACATCTAATACAATAGACAAAGACTGTATTTTCTATAAAGACATGATTAACACAGGAATTGCTGACTTTTCCTTAACTTGCAACATAGTATAATTTGAAGGCCATGAGAACACAGTAGTAATGAAATGTTCTATTCATAAGAGACCTTGCACCTGGCCACGAGGCCTGAGATCACTGACCGTGTAAAATGACGCTCAAGACCCCCTTGTCCCCACCCGTGTCCAGAACAATCCCACCTCTCCTCTTGGTGGGTGGGCACGGGACTAACCACTTAATTTTTGAGCCAATTAGTAATATTGATAGGAGGACACTAATCCCGACACTTAACAATTAATCCAATTAATGATGTTTATTTGCTGATATTCTAATAATCAATGATGACGCAAAATGCCTCTTAAAAGGGCCTGCGCGCCCGCTTTTTAATCACTTGCCAATAAATTTTCTCGAAGTTATTTTAACCTGAACTCCGTGTGTCAGACTTAATTACTTCAGCGTATATACGCAATTCAATTTTACTAATTTGGACAGGAACAGATAGACATTTAAACATTTTGGTTTACTGCTAAAAAGTACCATAACACTGACACACACATAGAAACACTGACACACAGACATATACACTGACAGACATACTGACACACACAGAGACACATACACTGACAGACAAACTAACACAGTCACAGACATATACACTGACAGTCATACTGACACACACACATACACTGACAGACATACTGACACACACTGAAACACACACAGACACTGACAGGCATACTGACACACATACAGACATATACACTGACAGACATACTGACACACACAGACACATACACTGACAGACAAACTAACACACTCACAGACAAAAATACTGACAGACATACTGACACACATACATACTGACACATACAATGACACACACACTGAAACACACACAGACACTGACAGGCATACTGACACAAATACAGACATATACACTGACACACAGACTTATACACTGACAGACATACTGACATACAGACAGAGATACTGATACACACACGCTGACAGACATACTGACACACACACGGACACCCATGCAAAATTTAATTTTTTTTTAAACCCACCCTCTAGTTTCCTACCTGGTCCAGTGTGGTGCCTGAGTTTGTTGGGAGTGAGGGTCTGGCTCTCCAGCCCCCCTCCGCCCTCCCGTGCGGCTCTGTTATCTCTCTGCAAGGAAGTTACTTGCGGCTGTCACTTCCTCCCAGCACTGCCAAAAAGCAAGGGGGCCCAGTTGCACTGTTAAAGGGCCCACAGCGCCGACGTCACTCCATCCCTATACTTCCTCGCCAGCACTAGCAGTACCGGCTAGTTATTTACGATAGCAACCACCGCTCATGCACTGTGGTTGCTATTGGTGGAGAGCAGAGGGACTTCCTGCAGGAGGTCTCTTCTGCTCTCCCGGTCTCTCAATTCCTCAGCATTGAGTGTCTGCCAAGGAAATGATCGACAGATGGGAGAAAATTTTATTTTTAAATAGGATTTTCTTTGGTTAAACTGTTTTTTTCTTCCTATCTATATATTTGCTAGCACAATGCATAGATGGAATTTGAAGCTCCTTAGAAAGAGCTAAAGTAGTTTAACCAATGACAGGTTCCTCCCCACAGTGAAAGTGCACTTTATTTATTTATTTAAAGAAATGAATGCAGTTAGAGACGTATCTATTAAAATCAGTTATCTGACATTATCTGCAAAGCACAGACCACCAGTGACTATCCCAGCAGGGCCAACTGTGAAATATATATATACTACAAAGTTGATTCCTCTATCATAAAAGTTTTTCATGAACAGACTTGATTCAGGTATTTTGGCACAATATTTGCAACAGGAATCCTGCCTCCAGCAACTATATAGTTTAGAACAGAGGAACAAACAACACCTCTGCATGCAATCTCCATCACAAATTTCTAAGACTCGCCACAGAACACCAAACCTTCCAATTATATCTCACAGAATGCTGGGCTTAATTCACTACTCTCAAAGCAATGGAATCGCCTGGCTTCTAAACTCAAAACAAAATAAATTCACCCCAAAACACCTTATATCATTGGACTGACAAGTGAAAGAATGACAAATCTAGCTAAAATGGACAATGGTTTTGCCACTTTCTAAAAAAAAAAAAACATACACTCTCACCGGAGGTGGCATCACTTCAGTCAGTGAAATCATAGCCTTCCTTTAGGAAGTATTTTTCCCTTAAGTCTCTGACTATCAAGCTACACAGTAATTTTCTTCTATTACTGTTGTAGAAACCTTGAATATTATAAGTGCTCTTCCTAAGCATGGGGCACCTGGCCCAGGCAGGTTCTCCAACTTTGATAATAGTATGCTCACTTCAGAAATAGCCCCACGAAAAAAAACCATCCTCTTTAATAAAAAAAACAAAAAACAAAGATAATTTCCAAAGAAAATGTTAGAGCCCAATATTAATACTCTAAACACTATTAATGCCAGAGATATGTATCTGCTCAATGCAGATAGTGAACTCTGTTGTAAAATTGTGACAAGCGCCTGGTGAACTCCAGAAAAGAATTCAAAATGGTAGCAAACAATTTGACTACTTACACTGGGGAGGTGCAAGGGATTTCTGGCACTATAACCAATACAGGGCGCTGTAGTAGTTATGGTCAGAGTTGTCCGCAAAAAAAACAGGGCAAAACCATTATATATGTATATAGCCATAATATTTCATAGGTACTATTTGAACTCATTAAAGCACTTGAAGCACCATAACACTGGTAGAAATTACTCTACTACTTTATTTTATTTTTTTAGAATGGTTTAGCTTTGTCTCCATCTAGTGGCAATACCAAAGATTGTATTCACTTACCCTTTTACCCTTTTTGTCAATATACTATATTAAAAGTTAAGTTTTAAATTATTCTCTAACCATACTGCTGGGTCAAGAGCTAGTCCCTCTCTTCTTATTACTTTATTATGCAGGTTCATGCCCTGCTCTTTCAGCCCTACTGAACTTATATATCATTCTCCCACCCTCCTCTTGATTATATTTACAAATAATTTTATTTTAAAAATATATATAGTCGGGGGGCGGGGCCGGACCGCCGAGCTGGACGGTCGCAAACAGGAGAAGCTCCTGCAACAAACCAATAATCCAACCACTACAACATGCTTTGATCACCTTAACCCCTTAAGGACCAAACTTCTGAAATAAAAGGGAATCATGACATGTCACACATGTTATGTGTCCTTAAGGGGTTAATTAGACCGACAACGATGGCACCCGGAGCAAGGGGGCCGCTGGGTCCAGGGAGAGACTGGCTTCCTAAGCTGCAGTCCCCTGGGGGAGAAACTCTAGTGGCCAACACTGGGGCCTTCACCTGCGGTGAGCGGGGCGGACGGCCTCTGCCACACTATCCTGCTCCACGGACCCCAACCTGAGGTGCAATCCCGAGCGGATCCGGCCCTGCTTCCCCCCCTATGGGCCGGGGGGGTGATCCTCACCCTGAGACCCCAACCGAGAAATCACAACTGCGGCTGGGGGGACCCGAGCGCTGTACCTAAAATGGCGGGCACCATGTGCTCAGGAGGTGGGGAGGAGACCTGCTACCTCCACGCGATCACGACTCACGACTCACAAAGCAGCTCCTGACTTACGACCCTACAATAAAGTGAGGCGGAGAAACATTCACCGGTCCCCGGGGCCATCTGAACCGAAATCAAGCTGCCCAATCAACCCACGCGAAGAGAGAACAGCGGCGGCACTGAGGAATGGAAGTGCCGCACGGCACCCACCCCCACCAGGGATCTCTGAGCGAGAGGCAAGGCGGGACACTGGAGCGGTGTAACAAGCGAGTGGAATGCCTTTGGGGCACCATGAGCGTGTCTTTTAAACCTATATGCACAATAAAATAAAGAATAAAAAAAAAAATATATATATATATATATATATATATATAGTCTGCTTACTATCTGTATAAATCAGTGATATACCAACAAAAAAAAAAAACAACACCAACATTGCTTCTGATAGAGTGGAGGCATTCAGAGCCTCTGTTAGGTGCTTAGTTCACAATACAAATCAAACAAATAGAGGCTGCGCAAAATGTTGCTATGTGCACACAAACAGACACATACATACACACACAGATACATACAGAGACACACACACATGCAGTCTGTATGTGTGTGTCTGTATGTGTGTGTGCGTCTCTATGCATGTCTGTCTGTGTGTATGTCTGTATGTATGTGTCTGTGTGTGTGTATGTATGTTTTTGTATGACACAGACACATACATACAGAGACACATACATACAGACACACACACATACATAGACATACACATACATACACACATACACATACAAAGTGTTTAAGTCACCCTCCTGTTTCCTACCTTTTGCAGGAGGGTGACTTCCCTGGGACCGCGGTATGTACACCGCTGCACACAGATACGCACACTGTGTATGTATGTGTGTGTATCTGCCAGTGTGTGTATCTGTGTGTCAGTGTGTATAGTGTATAGTGCAAAACTGTAAACATCACATCAATATGTGTACATAAACTGCATATCCACAAAAAAGTATGAAATAAATGCACATTGTATATACCAGACAAAGGTTCTTGAGCACATATACATGATTACATTGAATACTTGCAATATAATGGAGCTATTCTATATTTGCTATATTTATTCAGGGCGTATATATTTTAGATTTATTACATATAAAAAATATTTATTACAAAAATCAACTTGTTAGGCATTGGGAAAGTGTGTCTACTGTGTGTCTACTGTAAGTCTGTTTGTCTCTTCGTAACAATCAGGAGAAGATTAAAAACAAGATTCATTCGATGCAAGTGTGGGTCATGGAAACTGGTGCAGGCCCAGATAAGGCGGACTGCCACTCCTATCAAGCTTTGATAAACTTGTTCTGCCCATCCTAGCTGTGCGATTACTATAAAATGAATTTCTAGAACTTTTTGCCAAGCATGAGTTACCGTAGAAAATGTGAAGCAATCAGATTTTCAAGTATGAAGTACGTTCTGAGGCAACGTTCTAAACGTGAAGAAATCCAACGTTCCCGCGGACTGTTCCACCATTAGAACGTTTCCTCAGAACCGATTCTCTCACTCTCACCATGCATTTGTAATGAGCAATAACGGTATCGTCCGGTAGTTTCAGGAGTTCTCCGCTGTCCTTATTCCGCTCCCGGTCGTGACAGAAATGACATGCTGCTTCCATCGTGCTGGGAGACTTGGCACAGATTGACAGATTTATAATACTCGGTTCCTCAGCTGCTTCCTCGTGTTTCATGAAATTGTTCACTTTCGATTCCTGTTATGTTTTCAGATTGCTCCAGGCGGGGCTTTGCAGTGCTGTATATTCTTATGGTGAGAGTGACATTTGTTGGACCAGCCTTAAAGAGGATCTGTCATTTGTTTAGGGGCCAAAGATGCTCGGGTTAATGTTGTGGATCTGTCATTTGTTTAGGGGCCAAAGATGCTCGGGTTAATGTTGTAACAGATCCGATGTAAGGGTTATATTGAATTAATTGTTTATTTTTAGTAACACATATGTGGTCTTAGTTTTTTGTACACCAGTATGTAGAGTCGTTAGATCCACTGTATATTTCTGTATATGTATTACTGTGTGCATGTTTAACCCCTTAAAGGGACACTGTAGGCACCCAGACCACTTCTGCTCATTGGAGTGGTCTGGGTGCCAACTCCCACTACTCCTAACCCTGTAAGTGTAATTATTGCAGTTTTTTATAAACTGCAATAATTACCTTGCAGGGTTAACTCCACCTCTGGTGGCTGTCTACTAGACAGCCACTAGAGGTCTCTTCCTGGTTCATAGCACAGGAAACCTGTGCTAGAGCGTCGCTGGACGTCCTCACGCTGTGTGAGGACCTCCAGCGTCGCTCAAATCTCCATAGGAAAGCATTGAAATTCGTTTTCAATGCTTTCCTATGGGGAGACCTAATGTGCATGCGCGGAATTGCCACGCATGCGCATTAGGTCTCCTCGGCCGGTGGGCGGGATCAGTCCCGCCGGCCGACGGAGCGAGTAGGACGAGCGGCGCGGAGGAGGAGACAGCGGCGAGGGACATCGCCGTTGCCTCAGGTAAGTGACTGAAGGGGTTTTCACCCCTTCAGTAACTGGGGATTGGTAGGTGGGAGGGAGAGGGACCCTCCAGTGCCAGGAAAACAGATCGTTTTCATGGCACTGGAGTTTCCCTTTAAGGACTGAGCCAAATGTACACGTTTTGATCAAAATAAAACGTAAAGAAAACTTGGAATTTTACTATATGTCTGTTCAACCGTAATTCGCCTCTTTTATACTAAAGGGACACTCCAGGCACCCAGACCACTTCTGCCCATTGAAGTGGTCTGGGTGCCAACTCCCACCACCCTTAACCCTGCAAGTGTAATTATGGCAGTTTTCATAAACTGCATTATTTACCTTGCAGGGTTAATTTCTCTAGTGGCTGTCTATTAGACAGCCACTAGAGGGACTTCCGTGTTCTTAGAACATGAAAAGTGTTTTAAACGATGCTGGACAACCTCACGCTATGCATGAGAACCTCCAGCGTCGCCGGAATCCCCATAGGAAAGCATTGAATAACTCGATGGGGGAGGAGCGAGGGCAGGTTTTAAACCCTCCAGCAACATGGGATGGGGGGTAGGAGGGAGGGGGGCACTGCAGGGTCCTGCAGTGCCAGGAAACCAGATATGTATGAGGACAACAGCGAAGAAAGAGGAGTAGCTCTAGGTCACATGGGATCGAGTTAGATGCATGATGTAATGACTGGTTGTTTGTGGCTTACACTGCTAACTCTTTGATGCCTGTTTTTTTCCTCAGTGAAGTGTCTATATTTATTTAATGCTAAGGGAAAAAGAAAAAGATAAGAATAATAAAATGTCCATGTCTTCTAATAAAATTACTGCACTCGCAAAGTGAGTAACTAAGATTTACTGAATATTTACACTGATAATATTTACACCAACAAATATTTATAAATAAAAAGGATACACCTTTTTATTTATAAATATTTGTTGGTGTAAATAATTTCTTTCTCAGTAGTGTAACTACTGGGAGGAGCCAGGATAAAGCCTATTACATGGTGAAATGCATTAGTGTATTATTAGATGCTGTTTTTAGTACTTTTTACTATATTTTTATTGTTTTATATAAAAAAAGTCATTTTTTAAAAAAAAATCCTGGATCTTACCATACTGCTGCTTGCCTCCTAATCTTCATATCCTCTGTGGGGAAATAAACCACCTATACACCTTTTTGCGGTGTGGACTATATTGTTTTCTTCTCTTTTAGTGTGTGTGTGTGGCTGTATATGTGTATATGTCTATAGATCCCAGCATTCACATTAAACCATCAACACTACATACAAACACACCCCTCCAATTAAACACCAACACGATATGAAAACACACAAACTTGCCATCAAATGCCCACACTAAATACAAACACACTGTTGCAATAAAACACCAACATTACATACAAACAAACCACTGTATTAAACTGATCAACATTATATACAAATACACCCCTGCATTCAAACCCTAAAACTATACACAAATACACCCCTGCATTCAAATACCAAAACTACACACAAATACACCCCTTCATTCAAACACCAAAATACACACAAATACACCCCCGCATTCAAACACCAAAACTACACACAATACACCCTTGCATTCAAACACCAAAACTACACACAAATACACCTATTCATTTAAAAACAAAGTGGTCCCCCACCGCTTCTCTAAAAAAAATAATTTAAAAATAGGTTAGCTAATCTAGCAGTTCTCCGGGTAGCTGCTTGCTGTGCCTCAGCGAGATCATCACTTGATGATCTCCCAGTCGATCCAAAGATACAGGGTGCATATGGAGCAATCATTGCGATTCACCAACAATGCTCCTCAATGAGAGTCCGATGAAATTATAGAGGGATGAGCTTGGTGCCAGTGCGGCCGCATTATGCATGGGGCGGCAAGAGAGGGAGCTTTCTGGCACTCAAGCTCTGCCCCCGGTTGCAAGCCCCCCCCCCTAGTGAGTGAGAGTGATCTTTTGTGTGTGTGTGTGCCTGCTGTTGTGAGCATGTGTGTTTTAGTGAGCTTGTCTGTAGTAAGCATGTAATTGTGTGTCAGTGAGCATGTCTGCAGTGAGCATGTATGTGTGTCAATGAGTACGTCTGGAGTAAGCATGTATGTGTGTCAGTGAGCACGGCTGAAGTAAGCATGCATGTTTATGTGAGTGAGCTTGTAATGAGCATGTGTGTGTCAGTGTGCTTGTCTGTAGTAAGCATCTTTGTGTATACCAAGGAGTTTGTCTGTAGTAAGCGTGTGTGTGTGTCAGAGAGTTTGTTGTGTACCTGGTAAGCTTGTCTGTTTTTGTCAATGACCTTGTGTGTGTCAGTGAGATTGCCTGTCTGTGAGTCTGTGTGCCAGTGAACTTGTGTGCTTGTGTCAATGAGATTGTTTGTGCCTGCCTGTGAGTATGTTTGTTTATTTTTACTAATATTTATAATTAAAAAAGGAGCATACCGGGGGGCGGAGCCTGACCGCCGAGCCGCGCGGACGCAACTTACACAAGCTCCAGCCCGGCGGACAGAATTCGGGGCAAAAACGACGGCTGCTAAGCCAACTTACACCCGAGGGTGCACCACCCACGTCGGGGGTGCCCCAACGAACCCATCGGTACCACCCCGGGACCGATTGGGACCGGGATCACGGAGATCTAATCGCGGCCTACTAGGGCTGAAGCTGAGGAGAGGCGGCCGCTCTCCTCGGTGCAAAAGCCCACAAGCGAAGTATCAGCATACCTCCCCCCCCCCTGGACCGGTGGGGGACATCCCGGTCCCCACAGGACGTACTGACCTGTCGGGAAAGCTAGCAAACTGGCAGCAGAGCATAAAGGGGCAACAGGCCCACAACAACCGGCCAAAATGGCCACCCAGCCTACACCTGGAAAGAGCACTCACATTAAGACACACGTGTCCCCTCTGCAAATCTTTGACCTGCTTTGTGCAGGCCTCAAGGAGGCTCTAATCACCCGGGGGGCATCCCACCGACAAGCTGAAACAAGGGTGGCTTCGTGGATACGTCCAGCAGCGAGGCGCAGCCACTATATGCAGGTACCTCGAGCCTCCAAGATGGCCGTTCGGCAACGCAGATACCGCCGAGCCTTGAGGCAGGGCACGGGACCAAAACCCTCAGGCACAAGCTCACACCAGAACACAAGAAGCACCGGGATTATAAACCAAGCGACACACACACATCTGCTACCTGACCCCGGCGACCAGCGCAACTTGAAACACATCACCCCAGTTGCAGCAACATCACAAATGGCCACACGGCAGCACAACAAGGGGGGAACTACCGGAGCAGACCTCCGAGCCGGAGAAACCGGGCCGGGCGGCCGCAAAGACGGGACTAAACATTACAGCATACCGGACCCACAGAAGCCACCAGCCCGCAATCCGACCATAACTAAACTGGGCATCGGCTGAAACAAGCACTGGACTGAATACCTGCGGCAGGCAGACGCCGGCTGCACTGGACACTGAGAACCGTAGAACGCACACAAAATCCGGTGATCTCCCCCCCATTGACTCTCATGCACTGTGCACTCTGCCAGTACTCTTTAATTGCTATACTTTAATTGCTATACTTAGATTTGCTTACACGCTTAGCCAACCTACTGAAACCCTAGGCATTTCACCTCTTACTATGTTAATGTAGCCTTAGATTCTATGCCTAGACACTCAGTTTAGCCTGCCTACCACACATACATTAATGTGCATATGCCTCATAAGACAGATACACTAGCAAAAAATTGTGCATGTTAATAGCCTAGATCAGTCATGTGTATTAACCTCTTGTACCCACACCGCTGGTTATTGCGACCTACATTTACCAATAACATGATCTAATCAATACTAATCTCACGTTTAAAAACAAAAAATGTGTGCTGATAATCCTAATGTTCCAATTGTTTTGCCTGAAACTGTGCTTGAGGAATGCTATTGGGGCACCAAGAGCTTATTTGTTATGTTACCCAAAGCACAACAAAAAAAAAGAATTAAAAAAAAAAAAAGGAGCATACCAATAATAAAAGTATATATTTATATATCCTTCAGTGAGAATGTTAAATATCCCTTTATAACATTTAAAACATGGCTACATCTTGCTACCCCAGATTGAGTAATTCTAATTCATAAACATATATTTTACCATATATATATATATATATGGTAAAATATATATATTTAACATATATATATATATATAAAGGCCTCCGCTACAATATATATATATATATATATAAAATCTATGGGAAAAATGTATGCCAGCCCTATAAGTCATTGTGCCACGGTAATGTTTGTGTGTGTGTTTATGTATGTGTATATATATATATATATATATATATATATATATATACACACACACACACACAAACACTACCGTTGCACAGTGACTTATGGGGCTGGCATACATTTTTTTCCATAGATTTTAGATATATATATATTGTAGCGGAGGCCTGATATTCCACAGGTTAACTCGACTATAGATCCCAGTGAGGCTCAGGAACAAGCAGTAAAAACACCATGAAGCAGTAATTCCAGCAAATAAAGTAATCCACGAATATCCCCATACAGATCCCAATGACTGGACGACACAAAGCATCAGGAGCAGAACTGATGTTGATACCGGAGAAACTGACGGAAGCCAAGCACAGAGAGATGGGCACAGGTTTCTTCAGGAAGGAAGAGATTCTTTATTCGATTCACCGAACGGGACTCAGAGGGACTAATGTCACCAAAATACAACAAGATCTGAGCCCCGAACAATAGTGTAGGCTCCTTATATAGGCATGTAACTCCTCCCATAATAAGCTCCACCCACACATACTCTTACCCAATCAATCGAACAAGAACTAACTTCCTGTTTGACCACATGGCTTGCCCAGCACAATGGAGGAGGGGAATACTACATCCTGTATTCTCGCACATGCTCCGTACACTATTGATTGTATCTTTGCCACGTGCAACCAACCGACCGATACACCAGTATACGCACGTACACATGCCACGTGGTAATCTCGGCCTACTAAATTTATTTTTACCGAGATTCCACCACATTCCCCCCTTTGATGCTTCTGATATTTTCACAATTCCAGAGGCATCACTTAACCATAGTTTGCATATACCTCAGGTTGCCATGAACCAGACCAGACTTTGCGACTCCCTAAAGACATGAATCCCTCAACATTCCTCTTCCTGTACTGGTTCTCCCTGATTTAGAGCCTCATATCTATATATAGCCATTATCTGTGCAGCAGCCTTTCTTTCTGCTATATTTTCTATAATTCCCTGCACAGACCTAACTACCAAAGGAATAAGACATGGCAGGAGAAGACACAGCACTAAGATTAGCATGACTCCACCTACCAATGCCTTAAGTCCTCCAAACTGCTCATACCAGTTACCAAACCAGCTACTTGGATTATACCCTTTCCATACCTGAGTAGGCACATGCACTAGTTTAACCATATGGCTAGTAAGCTCAGCTATTGCTTGCCCTTCATCATCTATTTGAAGACAGCAATTGCTTAGGTTAAACTTCCCACATACACCTCCCTCTACTGCCAATAGGTAATCCAAAGCTAATCTATTTTGGTAAACGGCTGTCCTCATCCTAGTATTATGCTTCGCTAGGAGATTGAGCGCTTGCGATGTCTCATTGGTAATTATCTCAACCACTGCCTGTAACCTTATAATACGGTTGAGCATATATATTGGGGTTCTATATCCAAAAGTACCATCCTCTGCCCACGTAGCTGGCCCATAATAATCTATAATACGCTGGGGAGTACATTCATTATCTTCCCAAGTACCTATCTCTAGGGGCCCCCTTTTCTTTCTATGATTCACATCATATACTTTAACTCCCAAAGTCTCTCCTGTTTCAATAGGCAACAAGAAGAAGGATGGTTTGAGCATACCTAACACACATGCCCCTTCCCAGTCCTGTGGTAACTCCGAATAGGCTTTCTTACCACAGATCCAGTACAAATTTGCTGGGGCTTTCCAACTAGATGTAATAGATAGATCAAACCACACGTCCTTTAAATTGGTATACCTTGCAAACGGGTTAGGTGGTTCTGAGACATTTGAAGCCGACGACCAAGTTGTATTCTTTGTATTATCATCATAAGCTTTTTGCCCTAGACAAGTCAATTCTCCTACAGATGTATTAAACATTATTTCTTTCCTTGCTATGCAAACATAACCTATAATGGAGGTCTTTAATCGCCACTCAGATTTACCTCTAACACTCATTTGATAATCGGCTTGAGAAGATATTATTTGTTCAATTGTCTCAGAACCAGAATACATTACCTCCTTTGCTTCCTAGGGCCATTGGTCTTCCATATTAGTACCTCCACACACATAGCAGTTGGTCACATTAAGACTACCAGCAATACTCTCAGCTAGATCAATAAACAGGTTTTTAGCATTATGGGGGATCTTAGTTTCTACACTCATCTCTTCATGAAAAGAATGGAAAACCTGATGAGTTTGGGATGCTACGGTATCGGTCTCTATCCCTATAAATAATATTGTCCCAGGATCCAAACACGTCCCATATATCTGAAACCCAAATAAGTTTCCGAACCTATCTATAAATTGTTCAGGATTATTAATAAGTATATGGACTGGGTTACATTCCATAGACTTACAATATGGTTTGGTAGGCAACTTAGTAACAATCATATCCCTATCTACTGTCTGTCCCCAAGTTGCCCACCCTACACAAGACCAATATGGACAATAATTATAATCCTTATCTGGGCATTTTGGATTTACATACTTGTTTTTACTACTGGGACAAATATACTTATCATTAGACCCATACGTTCTCTCCCACTTAAGATCCCCGCATACATTCCACGGTTTTCTACCACTTGATATCGCCTTACATGCATCAAATAGCAGAACACCCGAAGAATGTACGGTTTCTAATACTGTCTTATTTATTAGGGTCCCCTGTGAGTCTCCATTCCGGAGGGTCAACCAAATTGTACGGGGTTGATACTCTGGATTGAAGCACTTAGGTTCTCCTACTCCTAAATGGCATACACTATAATCTATACCTAAGTATCTACACCTAGATACATATCCTTTACACTCATATTGTGAATGCCAAATAAGGGTCTGGGAAATATGATTACCGGTTATAGTAGTCTTAATGCAAACCTCACAGCTAGGTGTGTCGGTACCTCTACCTTCCTGAATAATTAAAATCACAAATATATACATTATCAAGTGCATTTCTTTCGACGTCTTCATCCTCATTCTTCGTCCGTGCGATGGCACCTCAGCTTCCAGGTGGTAAGGGCTGCAAGGAATGGAGTTCTTCAAGTCCTCTCTTCCCTTCACAGAGGTCCCTTCAAGACACTCTGGCTATGTCACGTGGGTAAGTGGTCAGGCTTTATTATGGCCGTCAAAACACTTACTTGTTGATCTCTTTAAACACACTTGAAATCCCGATATCTCCTCGTCACTCCGACTGAGTCGTGCGCTTTAACCGGATCTTGCAGGGATTCTCTGGATCTGGTGTAGCTTGCCAAGAATCTACTGATGCTGGTTTAACCCTGGAGTGATGAATCCACGGAGTCACTTCGGCCACCTTTATAGCTGTAGGGGTAGACAAAAGAACAACATAAGGACCCCTCCACTTAGGCCCCAACGGTACACTGTTCCACTCTTTTATCCATACTTGATCTCCTGGATGATAACTATGAACAGGGGGATAAATATTCACAGGTAATCTATCTTGTACCCATTTCTGTACCTCCTCCATAGTTTTACCCAACTCTACAACCTGCTGCCGGGTAATTCCTTCTCCCAACTGACTCAAATCCCCCCTTAAGTTACCAAGTACGGGAGGTGGACGCCCATACATGATTTCAAAAGGTGAGAGACCCATCCTTCTGGTAGGTGTACTACGAATACGCAACAGAGCTATGGGCAAAAGAACATTCCACTTAAGCTGAGTCTCTTGACACATCTTTGCCAATTGGTTCTTAATAGTTCTGTTCATCCTTTCTACTTTCCCAGAGCTCTGAGGTCTATATGCCGTAGGAAGCTTCCACTTAATACCAAGCATATGAGTCAGTTGTTGTAGGCACTGGTGAACAAAGGCTGGACCATTATCCGATCCTATAGAACATGGTAGTCCATATCGGGGTATTATTTCTCGCAACAGGAATCGCACAACTTCTCCTGCTTTCTCTGTACGAGTAGGACATGCTTCTACCCAACCTGATTAGGTACACACAACTACTAGTAGGTAGCGATGTCCACCGGATTTAGGCATTACCGTATAGTCTATTTGAAGATCGGACATAGGGAGTCCCCCCATATACTGGACTCCCGGTGGTTTCACTGGTCCTTGCCTTGCGTTATTCTTGGCACATATCACACATCTTCGTACAATGGCTTGAGTCAAGTTGGACAATCTTGGTATGTAGAAATGTTTCCTGAGAGATTCTTCCATACTATCTCTTCCAGAATGTGTCCCATTATGATAGTTCTGGACAATTTCTACAGCTAGTGATGCTGGAATAACTATTCTTCCATCTTCTAACTGATACCAATTGTTCTCCAGGTACTTCCCAGCTTCAGTCTTTAACCACTCTTCTTCTTGAGCTGTATAAACTGGAGTCCATTGAGACAGTGGGGTCGGTATAAGAGCAGCTATATGTTCCACATATTCCTGTCTTCCTGATTCAGCGGCACGCTTAGCTGCATTATCTGCCATCCGATTTCCTTTGGTTACATCACCATCTCCTTTCAGATGCGCACGACAATGTATGATACCAACTTCTTTCGGTTCCCACGCGGCTTCCAGTAGTTGTAATATCTCAGCTGCGTACTTGATTTCTTTACCCTCTGAGTTCAATAATCCTCTTTCTTTATACAAAGCTCCGTGGGCATGAGTGGTTAAAAACGCATACTTGGAATCCGTGTAGATGTTCACTCTTAAACCTTCAGCCAATTGTAACGCTCGTGTGAGTGCAATTAGTTCTGCCTTCTGTGCCGATGTTCCTTTTGACAATGGCCGAGCTTCTATCACCTTGTCTATGGTTGTTACTGCATATCCTGCATAGCGAATCCCTTCTTTCACATAACTACTGCCGTCCGTATAGTACTGGACATCAAGGTTCTGAATGGGAAAGTCACGAAGGTCTGGTCTACTTGAGAACACTTCATCCATCACCTCCAGGCAATCATGTTGACTCTCAGTAGGCTGTGGCAAAAGGGTAGCTGGATTTAAGGTGCTAACAGTCTCTAGGTGCACTCTCGGGTTCTCACACAACATAGCTTGATACTTAGTCATGCGGCTGTTACTAAACCAATGATTGCCTTTATAGTCTAGCAACGTTTGTACTGCGTGCGGGACTCGCACATAGAGTTCCTGACCCAGAGTAAGTTTATCAGCTTCGGCTACCAGCAGGGCGGCAGCAGCTACGGCTCTTAGACAAGGTGGAAGACCACTGGCCACTGCATCCAGTTGTTTGGACATATATGCAACAGGTCGTTGCCATGATCCCAAGTACTGTGTCAATACTCCCACAGCCATTCTTCTTTGCTCGTGTACATATAAGTAGAATGGGCGTGTATGATCAGGTAGACCTAATGCTGGGGCACTCATCAAAGCCTTCTTCACATCTTCAAATGCCTTTTGCTGTTCAGGGGTCCACAGAAAGGGATCATGCTCTGTACCTTTTATAGCTGCATAAAGAGGTTTCGCCAATATCGCATAACTGGGAATCCATATCCTACAGAAGCCTGCTGCCCCCAAGAATTCCCGCACTTGTCTTCTATTCTTGGGTATTGGTATTTGGCATACAGCTTCTTTTCTCTCTGGCCCCATTATTCTTTTTTTATTCTTTATTTATTACAAGGTGTCAATATCACAAGTAACAGTAACAGTATTCAACATAAACCCATGTGAGTGCATCCAGGCATGTATAAAGACATATAGTTTGCTTAAAAGTACAGCAGCAAGAAACACACGGCTGTGTACGCAGGATTTGACGCTTGCACAACCGCCACGAATGACAGGGTGCTCCACCTTAATTTTTGCTAAATGTAAAATAGAGAAAAAGAGAAAGAAAGAGATAGACATGACTGGTCCCATCGCATGATTCGTGTTGGCCGGAATAATATGGTCACGGCTTCTGTTGAGCCATGTTTTACTCAGGTATACCTCCCCATTCTGTCCCTAAGCTGAAGGTAGTCTCGATGGAGGTTTCGTCTAACCATGTTAATTCCCAAGCGGTAGGAGCTCCCAGGGTTAAGAATGTACCGACAGATATTAAGGGATAGAGGAACCGGTCAGAGTCAAAAAGGGGAAAATAATGATAGAGATAGAAAGTAGCCAAGAGAGATAATGAAGTAGGGGAAGAAACTAAGGAGGAGTCTAGGTGGGGGGGGGGGAGTGGGGTATATAGGGAGGTAAGGGGGGGGGGGAGAGGGGACGCTGGGACCCTTCAGCTCATTTAAATATCAGTACCCGTGATCAATGTGCTGCACCATATTTTGATGATAATAAGGTGCATGACATCCATGGAGCCTTGTGCATCTTGCATATCTCCCGGCGGGAACCTGAAAGTCCCGTTGCAGGAGAAAAACATGGAGTGTGTTAGCAGGTGCAAACATTCTTAGAGAGGTGGGGGAATTGGGGGATGAGCCCTCCCCCCCCTCCCCTAATCGCCCACTCCACTATCTATCCATGGAGCCCAGACCTTTTCAAACTTTGGAAGCGTGCCTCTAACCTTAGCCGTCAATTTGTCCATAAGAAACGTATCTTTAACCTTTTGCAGGACAATATTTAGTGGGGGAGCAACACTTTGTAGCCACATTTGTGCCAGGGCTCTTCTAGCAGCCAAATTTACTTTATGGATCAATATCTGTTCCGTTCTGGACCAGCCTTCCAGAGGCCTGGCCAGAAGGAAAACCCAAGGGTCTAGTTTGATCTCTCTACCAAGAATATCTTTCAGTAACCCCGCTATTTGTTTCCAGAATTGCTGAACCGTCGGGCATTCCCACCACATATGTAGGTAAGTTCCCTTATAGCCGCAACCTCTCCAGCATAAGTCCGTGGACATTTTATGCATTCTGCAGAGTTTAACTGGGGTGGTGTACCACCTGAACATGGTCTTATAAGCTTGTTCCTGCATGGAGACACATACAGACGAAGTCGCAGCGGCTTCCCAGATGTCCTGCCAATCGACTCCCTCAAGCTCCTCACCTAGATCAGCTTCCCAATGGGATGTGTAGGTGAGTGCCCCCCACTCCAAGGTGGAGGTACTAAGGTGCACGTACATGGTAGTGATAAGGCCTTTCGGGAACTGCTCTTTAAGGCACATGTTTTCGAAGAACGTGGGCGTTGTCAACGCAACCGTTCGAACTGCCGGTGTCTGGACATAATCCCGAAGTTGTAGGTACCTGAAGAAATCAGAGGGGCGCAAAGTGGCCCTAGACTTCAATTCCTCAAATTGAAGAATCGAACCGCCTTCGTACAAATGACAAAGACGTTGAATTTCAGCACTCTCTATACCCCTGAAATCTCTAGCTTCCAATCCCGGGCTAAAGGCTGTGTTCCTTAGGTACGGGGCCAACGGAGATAATTGCGTGGTTAACCCGTATTTAAGTGACGTGGCATCCCAGAGTTTCATAGAGTTCGCTATGGCTGGGCACTTGACGTGTGGGAGCGGTCTGTTGGCCTTAGGGACCCACATGAAGAATTGGGGGATATCAGGCCCCATGAGGGAAGACTCCAAATCCACCCACCTCCTCTCATCCGGGGGAGAGTGCCACAACGCTATTTGCGTGAGCTGGGCTGCCAAGTAATAAAAATACAGATTCGGTAAGCCCAGACCCCCTCTTGATTTTGCTCTGTACAGGATATTTCGAGATATCCTATGTTTCTTGTTTTGCCAAATAAACTTCCCTATGGCCTGCTGGAGCGTACCCAAGTCAGATTTAGTCAGCCGAACCGGCAGAGCCTGAAACAGAAATAGGATCCGAGGGAGTACGTTCATTTTCACCGTGTGGATCCTGACGATCCAAGAGATCGGTTTATCCTGCCATCTCTCCAAATCCGTAATTAAAGTGCGGATTAAGGGTACATAATTTTGTTGGTGAAGGTGGGTTGGGTCTGCTGTCAGCCGGACCCCTAGGTATTTGATATAATCTCTGGCTATATGAATCTTATAGGTTTCCTTTATGTGGGTTATGTCTGAATCTATCATATTGAGAGGGAGAGCGCTCGATTTGGAGAGGTTAACCTTATAACCGGTCAGCCCGCTATAGGAGTCTAATATGGCCATCAATGCTTCCATCGATGCCCCTGGGTCAGTCAGGGTCAGCAAAACGTCGTCGGCGAAGCCGGAAACTACATATCGCTGACCTCCGATCTGGATTCCTCGAATTTCATGTGTATCACGCACCTTTTGCAATAGGGGCTCCAATGATAGAGCGAACAACAGAGGGGATAACGGGCAGCCCTGCCTCGTTCCATTGCCCAAACTAAAGGGTGTTATTTTTGATCCCGCTATCCGGACCCGTGCCTGTACATCGGTGTGTACATTGCTCTAATTGCGGATAGAAAAGTATCCGGGGGGGGCGGAACTTCCGGTCGGACGGAGCGGTCGCATGTTGTAAGTGCTCCGTGATCGGAACGGCCTGTTAAGCGGCAAAACACCGGCAAAAGAGCCCGAAACGACCTGCAAAGGTACCCAACGGCAGGACACCCGGCAGCACACAGGATGGCACCCCCGAAATCACAGAGGGCCTCGGATTTCTTCCGACAGGGTAAAGGCGGCAAACAACGCATAGAGCAAGATGGCGGCGGCTCCCACTCACCATCTCATACCTCAGAGGCAGGATCAGACACAGACTCGAGGCCAGCAACCGCTGAGGGCCTCTCTGTGTCGGAAAAACGCCTGGCGTCCATGCTGCAAGACTTGCGCACCTCTATGAAAGCTGACTTCCAAGCTGCAGTCTCTGACATGAGAAAAGACATCCATGAAGTGGGGTCGCGAGTCAATGCACTGGAAGAAAAAACGGACGAGCTCTGCCATGCAAATGATTCCATTGTGGAGAAAATACAAAAAATGGAAGCCGACAACAAGCGCCTTATGGAAAAACTGGCAGATCTGGAGGACCGCTCCCGCCGCAACAATATCCGCGTGCGGGGGGTGCCTGAGACAGTAACACAAGAGGAGTTGCCAGCTTACCTCCAGCGACTTTTCCAGGCAATCCAGCCAAACCTAGAACCGGCGGACCTCCGCCTAGATCGGGCACATCGAGTGCCAAAACCTCAAAACCTTGCACACGACGTCCCAAGGGACATAGTGACAAGACTGCATTACTATAGTGCCAAAGAAGCTGTGCTGGTGGCACAAAGGAAGGCCTCAGCGATGCCGGCCACCTACGAAGGAATCTCACTTTTCGCTGACCTCTCACCGATGACAATGGCCAGGAGACGGGACTTTGTGAACGTCACGAAATGTCTGAGAAACAACAAAATACCCTACAGGTGGGGATTCCCCACTAAACTCCTCGTCTGGCGGAACGGCTCCCTAACGAAGATTGAAGATCCGACTCTGGGAATGGACAAGCTCAAGATATGGGGCCTGTTTCCGGACCATAAAATGACCACTGCACAAGTCTCCCCACGGAAGGTGCCGGCGGACTGGACCAAGGCCTAAGAGATTATACAGCTACCAGAACGGCGATGCCGGATCCAGCCTGTTTCCTACTTTTTCTCACACTCCAAGGGACTCCCTATGATGGTTATCCCGATTCGGGACTTGCTGAGCACGAAGGACTTTTGGCACCCACGTGAGTACGGTCACTCAGCCTCCCCCCCCCCCCCTTTTTCCCTCCCCCCCCAAGCCTAGCACACAGAAACTGGCCTCAGCCTCACCACTGAAATGGTTGCCCAACCTGGGCCTCGACACTAGGCCTTGAGACTTACCGCTCAGGAGCCCCGAACTGTTACTAATAACAGCGGGCGCAGGCTCTACTTAACCCAGCATGGGCAAGTTGAACACACCCCCTCCCCCCCCCCCTTCTCTCACTGCCTCCCAGTTCCACGGGGGAGGCTCATCTTCGTGACCTTCACACGGGACTTTGTAGTGACACGTACCAGTCACCCGTTTCCCTATACCCAGCTCAGAAGGGTCTGGGCTCTGGAAGACGTACAGGCCTCTCCTATTATCGAATACCCCCCCAATACCTTTACCGGACACCACCCGCCGCTGTGACCCCCTCTCAGTGCAGTAGAGGGTGTGAGCGCGGCGGTGGGGTCCTCCACATGATGCTTATTAGCTGTTTGAACTGTATATACTTTGTTTTATTGTATGGTTTTGTTATTATGGTTATACACCAGGTTGTTCCCCTTGTCCCGACCCCCTATCCCCGAGATGCTCCCCCCCCACTACTAGACAAGACAACGGGTAAAACAAGTGACCCGTCCCACCTGATCACTCACGTGTTGACACGGGGCAATGCTTCACCCAAACCACTAGGCCTCACGGCCTCCCCCATTATCTACCCTGATGCCTGACCATAAATTCCGTTTAGTGTCCCTCAATGCCCACGGGCTGAACACCCCCCAAAAACGCAGACTAGCGCTCATCCAAATACGCTCCCTGCGCGCCTCGGTTGCCTGCATACAGGAAACCCACTTTTCGGTTAACAACCCACCGAAATTCTCATCCACGTCCTACCCACAAGCTTACCATGCCACAGCACCTAATAAGACTCGTGGGGTCAGCATCCTCTTTCACTCAGACTGGCAATTTACATGCGAGGTAGAACACAAGAGCCCCGATGGTAGGCTCCTAATACTTGTGGGACTGCTCAACGATGTCCAAGTGACAGTAGCCAACCTGTATGCCCCCAACACCAACCAATATGACTTCATTAAGAAGGCCTTACGACTCATAGACCAGAAAAAGAGAGGGCAGACGCTTATATGTGGGGACTTCAACTGTGTCCTAGACCCCGGACTGGATAGGACCGGCAAACCCGCATCTCATCTGAGATCCACGCAACTGGGGGCAAAGGTAACTACACTCATCCACTCACACGGCCTACACGACACATGGCGCGCAATGTATCCAGCCTCCAGAGATTACACATTTTACTCCAAAGTACACGATCAATATTCCCGGATAGATATGTGTTTGGTGGACGCTAAGGGGTTAGATACTCTGGAGGAGGTTTCTATGGCCCCAATAACTTGGTCGGACCATGCCCCCCTCACATCGGTCTTCACTACGCTCCACCCAGTCCGGGGTCGGGGACAGTGGAGACTGAATGAGTCTCTGATAGACAGGGTAGAGGGAGCGGCTGAGATACGTAGCGCTCTGGCACACTACTTTGTGGATAACCACTACACTGACACGAACGTCGCCATGACGTGGCTTGCCCATAAGGCGGTTACACGCGGTCTGCTCATACGACAGGGGGCAAAATTAAAACGCCAAATTACAGAAAAGAGCAAGACCCTAATGGCAGATCTAAAACAGGCGGAAACACGCCATAAGGCCTCTTCTACACACTCTGACAGGCAAGAGGTGCAAAAAATCAGGGCCACCATAGAAGCACTACAGATGCAACAAGTGGAACGTGCAATCCGAAAACTGAAAACCACTTACTATAGGCAGGGAAACAGAGCAGGCAAGTTATTGGCCTCCCAACTCAAAAAACGGGAATCTCAGGTGAAAATCCCGTACGTCAAGGACAGCACGGGCGCTAAAATCAGAAACCCCAAGGCAATAGTAGATGAATTTGCCCACTTTTACGAAAGATTATATAATCTTTCTGGAGAGGCAACCCAGCACCAACCAAGCCCCCAAGACATTGCTACCTTCCTGGACGGAGTGTCCCTCCCCAGGCTCTCCAGCGAGCAGGCCAACGCATTGACCAACCCAATTGAGGCCTCAGAGATATCCAAAGCTCTGCACGCAACACCTAGACACAAAGCCCCAGGCCCGGACGGTTTCTCCACTCACTACTACAGGGTTTTTGAGGACCAGTTGCTTCCCCACCTCACGGCCTTATTTAATTACATTCTGAAATCAGGCAGCATACCCCCGGAAATGTTAGAGGCCACTATCATTACACTCCCCAAACCGGGCAAATCCACTGACTCATGCGCGAACTACCGCCCAATATCTCTCCTTAACGCTGACACTAAGTTGTTCGCTAAGGTACTTGCGAACAGACTCCGCCCCATGTTAGCCCAATTAGTCTCTCCAGAACAGTCGGGGTTTGTCCCTGGGCGACAGGTGGAGGACAACACCAGACGGGCCCTAGACATAATGGAAATAATGAACAGGGATGGGTCACAGGGCTTAATGATGGCCTTAGATGCGGAAAAGGCCTTCGACAGACTCCACTGGGGGTATATGTCGGAGGTCCTCCGCAGGTTCAACTTCCCAAAACAATTCTTGACCGGGCTCTTATCCCTATACACTTCCCCCCGAGCCACAGTTATGAACTCCGGTTTCGTCTCCAGACGATTCGCCCTGTCGAATGGCACGAGGCAGGGCTGCCCCTTATCCCCTCTTATTTTTATCCTAGCGTTGGAACCCTTGCTTCTCAAAATCAAAACTGACCCCAGCATTACCGGTACACCCTCCCCGATAGGCCCACAGAAAATAGCGGTATTCGCTGATGACATACTCCTCTTCCTAGCGAACCCACTGGACTCCCTACCTGCTCTCCTGGACCTATTGCGGGAGTACGGCCGAGTTTCTTACTACAAGAACAATGTAGCAAAGACGCAAGTGCTCCCGTTGAATATGCCCAGATCCCAACTCGCGACCCTCCGCACACTTTATCCCTTTGAATGGAGGAAGGACTCCATTTCGTACCTAGGCACACAACTGGCACCTTCTAGACGGCTCCTCATCCAATATAATCATGGGAAGCTCCTAGCGAAAACAAAGCAAGTGCTGGAAGGATGGGAAAACAGTACAAAATACGCATCGTGGTTAGGGCGCATAAATGCCATAAAAATGATTATACTACCGCAAATACTGTTCCTCTTCAGGGCCCTGCCTGTCAGTTTACCAAAATATACTCTCAAAGCGTTCCAACGCCTCCTTAACGCACACATCTGGAGGAAAAAACCACCTAGGGTCTCGTTGGCGAACATCAGTATGGCTATGGGGACAGGCGGGGTGGGTGTGCCACACATAACCAAATATTATTTAGCAACGAATTTATCTCAGACGGCGCGCCTCCTCTCCTCCCCGGATTGCCCACTGTGGCACCACCTGGAGAGCGCGGCCTATGCACCCAACTCCCTCAGGGACCTGATTTGGATCCCAGCCAAAGCCCAACCTCGTCCCACCAGCCTTCTTACAACAACCAAAGTATCCCTACAACTCTGGCTGCGGTGGGCCCCAAAAATGCTCAGTGAGCCGATAGAATACCTAGCCCCGCTTACGAGTCTTCAGCACCACACACATGACCTGGCCCTCAGCGGGTGGGTAAAAAGAGGGATACGGAGAATAGCACACCTATACGGGGCGGGAGGGCTGCTGCCGTTCCCGGATCTCCAGAGCCGGTACCACTTACCAAACAGTGAAATATTTACGTACCTGCGTATAAAACATATTGTAGGAGTTCCCAGCAAGACAACATCACCTTCCCAATCTCAAAACCTCTTTGACTTACTATGCCAAGGCCAAAAAACTCCTAAGAAGCCACTCTCTCTGTGTTACCAGAGATTATTAGACATAGACAGACCTACAAAACAATCATACATGCTCAGATGGGAGAGGGAGCTGAACTGTGACCTAGAGACTGCGAAATGGACAAGGGCCATGACTGTGGTTAAGCGGGCGACACGGTGCTTGGACCACGTAGAATCAGCCTACAAGATATGGATGCAGTGGTATTACACGCCATTTAGGTTGGCCCAAATTTACCCTGGGGTGCAGGGCAACTGTTGGCGCTGCAACCACCAAGTGGGAAACACGAGTCACATATTCTGGTACTGCCAGGCACTTGACCAATACTGGGAAAAAATCCAAGACATAATCCACTCTAAAATAGGTAAACGCATACCACTTAAGCCAGAACACTACCTGCTCCACATGTTGCCCCAAGACCTCAAAGCCTCCGAGGCGGAGCTGGTTACCCACATAACTCTAGCTGCCAAATCGTGCATAGCAGCTCTGTGGAAAACCCAGTCGGTCCCTGAGGTACAGACAGTACTGGCTAGAGTGGACGTTACGAAACAGTACGAGAAGATGGCACATACAATAAGTGGAACACTAGTCCACTATAACAGGACCTGGTCGAAATGGTGATATAGGTAGTGGCACCAACTTGTCTCGATATACCTTATCAAGCTATATAGAGTGAGAGCATCTCAATCTCCCCCCTCCCCCTCCCACATCTTACCCTCCTCCCAGTTAAACTCCTCCAACCCCCCCCCCACACACAAAAAGGGCTTTCATAGCCATGGCGAGCCCCAAAACATGAGATGAAGCGTAAGGCAAATACTCGTCCAGCCTACAGGACACACAAATATGCTACAGTAAAATGACAGCGGTACTGCATGCACGCATGATACTTGTCCGACACACCCCAAAGATTCCAGCTTCCATGAGCGGGGCACTATTCACCACTCATAACGTAGTCATGAATGTTAACCTCAGTTAATACGTACCGTTACAGCATGAGTATGATGTTTAATACCGCTGAAAGTTGTCCTTACCTTGTATATCGAAGTCATTCTGTACCAACTGTCGATTGTGATAAGCCTGATTTGTGTCAATCCACCACTTTTCATCTTAATAAAAATGAAACATTTAAAAAAAAAAAAGAAAAGTATCCGGGAGGCCAAAGTGTCGGAGGACCTCGAACAGGTAAGGCCATTTGACTCTGTCAAAGGCCTTTTCTGCGTCCAGTGATAAGAGTAGTGTCGGGATCCCTCTATCTATCTGCCTCCATATGAGATCGATGTTACGTCTAGTATTTTCGAATAACTGTCTACTAGGAATAAATCCCACCTGATCAGGATGGATTAAACGCGTGAGGAAAGGGTTCAATCGGGTAGCCAGAATCTTTGCCAGAAGTTTTGAGTCGTGATTAATTAACGAGATCGGGCGAAAGTTTTCCGGGACCGAGTCGTCTTTGCCAGGTTTAGGTAAAAGTACCATGTCGGCTAGAGACATATCCCTGTCCGGAGCGCCACCCTCCATGAGATCATTGAATAAAATTTCTAATTGGGGTGTGATTTCTTCGCGGAAGATTTTAAATTAGCTGCCTTCAAAGCCATCTGGGCCCGGTGCTTTGTTACCTTTCAACAAGGTAATTGCAGCGTCAATCTCCTCAGCCGTGATTCATGTTCCGAGAGCAGCGGAATCTCCCCCTCTCAATCGCGGCAGAGACAGATGAGATAGAAAATTTCTAGTATCCTCAGTTTCGCGTTGACGCGTCTCATCATCGCATTTCGAGTGGTTGTATAAGTTGGAAAAGTAATCCGTGAAAACCCTAGCTATGTCGGTGGGATCTGTACAGTTCCCACCATTACTATCTTTAATCCTTATTATATGCGAGTGGCCTTGCCTCGGGTGGAGAGATCTGGCTAACAGTGTATCCATTTTATTGGATTTTTCATAATAGGTCCGTTTAGACCATACTATAGCTCTAGCCGTATCATCGAGGAGCGCCTCACAAACCGATGCCCGCAGATCCCGTACGCCCGTTAATGTAGCGGGCGTCGAGGCAGCTTTATGTTTTTCCTCTGCTGTTCCCAAAGCTGCTAGAAGAGACGACAATAATTGCGATTTGCGTTTCTTCTTCAATGAGGCTTCGCGTATCAAGATACCTCGAATAACCGCTTTATGGGTGGCCCATACCGTGGCCGGGCGGAGATCCAACTCCGTTTCCCTAGCAAAATATTCAGTCAGTTCCTTCCGAATTACGTCCACCACGGTCGGATCTTGCAACAAAGAAGTATTTAACTTCCAGGTCCATGGGGATGCCACACATAAATTGTCTAAGGTCAGCGTGGTCGGACCAAGTGATAGAGCCAACCGTAGTACCCGAAACCTTTGAAGCAGAGTGAGAGTTTACTAGGAACATATCGATTCTGGAGTAGGTGTCATGGGGTGCTGAATAGAAAGTATAATCGCGTTCAGCAGGATGATGCGCCCTCCAGATGTCCAAGAGACCCGTTCGGAGGATGAAGGAGCGGAGAACTTTATCCTGTCCCCCTCTCCCATGTGACCGCGGGAGGTCGCCGCCCCGGCTCCGGTCTACGGCCGGACACGGAGCGGCATTAAGATCGCCTCCCACAACCACCATACCATGCGGTAAATCACGTACCATCTGGGTCATTGTATCCCAGAATTCAGTAGAGGGGTCGTTGGGGGCGTAAATATTTAGAAAGTGAATCGCATGGGAGTATAAAGTCCCTGACACTAGAACAAAGCGACCCGCTGGGTCTGCCACCGCTTTCCCCATTTTGAATGGGCATCTACGGTGTATAAGCACCGCGACCCCATTTCGTTTGTTCAAAGCCCTAGCTTCATGTACGGTTCTAAATACGTGGTCCTTCAAAGCGAATCTCGCCTGTGCTGGTATATTTGTCTCCTGCAGGAACGCAATGTCAGGGTTCGAACGCTTGAGATCTCTGAACATAAGGCGACGTTTGCTCGGATCGTTAAGGCCTTTGACATTTAAAGATAGTAATTTTAACGGCATCATGACAGGTAAAGGGTCACGCTTATTCTACGCACCAGGCCCACCAGGGGCCGACGTGTACGTTGCAATGAAATGATCAAAGATATAAAGTAGTGGCCTGGTCCCCGCCCACCATAGCCATGTAGTGTGTAGCATCTACGGGTACCTACGTCCCCTTTCAGAGGATATGGGAGAAGGATGAGGGGAATGGGGGAGGGGGGAGGGGAGAGTACACGAACAGAAAAGGGGGAAGATAGAGAAAGAAAGAACAATTGTGAAAACTTTCGCCTGGGCTTACCTATAGCCAGGGTAACATGGGGTATATGTTGAAGCGACCCCAGAGCATAGAATATGCCCCAGAGTAGCTTAAACATAGACCAACTGAAATAAGCACCCTATGGTGCCCGGTTAAACCATTATGAGGACAATCATATTTCCAAACAATTGAAGCTAGCACTCAGGGGGGAGAGAGTGGCAGGGAGAGGGAATTCCTCCATGAGACAGACCCCTCCTCCCAAGAAACGGAAGCCAAAGCCGGGGTTACCCCAGGGGGCGGAAACGGATTGCAGATTCATTATCCCCTTAAAGCAGAGAACTTATTTGGAGGGGCTCTGGGGCGACCAAAAACAGTAGAACAGTGGGAACTTTACAGAACATAATGAATATAGGCATGCCTGAGTTCTCCGTGCCCGTGAGAAAATTCCGGCCTCAATGATATCCTATCCTATTAGACTCACACGCATACTGTCAGTGGATTGGTTTTGAGAAGGAGCGAGACAAAGGTTTCACCTACTCTGCCAATCCAGCTGAGGGTAGAAAAAAAGAAAATAGGGGGGGCGGGGCCTGACCGCCAAGCAGAGCGGACGCTAATCGGAACAGCTCCTGCTACTAGAGGCAAAGATTTTGATATATCAGCCCCAAAACTACCTATACTCGAAGTATTAAGCTACCGAGATAGCAGTGGCGCTAAGGGGCTTCTAACGACTCCCATCATGCAGAGCTACCGGAGAGATTACTCAGTTCGTCCAACGAAGCCGACAGGCGCGGGAGAGACGGCCGCTCTCCCGCTGCCACACGAGGCTGGAAGGCTGACTACGGGCCCACGTCCTCCCCCCTATGGACCGGCGGGGGTTATCCCGGTCCCGGGAGGCCGTTCACCTGCTCTAAGGCAACAACTACAAATTAAGCTGAGAGACGCTCCCCGGTCCACACAAGGGAACTCGCACGAAACTGACCTAGAGGGACTCCCAACCGGGCAGGAACTCACCAAAGCCCGATGCCGACGGGACAAACCTCGGAGGCCTCTCGACCCAGAAGCTCGACCCACTGCCGACCAGCAAGGGGCCCCAGTATATGGGAAGATAGTGATACCTAACCACTCTCAAGCCAGGGGCCACCCGAAAGCGCTGCAATCTTTAACAATTACTTACCCAGCAGCCACGGTGAAGTCGCAGGGGCAAAAAAAGTCTGACCACACAGCACCCTTTCCTGGGCCGAAGGCCCCCCCGGAGAACACCTCCACGGCACCAGCCACACCACCGGAAGCCCAACCGTCGCAGGCGATGGCGAAACATCCGAGCTCTCCAAGGCGCCCAACAGAGGGAAGACCCGGCCTCCACTACGAGATCCCGTGTCTGTGGCCCACAGGTGCTGGCCTTCACTCCGGCCTGGGGCTGGGGTGCTCAACCCTCAACTCTACAACCTGCCCAACCCCTGCCGACTCGATCAGCGCGAGATGCCAACCTCCCCAGCAGGGGCATCGGCTGACAGATGGCCCGTCGGCCCGCAGCCCCACTTCTTGCCGCCCACGACCGAAAACACCTTGGGGCACAGCATGTAATGTCCGTGCGGATACCATTTAGCAACCTCTAATGGCTGCCCACCCCGGGACATTGCTTCCTAGAAGACGGCAACCAGCTTCATTGGACTTAATCGCTTAAATTTGGTAACCTATGTGATCAGACGGCCTAGCCTGTAACACTGGCGACACTGACACTTTTTAGATTAAGCATGCTCAAAAGCATAATAATGCCCGACCTGCATAGCTAGTACTGCAAGGTTAAACTGTTTATTTCGTTTATGCTGTTTATTTCTCCCTGACGCCAGCTGAAATTCATACGTTCTTGCTAGCTTAAGTTTCATCTGTCATTTATTTCATTTTACATAACTTAAGCCGACATTGAGTTTTCCATGCCCGCACCACTGTATCCTTAATAACGTTGCATACCCGCAGCCGTACTTAGTAAGCTTGTGTCATTTAAGCCTATTCATGCATACAATGAAGCTCTGATTATCCGTACTACCTGGCGGGCACTGCAAGTGAGGAGCTATATATTACTACTTAGATTGAAAAGTATGATCTGCTTTACGTGTATGATCACAGTTAATCTAGCAATGTTTTTGTTTTTCTCTTTTTCTCACTCACTCTAGCTAGTGAATTGAATACAGTTATGATTTATGCTTACAGTTAATATGTGCCTATCCTTAAAACTGGCCCATTCCGTACCAAAAGCGCCAGTGTTACCACCACTCTAAGCCTTACCATTAATTTAAGCCTTCTTACGTGTGGTGATGCTTCAGTCGGCAATAGCCATACATTGAGATATTATGCCAATATAACACTCTGATGAATCTTAGCTATGGCTACTTGAGTGTCACAAGTATAACTGGAACTCCGTTATAGACCAATCAACAAGGTTTAATAGCCTGCTCTCCTCTTGTTATATATGTATGAACACTTACTCATGTTTTATGTTTAGTTAAGATAAATGTACGTTAAGCGACTCTTAAAAGATAAAAATGAGGCATTGAAAATAATGCGGAAATGTATTTAACGGTGCTATCGCTGTATCGACCCTACACTGTGAAAATCTTTGCATTTCCCTTTCTTTATTTTGTACCCTTCATCCGTGCCTTAATAAAAGAAAGATTGACAAAAAAAAAAAGAAAATAAAAATACCACGACATATTATAGATCGTATAAATCCCACATATCACATCTTCTGTATCCCATTCAGCTTAGACTCTACGAGAGTAATAAGATGTCCGAAGCTCTATACCCCCCGCCCTTAATACTAACATTCCCAGGTATGCATCTCGTTACGGGGGAGAGAATTTAACATATCGCAGGGTAAAGGACAATAAAGGCCCCAAGCAAGTTACCGGGAATACTGCCCGCCGCCCGCCGCCCGCCGCCCGCAACAGGAGAAATACACATAGTCACAAGTAAAAAATAACGGATAACGGATCACGCCTTAAGTCTCGCTGAGTCCGCAAGGGGGAGAGAAAAATGGGCCTGAGAATAAAGTTAGTGGGAGGGAGAGAACAGGGGAAACCGCACAACCCCAGCCCACCCCAGTAAGAAAAACCCACCCGCGGAGGGGACTTTGGCCGACCCGTGGGAGCCCTTACCCAAGGACCCGAAAACCTGGGCCGAAAAACTGAAGGAGGGGAACCGATGCCACCCTCCCAATCAACAATGACCCTCCCGGATGATCTCACCGTCCGGATCCACAGACAGCGGACCGCATACCGCCAGTGGAGGGCCGACCTCCTCACTCGCCCGCCGAAAGCCACTCGCGTGGGAGAGCTTCTAGGACCTCCGTCGACGCCACCGGAACCGCAAAGCCAACAGGAACCTGGATCCCTAAATCAATCAGAAAAGCAGCCGGGTCGCCTTCAGGAGTTAGAGCTTTGGTACGGCCGTCTTTGAATGCAAGCAGACGGAAGGGGTGACCCCAGGCGTACCGAATGGAGTGTTTCTGTAGGAGTTCAGTTAGTGGGCGCCATTCCCGTCGACGCTGCAGAGTTGTGGGGGTAAGATCCTGATATAGGGCTATGTCCACCCCATTGTGCACAATCGAGCGATCCCTACCACACCTCATCACGGCCTCTTTAGTTTGGAACGAGAGGAATTTGACGATGACATCTCGAGGCCGTCTGTCATCAGCCCTCTTAGCCCGGAGGGCTCTGTGTGCCCGTTCAATATGCCACAGGTGGTCTGGTATATTGGGGAGAAGCAGCGGAAAATAGCCAAGACTGTCTCGGCGAGGGAACCCTCCCCTTCTCGCTCCGGCAGGCCGCGGAGGCGAACATTATTACGTCGCGATCTATTTCCCAAGTCTTCAATCGCTGATGTAGCCGCGAGGAGCTGGGTAGTCAGGCTGTTAACTGTGCTGCCACTGCATTGTGGGCGACTACAGTGGTTTCCACCCGTTGCTCCAATGCCGCCGTCCGAGCACCCAAGGCCTGAATCTCTGCCTTAACCTCGGCAGTGTTGCGGACCATCTCGGTAGCCAGGTAAGTTCGCACTTCAGCCAGTTTTGCGAGGATTTGGCTGGCATCGGTTTCTGCGCCCCCCAGGGCCACGGTACTACCCGGGCTCGAAGGTGATCGAGGTGTACCTTGGCCGCCCCGTCCGCCATCTTGGGAGCTCAGACGCATGGCACGAGAGGCTGCAAACAGCTCAGAGACTGTAGTAGCCGATTCGGTCACCTTTTTTGTCTGCTTCCTCTGAGCTTTTTTGTCCATCTTGCTTCCCCCACAGGAAAATATATTTTCTTCAGTTTGTCAGTGCAGTTGTAGGCTGTTGGCACCGTGGTTACAACTGAGCTCTATCCGAACACGTCCAGCTCGTCCGGCTGCAAACCACGCCCCCTGGCCCCATTATTCTTTGACCTTCAGAGATATGGAATCCCAGATACTTGACAGTTGGCTGACACAACTGAGCTTTCTTCCTGGACACCTTGTATCCTGCCTTCCAGACAATGTGTAGTAAATCATGTGTTGCTTGCTGACATATTTCTCTTGTAACTACCGTAATCAACAAATCATCTACGTATTGCAATAGTACACACTCTCCTGGGATGGACTTGAAATCCAGTAAGTCTTGACTTAAAGCTGATCCAAATAGGGTAGGTGAATTTTTAAACGCTTGGGGCAGTCTTGTCCAGGTCATCTGGCGTTTCGAGCCCGTTACAGCATTTTCCCATTGGAATGCGAAGATACACTGGCTTTCCGCAGCAATTCGAAGGCAAAATAAGGCATCTTTGAGATCTAGGACAGTAAAATAGGTAGCCCCGCCCGGAATTAAAGCAAGCAGGTTATACGGATTGGGCACAACTGGGTGTATACTTACGACCGCATCATTGACTGCTCTCAAGTCCTGCACAGGGCGATACTCATCTGTACCGGGCTTTTGAACAGGCAACAATGGGGTGTTCCAGGGGGAAGTACAGAATTTTAGGATAGCATACCTTATAAACTTATCCAAATATGATTGTATATTCTTCTTGGCCTTTTGTGGGATATGATATTGTCTTAAGCTCACTGGATAAACCCCAAGTTTCAGATCAATTCGAATTGGTGAAATATTGCGAGCAAGTCCTGGTGGATTGTTCTCTGCCCATACTCCTGGTATATTGAACAAGGATTCATCACTCTTAGGGTTTTGGCTAGTCAACACTGTATAAAGTCGCCACTCTTCTTCCTTTGGTACAGATATTGTCATTATACCTGAATGTTGTTCCATTAGGTAGAAACGTTATCTGTGCTTGTAGTTTTGACAACAAATCACATCCTAGCAGTTGGACTGGACATTCAGGCATATAAAGGAATTGATGTTTCACTACGTGGCCTCCCAATGTACAGAGTCGACTTTTAAGAACCGGTTTAGCAGCACTCCTTCCAGTTGCTCCTATTACGGTGATAGTTCTTCCAGATGGAGGAGCAACTAGGTCAGTCACCACCGAATGTTCAGCACCAGTATCAATCATGAAAGCACTACTTTTTCCCCCTATTGCTACATCGACCATAGGCTCCGCTCGGCCAAGGGGGATGGAGCCCGGTCGGTATCAATAGTCCTCCATGACTGTGTCAGCCAACCCCACAAAGTCCCTATCTTCTCTATCGCGGGGTCTCTGCGCTGCTGGATAGTACCTGTCTCCACTAACACTTCCTCTATTATTACCACTATTCCCTCCAGGACCTCCTCTACCTCTCGCTCTGCCTCTATAATTACTATATCCTGCCCTAGGTCTGTCTCTCTCATACTGTTCCCTTTGTGGACACTCACTTCTCCAATGCCCTTCTTCCCTACAATATGCGCATTGGTTCCTACTCAAGGGTTCCCTATTCCATTTACTCTCGCCTTTATCCGTTCCCCTATACACTTCCTTTTCCCTTCTATCCACGCCTGCGATAGCTACCGCTAGCATATCTGCTTTTCTACGCATCTTACGCTCTTCCTCCTTCTTTGTCTCTGTCTCCCTATTCATGTATACCTTATTTGCTACGTCCATTAGTTGGGTTATGGACATCCCTACAAACCCTTCTAACTTTTGGAGCTTGCGCTTTATATCTCCGTAGGCTTGGCTGACAAAGGCAGAGTTAACCATCCGGCAATTCTCAGGAGCCTCTGGATTAAAGGGGGTATACAAACGGTATGCCTCCAATAATCGGTCATAAAACACACTGGGCGATTCATCACATTTCTGTAATACCTCAGCCGTCTTAGACATGTTAATCGCCTTCTTTCCTCCGGCTTTCATGCCAGCAATAATAGCGTTCCTGTAAGCTTTTAAATGGACCATGTCTGCGCCATTGACATTCCAATTTGGATCGGTGTTTGGATAATGGGCTGCGGCCCATGCTGCTGGGTTGGCCTGATTTTGTGTACGGGCCACTTCTTCCAGCGCTTTAATTGCCGCTTGATTTATCCTTGTCCTTTCCTCATTATTAAACAATGTCATCAACAATTGCTGGCAATCAGCCCAAGTGGGATTATGTGTCTGGACTATAGAGGTAAACAAATTTCGGTGTAAGAGGAGTTATGGGTCTTCCAATTAAATAGATCAGTGGTTGTAAAAGGGACATAGACGTAGACTGGATCAGCATATTGTATCTGGCCGTCACCGTTAATATGTGTCGAGCCAGGAGTCAATCGAAGAGGCATCTGATAATGTCGGGGTTGTAGGGTACCAGTCATTTGTCGGGTTAGTATGGGGCTTCGTTGAGATACGTCAGTTAGGGGTTCCGGTCGAGGGGTAGTAAGGCAAGGGGATGGAGATGCTTTACTAAGGGGAAGGTTGGTAAGTAAAGTATTCCGGGCCGGGCTAAGAGGAGCCTGACCGGAAACTAGATATGGCGCCAAATCTGGGTAAGTGGAGTTAACGGAGGTAGGTACCGGAAGGGGAGGGTTTGAAACAAGAGGGCTGGGCTCTGAGCTAGAGGAGGGAGTAGGTGGGGACAACGGGGCAAGGGGAGGAGCGTTTCCAACAGCACCTCCTCTTCCTCTTCCGGTGGAGGAGGAGTAAGGGGGCGGCATGGGGATCTCAGACTCAGGGGGCGTGTCCAAAATGGGCGTGATTACGGCCTTAGTGGACAAGCGAGTCCTGGCCACCATGAGGCGACATTGTTCCTCGTGGCATACTCGGATCCATTTTGGCGAGTCATTTAAGGCCTGCCTCCAACAGTCAATATATGGAAACTGGCCGTAAAGTTCAGGCCTACCTGATACAGCCACGTGTACACGCTGTACCA